>NC_142870.1:83693103-83999310 GCF_051225735.1 Oryctolagus cuniculus | reverse complement strand
GAGTGCTTACTCATGAGCATAAGGTAGTGTCACAAGGACACTTTTGGTATTTCCTTTAGGCAGGCATCAAAACACAAACTTTATTCTCTTTTTATTATTTAAAGAATTTTTGGAGTCCCCAAATATGGAAATAAGGTTTAATTCAAATATTAGAGGACTTTAGCTTTGTTGCTCTTACTGATTATTTTAAAACTGTAAGAGTATGCACATGGTACAACCCATAATAAGTGAAGAGTAAGTTCCCTCCCAGGGCTACAATGCCCAGGGCATCCGGGCTTGAATTTCATTCTTCTCTCCCTGACTGCCAAAGGTCGCCTGCCATCTTCAACATCAACAGTTACTGCTTTTCTTCTGCATATCTGTCTTTTCCTTTTAACTGCTTCTCGACTCTTGGTGGGAGTGCTAGGGAAGCATAAGGCAGTAGAAATAAATTTGTCTTATTCCTTCATGTGATAAAATTGGTCCGAATAGATAAACCCATGTTGTTGACTTCCTCAGCTGAAATTAGAAGTATTTCTTTGATTTCTGTCAACAATAGGAATAGAGCCAAACCCACCCCTTATAAAAAAGCCGAGAAGCTGCCTACTCCCAAGGCTCTGCTAAATATGGTCTGTAAATGTCTCCTTCCTTACCCTCTCATAATGATGGGTGCCTTGTCATTGTTGCTTTTAAAAAGTTGGAGGGGGATAAATTTTACCTATTTTTTAGTCCCTTTGAGTATACTTACAGCACAATACAAGTCTACACTAAAATTATAACTTTTTAAAAATCTTTAAAGAAGAGGCTTGGATTCCCCAGAGGGAAGTATTCATAAAACCTTCTAATGTTGGCATTACCAACAGCTTTCTGCACCAGAACAAATGCTGGCCAAAATGCTATCTGTCCCCAGCTACCCATTCAGAGCCCCAGATGTGTGCGTTCTGGGACTGCAATGGGAAGCATGATGTCTCGAGTCCATAAAAATAGCCAGAGAAAGGAATAAACTGTTGGAGAACTGGCAGAGTCCAGAAGTGCCAGGACTTACCCACCCCCACCCTTGCGCCTCCGTGCCTCCAAGCGTAAGGCTGTTCAGTATACTGTGATTTCTACACGACTGGTCCCCACACAGCTCAATTCAAAGAACAGAAATTGCCCAGCTCCCCTGCTCTCAGCTACCACTGCTCTACTCCCTCATGGTTCTTATTCCTGGTTTTGTTGTCCTGCTCAGAGAATTAGAAGATTTCTTACAACAAAACTAACAGATGGACTGCTGCCAATGGCACACTGTGACAGATGAAAAAGGTATGTAGCCCCACTGGCATTGGCTGAAATGCTCCCACAGGGAACTAGCCAGAGTACCCCCTTCCCTCCACCCATGGAGCTGCCGTCCAGCCAGACAGCCCTCTGGCTAACAAGTTCAGCAGAGATGGCTCCTGGGCTTTGGGGCCCTCTACAGCCTCCCAGCCCTGCCTCTCCTCCTCAGCTGATTCCATAAGCTTCAGTGGAGTTGTCGGCAGCTTGGCTACGATGACATGACTCTCGAAGGCAGGAGAGGTGGGTGGCACTATGGAGATAAGCAACTCACACCTCCCCATCCTTCCTCCCACTCTCTAACTTAGAAACACGAGGTACTCTGAGATCTGGAACTGGCCTCCCACAGCTGCTCTGCTATGGCTGTGCTCTGCCAACTGCTTCCTTAGGGCTGTCTCTTGAGGAGTCTTTGGTTTTGCTCTTAACTCGTTGTAGATCCCAGCAAGACATTTGGCCACACATCCAAGCAGGGAAGATTTCCTACGTCTAAGAGTCATTTCACAGCATGAGAACTTCAAAGACCCCAGGGAAGCCTCACCAGGGTTGACACTGCTGGCTTGCAGGGCAAGCAGAAAGCAGACTTGTGAAACCAGGATCTGTGGTCAGCAATACATTTGCTGGTGCCCAATGAGGGTGAGTGTGTGTATGTATAAATAGACACAACTATGCAACTGGAAAATGAATGTCACAACACATTAATTAATTTTCCCAAATGCTATGCTCTGTCGTCTTTTTTTTTTTTTTTTAAGATTTTATTTATTTATTTGAGAGGTAGAGTTACAGTGAGAGGGAGAGACAGAGAGAAAGGTCTTCCTTCCATTAGTTCACTCACAAAATGGCCGCAATGGCTGGAGCTGTGCCAATCCAAAGCCAGGAGCCAGGTGCTTCTTCCTGGTCTCCCATATAGGTGCAGGGGCCCAAGTACTTGGGCCATCTTCCACTGCTTTCCCAGGTCATAGCAGAGAGCTGGATTGGAAGAGGAGCAGCTGGGACTAGAACCGGTGCCCATATGGGATGCTGGTGCCGCAGGCAGAGGATTAACCTACTTTGCCATGGTGCCAGCCCTTCTGTCTTCTTTTATATTGTTTAATTTTTTTTTTTAATTTATTTTACAGGCAGAGAAAGAAAGAGAGAGAGAAGAAGGAGAGAGACAGTCGCTCCCCAAATGCCTGCAACAGCTGGGGCTGGCCCAGGCCAACCCAGGAAGCCAGAATTCCATCCTGGTTTCCCATGTGGGTTTCAGGGACCCAAGCACTTGAGCCGTCAGCTGCTGCCTCCCAGAGTGTGCATCAGAGGGAAGCTGGAGTCAAAAGTGGAGCTGGGTTGTTATACTGACAGTTAAGCTGCTCCCCTGGCAGGCCAGCATCCCGTACAGGAGGGGTTCAAACTCTGTCTCCTCTTCTGAGCTGGCTTCCTGATAAAGTGTATCTCTCTCTCTCTCTCTCTCTCTCTTTCTCTCTCTCTCTCTGTCACTCTGCCTTTCAAATAAACAAATTTAAAAGAAGGAGAAGAAGATAAGGAGGAGGAGGTGGAGGAGGAACTGGTACACAGATTAGGCACTCCAATATGGGATGCAGGTGCCTCACTCAGGGTCTTAACTGCTCTGCCAAACATCTGGTCCTTTATTGTTTTTCAAGCTTTTTTTTTTTTTTTAATTTATTATTTATTTGAGAGGCAAAGAAGGGAGAGTTTTCATCTGTTGGGTCATGCCCTTGATGGGCCCTGGCTGTGGCTGAAGCCAGGAATTGGGAACTCAATTCAGGTTTCCAACATGGATGGCAGGAACTAAATTACTCAAGCCATCATATGCTGTTTCTCAGGGTCTGCCTTAGCAGGAAGCTGGAGTCAGGAACAAGACACAAGGATTGAACCCGGACTGCAATGTGGGACACAGGCTTCTTAACCTCTAAGGCTGAATGCCCCTCTCGAAAGCTGTTTTTGACCCACTAAATGGATCTGTGACCAGTAATGAGTCACACTGTGCAGTCTGAAAAGCATGATACACAAAAGCAAAAACTCCTTGTGCTGCTTCTTTTTCTTTTTTTAGCAATTTATTTATTTTATTTGAAATGCAGAGTTACAGAGAGAGGGAGAGATGGACAGAGAGAGGAGAGACTGAGAGAGCAATCTTCAGTCTGCTCATTCGCTCCCCAAATGACTACAACAGTGGGGGCAGAGCCAGGCTGAAGCCAGGAGACAGGACCTTCATCCAGATCTTCCTCATGGGTATTAGGTGCTCAACAATTTGGTCCATGTTCCACTGCTTTCCCAGGCACATTTGTGGGGAACTAGATTGGAAGTGTAGCATCTGGGTCTTGAACCAGCACCCATAAGGTATGCCAGTGTTGCAGGTGGTAGCTTAACCCTTGTACTATTTCATACTGAGTCATCCAGTTCACTTTTAACTATGAAGTAAAAATTCCAAAAAATAAGAGTAATAGTCACTCTGAATTTTTAAAATATTTTATTTATTTTTGAGAGGTAGGGTTACAGACAATGAGAGGGAGAGACAGAGAGAGAGAGATCTTCCATCTGCTGGTTCACTCCCCAATTGGCCACAACGGCTGGAGCTGGGCCAATCCAAAGCCAGGAGCCAGGAGCTTCTTCTGGGTCTCCATGCAGGTGCAGGGGCCCAAGGACTTGGGCCATCTTCTACTGCTCTCTCAGGCCATAGCAGAGAGCTGGATTGGAAAAGGAGCAGCTGGGACTCAAACCGGCACCCACATGGGATATTGGCGCCACAGGTGGAGGCTTAGCCCACACCACATTGTTGGCCCTGTCACTCTGAATAAAACAACAACAAAAAAAAGCACCCTTCTCAGAAAAAAGTTATTTTCCTGCTCATCATTCTCTACACTGCAACCAGAGCAAGGCTTTTAACATATACATCACACCCTGTCCATCCTTGCGTGAGCTTGACAGTGCCACCCAGTTGCCAGTAATGACAGCTGCTACCTCTTGCACCCTGCTTGCAGTATGCCAGGCACACCTGTACACGTCTATCCATTCAGTCACCTCTTCCTCACAGTAACCTGCAAGCTAGAGCTACCATCCGACTGCCTGACAGAGCTCAAAAACTCACAGCTAGTAAGAGGCACGGCCTCTTAAAAGATTTTATTTATTTATTTGAGAGGTGGAGTTACAGACAGTGAGAGGGAGAGACAGAGAGATTGATTTTCCATCAGCTGGCACTCCCCAAATGTCCACAATGGCCAGAGCTTCGCCAATCCAAAGCCAGGAGCCAGGAGCTTCTTCCGGGTCTCCCACGCGGGTGCAGGGGCCCAAGGACTTGGGCCATCTTCTACTGCTTTCCCAGGCCATAGCAGAGCTGGATCAGAAGTGGAGCAGCCGGGACTTGAACTGGTGCCCATATAGAATGCCGGCTCTGCAGGTGGAGGCTTAGTTCACTATGCCACAGTGTCAGCCCCAATAAGTAAAATAAATCTTTAAAAAAAAAATAGAGCCCCCAGTCTGCCATCAGTCTGCCCCAGGAGCTCCAGCTTTCTGGCCATGTGCATGGCCTCACATGTGCTGCTTGTTCCCCTTGGCTGGTTCCCATACAGGCTGCTCTTAGGTTTTCCCTCAACCCCTTCTGCTGGCCCCACCAGAGCTGCACTCTGAGTGTTCCATAGTGCTCCCTGCCTTCTTCCCTCCCTCCTTCATCCACTCATTCGATTCATTGTTTACTGGACTCTTACCCCTTGTAAGAAGAAACAAAAGCAAAGGAGACAAAGTCCCTGCCCTCATGAGTTCATATTTTCCAATGGGGGTGGAAAGACATAATGTCAGGTGGTGACAAATGTTAATGAGTACTTATGAAATGCATGAAGTTTGTATTCCTTAAATAAAAGGTTTCTGTGGGGAAAAATGTTAATGAGAAAAATAATGCCGGGGAAGGTGGCCTGGGTGTGCCACAGGACGAGGCATGTGTGCCCGTTTTATACTGGGAGTTTTGGGAGGTGATGCTCCAGCAGAGGTCACTGGGAGCAGGAGCCTTGTGTCTAGTGAGGTTGAGGGGAGCCATGCAGGAGAGAAGGGCGCGTGCACAGCGCCTGAGTGCTGAGTGCTTGCTGCGGCACAGTGAGCAGGGAGGCCAGATTGTTAGCAAGTCACTCTGGCTCTTGCCCCTGTGAACGGGGAAGCTACCTGAGGGCTCTGAGCAGAAGGGATGTATTTATTTCCTATTCCTGCTGTAAAAATGACCACAAGTTGGGGCCGGTTCTGTGGCGTAGTGGGTAAAGCTACCGCCTGAAGCACTGGCATTCCATATGGTTCAAGTCCCAGCTGCTCCACTTCCAATCCAGCTCTCTGCTATGGCCTGGGAAAGCAGTAGAAGATGGCCCAAGTCTCTGGGCCCCTGCATCCATGAGGGAGACCCTGAAGAAGCACCTGGCTCCTGGCTTTGGATCAGTGCAGCTCCTGTTGTTTTGGCCAATTGGGGAGTGAACCATCGATGGAAGACCTCTCTCTCTCTCTCTCTCTCTCTCTCTCTCTCTCTCTCTCTCTGCCTCTCCTCTCTGTGTCTAACTCTGACTTTCAAATAAATAAATCTTTTTTTAACATGACCACAAGTTGAGAGGCTTGAAACAACACAGATTTATTCCCTTCCAGTTCTGGAGCTCAGAAGTAGCCCACTGTGATGCAGTCTGTATGCTGGCAAAGCTCTCTTTCACAAGGCTCCAGGGGAGGGCCTGCTCCCTTGCTTCGCCCAGCTGCTGGAGTCCTCTTTCTTCAAGACCCGCAGGGCTGCACTTCTCTGCTACACTTCCAAGTCCTCTTCTCCCTCTGACCATAGCTACTAAGGGGCATGCACCTTTTTTTTTTTTTTTTTTTAAGATTTATTTGCGGGGCTGATGCTGTGGCATAGCCAGTTAAGCTGCCACCTGCAATGCTGGCATCCCATATGGGCTCCAGTTCAAGTCTCGGCTGGTCCACCTCAGATACAGCTTCTTGCTAATACACCTGGGAAAGCAGCAGAGAATGGCCCAAGGTCTTTGGGCCCCTGCACCCACATGGGAGACCCAGAAGAAACTCCTAGTTCCTGGCTTTGAACTGGCCCAGCCCTGGCTGTTGCAGCCATTTAGGGGAGTGAACGGGTAGATGGACAATCTCTCTTTCTGTCTCTCCCTCTCTCTCTGTAAACTCTGCCTTACAAACAAATAGAATCTTTTAAAAAATTTATTTTTTTAAAAAAGATTTATTTATTTATTTGAAAGGCAGATTTACAGAGAGAGAGAGAGAGAGAGAGAGAGAGAGAGAGGTCTTCCATCCGCTGGTTTCACTCCCCAGAAAAGGCTGTAGCTGTGCCAATCTGGGTGCAGGGGCTCAAGGACTTGGGCCATTTTCTGCTGCTTTACCAGGCCACAGCAGAGAGTTGGATTGGAAGTGGAACAGCTGGGACTCAAATCAGTGCCCATATGGGATGCTGGCACTGCAGGTGGCAGCTTTTACCCACTATGCACAGTGTAGGCCTCCCCCCCCAAATTTTATTTGTTTGAAAGACCAAGCAAGAGAGATGGAGGGGACAGAAAGGGAAAGAGAATCTATCCCATTCACTGATTTGCTCCCCGAATGAGTGCAACAGGCATGACTAGGCCAGGCTGAAGGCAGTAGCCATGAACTCCAACCTGGTCTCCCACATGAGTGGCAGGGCCCCAAGTACTTGAGCCATCTTTTGCTGCTTGCCCAGGTACATTAGGAGGAAGCTGGATAGCTGGGACTCAAATTAGCACTCTAATATGAGATGCTGGTGTCGCAAGCAGCTGTTTAACCTACTGTGTCATGTCAGTCCCAAAGGTTATTCACTTCTAAGGATCCCTATGAGTAGGTTGGGCCCACCTGAAAAATCCCAACAGAATCCCCCATTTTAAGATCCTTAAACACAACTGCCAAGTTCTTTGGCCGCATATGGGAACATACGCATAGGATCCAGGGATTAGGACACAGGGGTGAATAATTCTGCCTAAACCAGTGATGCAGTCTGACGTCAGTGGTAACAGGATCAGCCTGGCTGCCCTATGAGGGGAAAAGGGAGACCAGTCAGGAAGCTTTGCAATAGCACAGGAGGGAGTTGCTCAAGGCCCCGGGGCTAGAGTGCCAGCAGCAGGTTGGTGTAACAGGTGACTGAATTCTGGGTTTCTGTGAAGGTGGAGCTGACATGTGTGTGCAGTGTGAGAAGACTTAGAGATAACTTCAAGGTTCAAAGGTAATCTCAGAGTACCTGCCACATGTTGTATTTATGTAACTCTGTTCCCCGTGAGACTGAAAGTTCTGAAGACAAAGGCCCCACATCTGGCTTTTTCACTGTTGTATCCTCCCATCTCTGAGCACAGGGAATTTGCAACACAGCCCATAACTATTGGTGGAGTCATTGTTGTGGATCAGGCACTTTACATAATCTCATTTAATCAGAACAACCTTCTGAGGCGGCTCCTATCATTATCCCCACTTACTAAGTGAAGAAACCAAGGTCCAGAGAGATTAGTTTATATCAGTAAACAGAAGACCCCGGATTTAAATCTATATTGAATAAAAGCATTCATTCACTCAAATTAAGCAAAGACTTGAGTTTAACTAAATATTCTGACCACATTTGGAATAGGATATGCGGAAAAGAGCAAGATTTATAAATAGTTCAAAGTTTTAGCCATAGAAAAATCATGTCGTAACCAGCAAGATTTAGAGCAGCTCACTCAGGAATTCTCAAACTATACAGTCAATCGTAGCTGTGGTTTGGTTGCTGTCAAGTGTTGCAGACAATAATTTCAGAAAAGTCTTATAAACATGCTGGAGACAAAGAGGAGAAAAACAAATGACATCAGATAGACCGTGATGGCACAGTGAAAAATGTCCAGACTGAGGGTGAAGAGGGAGGGGCTTCTGTCTCATTTAAGTCCTAACCACTTATTAACATTGGAGGTGTTGATTCCATCTTTCCAAGTCCTGCTCACCTACAAAAAGGCTATGATAGACGCTGTCTGCCTTAACAGCCTGAAGAGGCTTCTGGGAGAAATTAAATCCATCCCATAAATTCAGATCACCTATAGCCCAGCACTGCACTATACACAGCCATGGCACGAGCGAAACAGACAAACCCCCATTGTGTGGAGTTTGCCTTCTAATGGAAGGGAAGGTTGACAAGAGCAAGAGCTAGTAAGTAGATATTTTCAAGAGTGATAAAGGTTACAAAGGAGGATAAAACAGGGTAGAGGGGTACAGAGTGATCAAGGAGGAGGTAATATCGCACACTGACCTGAATAAATTGAAGGCATGGCGGGGGTTTTGACACAGCAGGTCAAGCCACCAATTGGGACGCCTGCATCCCGAGTCAGAGTGTCTGGGTCAGAGTCCTGCTGCCTCTTCTGATCCAGCTTCCTGCCAGTGCGCACCCTGGGTGGTGGCACATGATGGCTGACGTAGTTGGGTCTCCGCCACACCCAGGGGAGACCCAGATGCAGTTCTGGCTCATAGCTTCAGCCTGTCCCAGCCCTTGCAGTTGCAGGCATTTGGGGAATGAATCAATGGAGGGAAGATCTCTGTCATTCTTTCAAATAAATTAGTAATAATAACACTAATAATAGAGCAAGCAAGGAAGTATTCTGGAAAAAGGATGATTCAGGCAGAGAGAATAAAAAATGTTTTTGATTGATTTGAAAGGCTGAGTGACAGAGAGTGAGAGCAAGAGATTGATCTTCCATTTGCTGGTTCACTCCCCAATTGTCAGCAACAGCCAGGGCTGGGCCAGGGCGAAGGTAGTAGCCAGGAACCCCATCCTGTTCTCTCACATGGGTGGCAGGGACTCAAGTATTTGAGCCATCATCTGCTGCCTCCACGTGCATTAGCAGGAAGTTGGATCAGAAGCAGATCAGTTAAGACTCAAACTGGCACTGCGATATGGGATGCAGGCATCCCAAGCCATGTCATGACCCACCACGCCAGATCACCTGCCCTGGGAACAAATTTGTTTTTACTTTCTCTGGTGAGAATGGGCTTGGGGCATCTGGGGAACAGCAAGGAGTGGTGGACATTGGACAGTGCACAGTGCAGGAAGGGACAGGATCATGTGGGGCTTTGCAGGTTTTACTGCCACTGAAATCACTTTCCTTGAAACTTTGATTTTATTATGCAAAGAAGATGGAAACCAAAATATGCAAAGAACAATACAAATAGTAGACAAAGGAGTGATAGACTTGGGCAGTAATACTGGCACGCCTGCTTCAAGTCCATGGAGTTCTGGGGACTATCTGGGTTGGAATTCTGGATGCACCAGTTGCTACATGTGACTTTCATGTGTGTGACCTTGAACATGTTACACTTCCTCGGTGCCTCATTTTCCTCACGTGTAAAATAGTGATCATAATGGTACATAGCATATTAGGTTGTTCTGAAGATTAAATTATATTTATGATCAGTTTCCAGAACAAGAATGCTCGTAAATGTTAGTCATTATTATGATTAGTTACTGGACTTGTACAACCAATTGAGTTTATTAATGTTGATTTCTTTAATTCAGAACCTGACATTTATTTTTAAACAAAAATTTTTATATAAAGATTTTTTTTTAAAGAGAAAGGCTATGTTTTTAAATACAAAGTGTTTCAGAATTCAGATATTTAAAATCAATGAAATAAGCTTTCCTCAAAGTTCCAACTGATAGTGAAGTGCCTGAATACAATGGGTTTTAACAGCACAAGGAATTTGCCCTTCAGAGATCAATTCTCCCCCCTTCCCTAGAGATTCCTTTTGGTCCATGTCACCAAGTGAGGAGTGGAGGCAAGAGCCAGTACCTATCCCAGGCACCTTCAGAATGACCTGTGTCCTATCAAGTTTTCATTGTGTGTGTTTGTTTTAGTGAAAGTGATTCCAGTGACAGTGAAACCTAACACATGCAATAACACAAGGGTACTACTTCTGCCCTCTTGGTGTAATAAAGTATCATGTTTTCAACAGTGTAATATGATTCCATACCCACAAATTCACCCTATTTCAGTTTTGTAAGTTCTCCCTTATTTTCACAATACTTAGCAAAAGCTTGTTGCTGTTTGAAAGTAAGGAAATTAGAGTAATGTGTAGTTGAAGCAAACCAGATGAAGAACAAAGCAAATCTAAAAGCCAGCTGCTAACCAGCTACCCGGTCACACACTTTTCTTAATGTGTTTGAATGGAATTGAATAGCGGCCAAAACCAACATCTCCTCAAAACCAGATTGAGATGCGTGTGAACAACCAAAGGCCATTCAACCAAGCTTCCATATCAATAAATGGCTTGAAAGGAAAGGGGCAGATGAACAATCACCAGGAATTTATGAAACTTATGGAAAGGTTTATCAGTTGGGTTATGCAAGAAGCTATCTTGATAATAAACAAGTCCGCTGAAAGAGTTCTTGTGCAAAACATAACATATTTTACCGCCATTTGAAAGATATGTAAAAATGTTTTTGGTTTTATTTTTAACCTTTCTAAATCCAGGCACCCACTGCCTTCCAAAAGCTATTCTTGGTGATGATACAATGTTCTGACACGTTTTCCCTGAGACACATCTGCTGAAATTAACATTTTTGTCTCCACAGACTCACATGTCACTGAAAAATATGAAAAAATCATTGTTTTCTTGCTAATCAGGCTTTGCTGGCAGAATTTTTCAAATCAAACTTACTCTAATCTTCCAAGAGAGAGGGACCATATATCGCTACTGTAATCCATATCACCTTTGAATAGTATAAGGCTCTGCTGAGGGTGGATAAAATCAACAGACAAATAGATGTTTCTGTGGCAGCTCAAACTCTACCTGTTGGATTCTACACACTTCTTTTTTTCTTTTTTTTCTTTTTTTTTTTTTTTTTTTTTTTTTGACAGGCAGAGTGGACAGTGAGAGAGAGACAGAGAGAGAAAGGCCTTCCTTTTTGCCGTTGGTTCACCCTCCAATGGCCGCCGCGGCCGGTGCACCACGCTGATCCGATGGCAGGAGCCAGGTACTTATCCTGGTCTCCCATGGGGTGCAGGGCCCAAGCACTTGGGCCATCCTCCACTGCACTCCCTGGCCATAGCAGAGAGCTGGCCTGGAAGAGGGGCAACCGGGACAGAATCCGGCGCCCCGACCGGGACTAGAACCTGGTGTGCCGGCGCCGCAAGGTGGAGGATTAGCCTAGTGAGCCGCGGCGCGGGCCTGGATTCTACACACTTCTAACTTACATTCTTGCATATCTTGAAACACAGGTTTGTGGTGCCTGGATCTGGAAACAAGAGAAAGGAACAATGTAATGAAATGCTTTCTTATGTCGAGATGATAAACAGGGCCAATGCTCTGCGACCTGTGCAAGCTTTCTTGGTCCCTCCAGTCACATCCAGCTGCAGACTGACAATAAGGGTCCACCATTACAGACTGGATTGGAATCAAGTACTGATGCTTTACCAGTTAATATAGCTCAAGACTCAAGAATACTTAAGCACCCATCATACTCCTACCTCTGTGTTAGAAACTACAAGAAAGATATGATGAGGAGAAGACAAGTACACAAATAATTAGAACATTGAGCAGAATGTAATATGTGAGAAATAAACATAATGTAATAGATTCAAAGGGGGAAAAATCACATAGAAAAAAATCTGAATGTAGATGGTAGAATGTGACCTGATGGTCCGAAAAGATCAGAATGTCAGAGGTTGATATTTAGAGAAAAGAAAAAGAAAGATGTTAGAAGAAAGGGTTAACCTCACCTAGCCCCAAGGCACATATAAAGAGAACAAAGTAATATGAGGACAGCTAGCATGGTGGAGCAGGGCCAGAAGAGAAAGGCTCTAAGGGCAAGTTGAGTTTCCATTTTATCCTGCAGACTAAGGGGCTTTTAACCTTGGAATATTTCCAGGCAAGATTACATTTGTTTTACAAGGATAATCAACATCTAGGAATAGGATGGCTATTGAATAGCAAGGGTGACTGAGGAGAAACTGAATGGACAAAGAGACTAATTGGAGGGTGGTGGAGAACAGAGGATCACAGTGAGAAGCCAGAGAGGGGCAGAATCCAGAGGCGCTCTGAACGTATCGCACTTGAGGCCAAGGAGGGCACTGAAGAGGAGTTGATGCACAGCTCGGGTGACCGGAAGTCTCTCCCCCAGTTATGGCGTTGTTTGGTGGGGAAAGTTTATGAGTTTAGTTTGGTACACACCATGTTTCATCAAAAGAATGTAAGCTCAAGATCTGCTTTTTCTCAGCTATCCTTTTGAAAAATTTTTGCTTTGACTGCTGAGTTCCAAAATTAGCTCTGAGCTGTCTAGTTCTGTGCTCAGGTATTTTGTCATGGAGTGCTGGAATATCCCCTTCCTTTGAGATCTGCAGTGTTACTTTCCAAAAATTTCATTTAATAATAAATAGCTGGGTATAATTTTCAATGTTTTTCTCAATAGCTTTTTTTCCATCAGTAGACATTTTAATTTGTATTGTAACTAAAATTTGAATGCAATAACTTTCACTAATAAGATGTGTGAACAAAGAACCATAACATTTGGGGTTCTAACATTATATACAGAAGCCTCCAACTCTAAAAAAGATTTCTTGGTTGTGCCATCTGCTTGGAGATTAATTAATGGTTTAAAAATAGATGATCTTTTGAAGGCAAATGACATGAAAATAATAGAAAATATTAATATAGATCTCATAACCCACACTGTAGAAAACAGTGTTATTAAGCATTGCATTTAGAAAAAGAACGGGTTGAGAATACGCCACACTGAGATACTTAGTAAACACTAAGTGTATAGTATAATGGACATAGATTAGAAAGCAGTTACTTCAAAGAGCAGGAAGGAAGGATTATTGATTAGATGCTTTCCTAGTTCTCTCTTTAAACTGTGATTGCTAATTATTTTTCAACATTACCTGAATAATGTGTACACTGGTAACCATATACAAGAGATGAACCTGCTCTTCCCATTTCCTAAGTCTAAAATAATATACAAATCCCTACCTCACCTTGTCTACTCTATTTCCATCTTTGGCTTATAACTAAGCTTCTTGAACAAGCTGCCTAGACAGGCAGTACTTGTTTCCACACCTCCACTCCTCCCTCTGCCCCCTCTGTGATGTGGCTCCCACCCTTACAAGGCCAATAAAGGCATTCTCACTAAAGTCACCAATGATCTAAGTGACCCCTCATCTTCTAATGAACACTTTGTCATGTTGGCATTATTGCTCTGGGGATTAAATGAATTAACTCAGGTAATATGCTTGGTAGTGTCTGAAATGTTTGAGATATGCTCCAAATGCATGTTCCTTTTTTTTTTATTTTACCTAGTTTTATCTAGAAATGAAAATTTACTCAGATAAAATTATTTGAGCTCACTCCCAAAAGGAAACATTCAGCTTTAGGATCAGAAATAAACTGGAGGGGCCAGCGCTGTGGCAGGTTAGGCTGCGGCCTGCAGCACTGTAATTCCATATGAGCGCCATTTCAAATCCTGGCCGCTCCACTTCCAATCCCGCTTCCTGCTAATGGCCGAGGAAAGCAGCAGAAGATGCCCAAGTGCTTGGGCCCCTGTACCAGCATGTGAGACACAGATGAAGCTCCTAGTTCTTGGTTTCAGCCTGGCCAAGCCTTGGCTGTTGCGGCCATTTGGGGAGTGAGCCAGAGGATGAAAGACTTATCTCTGCCTCTGCCTCTCCCTTTCTGTAACTCCACTTTTCAAATAAATAAATACATTTTTTTTAAAAAATTAAAGAAATAGAACTGAGAAGAGTCTACTTGTTTTGGGTTAGGAGCGGGTCTACAAGCCTGATTGAGCAGAGTCAGAGCTGTGTGATGTTAACATTTAAATTCTGTGCACTCAAGTATATATCTGGCTTGCACAAAATTCACTCAATTCGAGCTGAGTGAGCATAGTTTGAGAAAATCTCCTTGAAAACTCATATTCTTTGTTGGTGCATCCATATTCTCTGACCACAGGTAAATTCTGCAAATGCATCTTTTCATAATTTAAGAATAATTGAAAAGTCATCACACTTTTATTCATTTACATAACTAATCTGAAAAATGAAATTATATTCTTTTAATTAGCAAATAACAATTATATTTTCATGATGTAAAACATGACTTTGATTAATCCATGTTTACATTGTGGAATGGTTAAATCAAGCTAGCTAATTAACAAATATATATCCATTATCTCACATTTTTTTTGTGTTAAGAACATTTAAAGTCTACTCTTAGCAATTTCAAATATACAAAACACTGTTGTTAGCCATAGTCACCATGTTGTACAATCACAATCGATCTGAACTTATGCCTGATCAAACAGAAACTTGTAACCTTTGACCAACGTGTTCTCAGCCCCTACAACCCAAAACCCCTGGTAACCACCACCGCACACTCTGCTTCTGAGTTCACCATTTCTAGATTCTGCATATGAGATTCTATGGTATTTGACTCTTATGCCTGGCTTATTTCACTAAGCATAATGTCCTCCAGGTTCCTTCATGTTGCCACAGATCAGACATCATTGTTTTTAAAGGTTGAATAGTACTGCATTCTGTGTATGTACTTTTTTTAATCCTTTCGTCCACTGACAGACACTTAGTTTGATACTGTATCTTGACTATCATGAATAATGCTGGAATGAACGTGGGAGTGCAGGTAGCTCTTCAACATATGGATTTCATTTCCTTTGAATATATGCCCAGAACTGAATTGCTGGAATACATAGTTCTATTTTTAACCTTTTGTGGAAACTTCATACTGTTTTTCATAATGACTGTTAATATTCTACTCAAGAGTTTACAAAGGATCCTTTTTCTTAACATCCTCACCAATCCTCACCAATGTTTGTTATCTCTTGTCTTTAATTTTTCAGAAGAATCTTATCATATAGTATCTTCCAGAATATGGGCAGAAGAGAGAGCTAAGTGTTTAAAGTATTGTTCTCAATAATCATTCAAGAGGAAGAAAAGACAAACCACAGACAAAGGAATATATTTGAAAAATATTCATCTGATGAAAAACTATTAACCAAAATATACAAAGAGCTCTTAAAACTCAACAATAAGAAAACAATCTGATTTTTAAAAAATGTGCCAAAGACTTCAACAGACACCACATCAAAGATGCTATGTGTAGATGGTAAACAAACATATTAAAACATGTTCCACGGGGGAGGACATTTGGTGCAGGACACCTGTATTCCATATTGAATGCTTGGGTAGAGTCCTATCTACTCTGCTTCCAATCCAGCTTCCTGTTGACATGCATCCTGGGGCAGGGGCTAGGGAAGAACAGCAGATGATGGCTCAAGTACTTGGGTCCCTGCCATCCACATGGGAACCTGAGTGCAATTCTGGGCCCTGGCTTTGGCCCTGGCTGTTGCAGATGTTTGCGGGGTAAACCAGTGAAAGGAAAATCTATTTATCTGGCTCTCTGCCTTTCAAATAAAAAAAATGAAAATAAATTTTAAAAAGAAAAACCATGCTGAAGGGATGGGCCTTCGAGGTAGAGGTTAAGACACTGCTTGACAGACTCATAGAATGGCAGATGTCCTAAATAGCACTCTGGCCTCAGAATCAGCCCTTAAAGCATTCGGATATGGCTGAAGAGCCCATGAGAGTATTTTAGGCATGGAAAGCCAAGACACTCTGGAACAAAAAAAAAAAAAAAAAAAAAAAAGACCTAAATGAAAGATCTCTGCAAGTGAGATCCCAGTGGAAAGAACGGGGCCATCAAAGAAGGACGTACCTTTCTCTGAAGGGAGGAGAGAACTTCCACTTTGACTATGACCCTGTCGGAATAAGATCAAAGTCAGCGAACTCAAAAGGCTTCCATAGCCTTGGCAACTCATGACTAGAGCCTAGGGAGATTACTGATGCCATAAACAAGAGTGTCAAATTGTTAAGTCAACAACAGGAGTCACTGTGTACTTACTTCTCATGTGGGATCTGTCCTTAATGTGTTGTCCAATGTGAAGTAATGCTATAACTAGTACTGAAACAGTATTTTACACTTTGTGTTTCTGTGTGGGTGCAAACTGATGAAATCTTTACTTAATATATACTAAATCGATCTTCTGTATATAAAGATAATTGAAAATGAATCTTGATGTGAATGGAATGGGAGAGAGCGGGAGATGGGAGGGGTGCAAGTGGGAGGGAAATTATGGGGGGGGGAGCCATTGTAATCCATAAACTGTACTTTGGAAATTTATATTTACTAAATTAAAAAAAAAAAAGACACTGCTTGAGACACTTTCATCCTATGTTAAGAGAGCTTGGGTTCCAGTCCTGGAACCGCTCTTTTTTTTTTTTTTTTTTTTTTGATTTTTATTTACTCATGTGAGAAGCAGAATTACAGAGAGAGAGAGAGAGAGAAAGAAGTCTTCCATCTGCTGGTTCACTCCCCAAATGGCCACAATGACTGGAGCTGGGCCGATGGGAAGCCAGGAGTCAGGAGCTTCTTCTGAGTCTCCCACATGAGTGCAGGGACCACAGCACTTGGGCCATCTTCTACTGCTTTCCCAGGCTATAACAGAGAGCTGGATTGGAAGAAAAGCTGCTAGGACTTGAACCTGCGTCCATATGGGATACCGGCATTGCAGGCGGAAGCTTAGCCCACTACGCCACAGCCTGGCTCTCAATTCTTAATTCTAATTCTAGCTTCGTGCTAATGTACACTTTGTGAGGCAGCTGGTGAAATGTCAAGTAGCTTGGTCCTTGCCACCCGTGTGGGAGACTGAGTTTCCAGCTCTGGGCTTCAACATGGCCCAGCCCCAGATATTGTGGACATTTGGGGAGTGAACCAGCAAATAGCTGATCTTTCTCTCTCTCTCTTTTTTTTTTTTTTTTTTTGGAAGGCAGAAAGAAAGAAAAAAAAAAAAAGAATTGTTTTAAAGCTATTTCCTAGGGGGCCAGCATTGTGGTACAGTGGGTTAAGCCAACCATCTATGATGCCAACATCTGAGTGCTGGTTCTAGTCCCAGATTCTCCACCTCAAATTCAGTTCCCTGCTAATGTGCCTGGGAAAGCAGCTGAAGACAGCCCAACTCTTTGGACTCCTGCACCCACACAGGAGACCTGGAAGAAGCTCCTGACTCCTGGCTTTGGACTGGCTCAGCCCTGGCTATTGTGGCCATGGGGAGTGAACCAACAGATGGAAGATCTGCTCTCTCTCCCTCTGTCTCATTCTCTAACTCTGCCTTTCAAATACATATATCTTTTTTTTAAGCAGCTAGTTCATAGAATATAATTATATAATAGCAAACATGTTGGTCTGGATCTATGAAGCAAAAAAATGTGCTCCACATCATATCATTAGAAAAGTTCAAATTAAAACAAAGACTGTACAGCTACTACATCTATTTAAAAGGCCAAAATCCAGAACACAGACACTGCCACATGCTAGTGAGGCTGTGGACCAACAGGAACACTGCCCGCTGGTGGAAGGGCAAAACGGTGTAGCCACTTTGGAAGACAGCTGGGTCATACGATCCGACAACTGTGAGATCCTTGGCATTTACCCAAAGGGGTTCAAAACTTATGTTATAGCAGCTCTATTCACAATTGTGAAAACGTGGAAACAGCCAAGATATCTCACACTAAGTGAATGGATAAATGTGGAAAATCCAGACAACGGGTGTTACTCAGCACTGAAAAGAAGCTATAAAACCATGAAAAGACGTGAAGAAATCTTAAACGCATGTAATTAAGTTAAAGCTGTCCATCAAAGACAAAAACCATGGAAAAAATAATAAAAGCATCAGTGGTTACCCAGGTGTTGAGGGGAGAGGGGTGAATCAGCAGTGAAACTATTCTATATGGTTCTGTAATGGAAGATACATTTCATTACACACTTGCCCAAACATCAGGAGTGAACCCTAATGTAAACTATGGACTCTGGGTGACAAGGAGGTGTCAGTGTAGGTCAGTGTAGTGTCGCTCCCCCTCTTTGTGGAGGAACGACACAGGACCCTGCGCTGTTCTTTCGTCTGCTCGGCCCTCCCCGGGTTTGCTGCTGGTTCTTCCCGGGTTGGCTACTGTCCCTTCCACCTCCGTGGAAGGGCGGTTCCCCCTGCCACATTCCCCACTTCCGCGGGGGAGCGGCACACCGCCGGCCGGCTCTCTCGGGGGCTGCACAGGTGTTCCTCTTAGATGTTCCCCTTAGATGTTCCTGGTGCATGCCGTCTCTCTCCTCCTTTATAGTCCTCCTCTGCCAATCCTAACTCGGCTGCCCACACGCCGAGTATGCTGCTCTCCTCCAATCAGGAGCAAGTCCTACAGTTTATTGGCTGAACTGGAGGCAGCTGCGTAGAAGCTGTTTTCTCCTCTCCCAGCGCCATATTGTGGGAGAGCAGATGCATAGAATAAGTCTTAATTCCAGTAACTTAGTCTAGTCTGAGTTGCTCCCCACAGTGTAGGTCACTGACTATAAGGGATGTGGATATGGGGGAGGCTGCGTGTGTGCTGGGGCAGAGGGGAAATGGCATGTCTATGCCCCTTCCTCTCAATTTGCAGGGAACTTAAACTACTCTAAAAATGAAAGTCTACTTTAAAAAAATCAACAGAACTTTCTTTGACTCATGTTCTAGTTCAACCACAGAACTGGACAACAATGATATCTTTTCTAACAAGTGTTAAAGGTCTTCATGAAATAGGTAGAATTGGGCGTGGTTTGAGGGGTGTTACATTTCAAAAATAATCCATTCATCATGAATTGAGATTTTTGGCAACTTTTTAACAGCCAGAAACAATCCTCTTGGAATCAGGGTAAATAGTCACAAAGCTTACATATAGAGGCCAGTAATTCACATGTCTTACTTTTGAATAAGTCCAGTACATTAGGGCTTATGAAAAATCTCTTCAAAGTGCTCTTGAAAGCAAGCTAGTAAAACAATCAATGTTCAAATAGTTATCAATGTTCATAAGAAACAAACAAGTCAGTAAGTAAAAATTATGTCTGGGATCCCTGTGAATATTGGAAAACACAACATTCTCTAGCAAGATTTACTTCCAAAATGTTTACAGGTTGGGAGTTTTGGTACCAGTTGCTTTGACTTGAAAAAAGCTTGTTTTCAGATGGTCCTGAATGAGTTGTTAACTCCCTCTGCTCTGAAAAAATTGAGCCAACCAGCCAAGACAGGGTCACAGTAGTTGAGTCCAAGAAGAGGTTTACTGTGAAAGTGAGGAGTCAGAGAGTTGGTGCTGTGGCGTAGTGGGTGAAGCCGCCACTTGCAGTGCCAGCATCTCATATGGGCACTGGTTAAAGACCTGGCTATTCCACTTCCGACCCAGCTCTCTTTTATGGCCTGGGAAAGCAATAGAAGATGGCCCAAGTGCTTGGGCCCCTGCATTTGCATGGGAGACCTGGAAGAAGCTCCTGGCTTCAGATCAGGGTCGGCTCAGCTCCAGCCATTGTGGCCATTTGGGGAGTTAACCAGCGGGTCTCTCTCTCTCACCCCGCCTCCCTGCCTCTGCCTCTGCCTCCTCTGCCTCTCTAACTCTGCCGTTCAAATAAATAAATAAATAAATCTTAAAAAAAAAAGAAGAAGAAGAAAGGAGTCAGAAGAACCAGATTCTCATCTCTCCTCTGCTAATGAGCAGCTGGGTGATAGTGACTTCCCTTTGCTGGAGCTGCCTTCTCTAAAAATTAAGGAAATGGGATTAGCTCATTTCTCCAATGTCTTGACTATTTAAACATTTCTGTATATGAATGAAGGCTAACAGGAAAGAAAGGTGAATAGCATTGTGATTAAGTATCATCTTTTCATTCATCCAACAAATACTTCGCTGAGGCTTCCACTGAGCCCACCCATACAAACCTCCAAGAATACTGCAATAAGCAAAAGAGCCCCTCCCTTCACAGAGCTTTACGTTTATTGAGGAAGCAAGGCAACTACCAGTGAACCATGCAGATAGAGAAACAAGGATCGAGAATAATAGGAAAGACAGCTTTTAGATCCAAGTGGGAATCTGTGGGAAAGTTATGTTTCAACATTACGAAGTCATACAAAAATCAGGGAAGAGCATTGGAGAAACTGAAAACCCCCAAGGTATTATAATAAACAAGCGGAAGAAGACTTGAAGAGGTGTGTGGGGGCAGTGCACACAAGCCTGTAAGCCCCTCTTTTTCCTGGCAGACACTGAAGTGTGCCCAGCACTTGCTGCGGTACAGAAAGATGGGAGGGCAGAATCCAAGTGGGGAAAGCACTTGGGGGGTTGACACAGGAATATGGGCTATAGGACGGTTGCTTCACTAAGTACAGTAGAGATTGTAGAAGGGGAGAGACACAGATACAGGACAGGGTAGTAAATTAGGTTTCCTAATGGATTGGATTTGCCTATTTGAGAGAATAAAATGAATCAAGGTTGATAATGTGGGACCCGGTTACTGATGTTGGGAGAATCTAAGGCAAGAGGTAAAACAATCAAGAGTATTTTGGAGGAGCCGGTGCTGTGGTGCAGTGGGTTAACGCCCTGGCCTGAAAAGCCAGCATCTCATATAGGCACCGGTTCTAGTCCTAGTTGCTCCTCTTCCAATCCAGCTCTCTGCTGTGGCCTGGGAAAGCAGTAGAGGATGGCCCAAGTCCTTGGGCTCCTGCACCCATGTGGGAGACCCGGAAGAAGCTCCTGGTTCCTGGCTTTGGATCGGCCCAGCTCCAGTCATTGCAACCATTTGGGGAGTGAACCAGCAGATGGAAGACCTCTCTCTCTCTCTCTGCCTTTCAAATAAATAAATCTTTAAAAAAATTTTTAAAGAGTATTTTGGAGGAGCCAGTGCTGTGGCCTAATAGGCTGAGCCTATGCCTGTGGCGCCGACATCCATATGGGCACTGGTTCACGTCTCAGCTGCTCATCTTCTGATTTAGCTCTCTGCTTATGGCCTGAGAAAGCAGTGGAAGATGGCCCAAGTCCTTGGGCCCCTGCACCTGTGTGGGAGACCCGGAATAAGCTCCTGGCTCCTGGTTTCAGATTGGCCCAGCTCTGGCCATTGCAGCCATTTGGGGAATGAACCAACAGATGGAAGACTTTTCTTTCTGTCTCTCCCTCTCTCTCTGTAACTCTACCTCTCAAGTAAGTAAATAAAATCTCAAAAAAAGTACTTTGCAGGAGCCAGTGTTAAAGTGCAGCGGGTTCAGCCACCACTCACAATGCCAGCATCCCATATTGGAGTGCCAGGTGGAGTCCCAGCTGCTCTGCTTTGATCCAGCTTCCTGCTAGTGCACCTTGGAAAGCAGAGGAAGGTGGCTCAAGGACTTGGGTCTTCACCACCAGTTTAAGAAACCTGGATGGAGTTCTAGGATCTTGGCTTTGGCCTGGCCCAGCCCTGGCCATTTGGAGAGTGAACCAGCAGATGGAAGGTTCTCTCTCCCTCTTTCAACACTCTGCCTTTGAAATAAAGAAATAACTCTTAAATACTTTGGAGGAAAAATAAGGAACTGTCTTGGACACAGTATTTAAGTGTAGGAGCAACAGACATCCTGATCCCTCTATCTTACCTTCCACTTTGGTTTTGCTTCCAGTAATAATATACTTAAATATTTGAAATGTAGAGACAGACACAGAGCTCCATCCACAGGCTCACTTTCCAAATGCTTGCAACATTTTTTGTTTAAAGAATCATCTTTTACTTACCTTTACCAGCAAAATTCCTGGGCACAAAGTTGATGATTAATAAATGTTTAGAGGCAGGCGTGGTGGCATAGTGGGTAAAGCCAGCATCCCATATGGGTCCTGGTTCAAGTCCTGGCTGCTCCTCTCTGATCCAGCTCTCTGCTAATGGACAGTGGAAGATGGCCCAAATAGTTGGGCCCCTACACCCACATGGGAGACCTGGAAGAAGCTCCTGGCCTCGGATTGGCTCAATTCCAGCTGTTGCGGCCATTTGGGGAATTAAATCAGTGGATGGAAAATCTCTGTCTCTCTCTATAACTCTGCCTTTCAATAGATCTTTACAAAATAGGTCTTTAAAAAAAGTTTAATGTTCTCAAAAAATAAACATCTTTCCTCTCAATTTTACATTTATTAGTGTGTCTTCATTCAAACTGTAAAATTCCAGATGATTCTAACTGAATTTCATGGAACAATGCTTGGAGCTTTGAAAAATAAAGAGACTATGACCCTGGGTCCAATTTACTTTGCAATCTGGTTGAAAATTATTTTTATATATTTATTTGAAAGACACAGAAACACAGAGAGAATGTGTATGTTCCATCCACAGGTTCACTTTCCAAATGCCCCAAACCATCAGGCCTAGGCCAGGCCAAAGCCAGGAGCCAAGTACACCATCTGGGTCTCTCCCGTAGGTGGCAGACACTCAAACATTTGAGCCATCATCTGCTGCTTCCCAGGAACACCAGCAGGAAGCTGGATCAGAAACAGAGTAGCCAGCGGTTGAACCAGCATTCTCATACATGTTGCTGAGGGCACCCCAAGAGGCAGGTTACCTCTCCAGTGTCCTCCATGGTTAGAAAAAAAGCAAACTAGGGGACTCCTAGATTGGATTATGTACTTTTTGATTTACCATGAAAAACTCAAGCACTCCTGCTTGGGAAGTGGGAACCAGTTTGCTTTTCAGTTAGCACTGAAGATGAACACATTTCCTCAGATTCCCATTCTGTGGTCCAACTCAGCCCTTCCTCCCCCAGTAAACTGACTTAAGGGATTATTAAAAAGGCAGCAGCATAATTGGCAATGATTCACAAATCTGCTTCAACTTCTGAAATCCAACATTTTGCATTAGGCTTTGATGTTAAAGAAACCATCTGACAGTTCTGATTTCTGTGAGAACGTTCTATCTTGCTTAGTGACAATTTTTACAGGTGATTAAAGAGCTCTTAATTTGGTTTTAAGCTGTATTATTGGTTGACACCTTACCAGTTAGAACTATTAGAACAAGGCATACAACAAGCTGCTTGTAATCCCCTCCACTTAAAACATGGAGTCAAGGGGCAGCTGCTTGGGACTCTGGCATCTCATATAGGTCAGCTACAGTCCAACTGCTCCACTTTTGAGCCAGCTCCAATCTAATGTGCCTGGAAGGCAGCGGGAGGTGGCCCACATATTTGGAACCATGCCACTCACATGGGAGACATGGATTAAGTTCTGGGCTCCTGGCTTTGGCCTGACCTAGTCCTGGCAACTGTGGCCATTTGGGGAGCAAAGCAGCAAATAGATCTCTCTGTCTCTCCTTTTGTCTCTGTCATTCTGCCTTTCAAATGAATCTTAAAAAGAATACCCCCCCCCCCAACAAAATGAGGTTAAAGATACTATTTTTTTTTTTTTTTTTTGACAGGTAGAGTTACGGTGAGAGGGCGAGACAGAGAAAGGTCTTCCTTCCGTTGGTTCACGCCCCAAATGGCCGCCATGACCAGCGCTGCGCCGATCTGAAGCCAGGAGCCAGGTGCTTCCTCCTGGTTTCCCATGTGAGTGCAGGGCCCAAGCACTTGGGCCATCCTCCACTGCTCTCCTGGGGCCACAGCAGAGAGCTGGACTGGAAGAGGAGCAACCGGGACTAGAACCTGGTGCCCATATGGGATGCCGGCGCCTCAGGCGGAGGATTAAGTGAGCCACAGCACCAGCCCCAAAGATACTATTTCTTAAAAGATTTATTTAATTTGAAAGAGTTAAAGAGATCTTTATCAGCTGGTTCACTCTCCAAATGGCTGCAACAACTAGAATTAGGCCAGATGGAAGCCAGGCAGCCAGGAGCTTCTTTTTTTTTTTTTTTTTTTTTGACAGGCAGAGCGGACAGTAAGAGAGAGAGAGAGACAGAAAGGTCTTCCTTTTGCTGTTGGTTCACCCTCCAATGGCTGCGGTGGCCAGCACGCTGCGGCCGGTGCACTGCGCTGATCCGAAGGCAGGAGCCAAGGTGCTTCTCCTGGTCTCCCATGGGGTGCAGGGCCCAAGTACTTGGGCCATCCTCCACTGCACTCCCGGGCCACAGCAGAGAGCTGGCCTGGAAGGGGGGCAACCAGGATAGAATCCAGCGCCCCGACCGGGACTAGAACCCAGTGTGCCGGCACCACTAGGTGGAGGATTAGCCTATTGAGCCGCGGCGCCAGCCAGCCAGGAGCTTCTTCCAGGTCTCCGACGTGGGTGCAGGGGCCCAAGGACTTGGGCCATCTTCCACTGCTTTCCCAGGCCACAGCAGAGAGCTGGATCAGAAGTGGAGCAGCGAAGTCACTGACTCACCATAGGTGCCGGCCCCTAATAACACTGTTAAGATAAAAAAAGATCAGCCTGGCTCGTGCCTTTGGGGCGCTTGGCCTTCGGGCCACCCACCCCATGCTTTCTGGCCTGCAGGCTCCTCCACGTGGCTGGCTCCGGTGCTCGGTATGAATCCAGATTTCCGTTTCTTTCTTAGATGGAGCCCTCATTCTCTGCTGCATTTCTCTCACTAAATAAAAAACTTAAAAACTTAAAAAAAAAATCAGCCTGCCCAATCCTCTTCTATTTCTAGTCAACATTGTCATCAATCCAAAAAGAATTAAACAAAGGCGAAACAATTTATGTATGTTCTCTGCCACAGACAGAGAACTTACATACATTTATAAATACATATATTTATTTACATACATTACAGAGCATTTAACACAGTGGCCAAGATGCCACTTGGGGGACGGGTGGGCAGCACTGTGGCACAGGTTAATCCTCTGCCTGCAGTGCCGGCATCCAATATGGGCATTGGTTCTAGTCCTGGCTGCTCCTCTTCCAATCCAGCTCTCTGCTGTGGCCTGGGAAAGCAGAAGATGGCCCAAGCACTTCAGCCCCTGCACCCACGTCGGAGACCTGGAAAAATCTTCGGGCTCCTCACTTTGGATCGGTGCAACTCCAGCGATTGTGGCCATTTGAGTGGACCAGCAGATGGAAGACCTTTCTGTCTTTCCCTCTTTCTGTAACTCTGCCTCTCAAATAAATAAAATCTTAAAAGAAACAAACCCAAACAGATATGCTCCTCTGCTTCCAACCCAGCAGCAGGTGATAACTCAAGATGACCCACATGGGAGACCTGGATGGAGTTCCAGCTTCTTGGCTTTGGCCAGGTCTAGTCCCAGTTGTAGGGAATGAAACAGTAGATAGATCTTGGTCACTCTGCATTAAAAAAATGCTGGGTCACTGCAGTGATGTACAGACGCCTGCAGTGCGAGAATCTCATTTGGGTGCCAGTTCAAGTCCTGGCTGCTTCATGTCTGATTCAGCTCCCTGCTAATGCGCCTGGGAAAGCAGCAGTTGGCTCAAGTCCTTGGGTCCCTGCACCCATGTGGGAGACTCGGATGAAGATCCAGCCCTGGCCATTGCAGCCATCTGGGGAGTGAGCCAGCAGATGGAAGGCCTCTCTCACTGTCCCTGCCTCTCTCTCTAGCTCTTTCAAATAAATTTTTTTTAAAAAAGGTAAAAGAAAAAAAATAATTTAAAGAAAGTCCTCTCCCAATTCCAGCAACAGATTTGAAATGCTGAACATTTGGCCAGACTTACTGAAAAAACTTCAGGTTGGGCAGCTGAGTTGAAATCATGACTAAACACTTGCCAAATCCATACTCACTTACCTTCTCTCAGCATTACCTCCCCCAAATAATTCCTCAAATGAAAACCCAGATGAGTCAAAATTAAAATCAAAGTATAGGAGCCAAAGTACAAAAACCACTTTGCTGGGGCAACTAACCAAGGCTTGGCAGTATGAGCTCCAGACCAGACACTTGCTATCTGCTCTTCTGTTTTTCCAATGAGTAGCAGACGTGCTCAAGTTATCCAACAGTTGATGGTGAGGACAAGATGCTTAGGAAAACTGCTTAGAGCAGCAACTATTGGAGCAAGAGTTGTACCAGTCGTACCCTTACCAAACCACAGCAGCTTATAACCCACCACATCAACCACTCTCTCATCTGCCCTGGATATGGACTTTACAGTTTCTTCCATAAATTACCAAAAACTAAAACCTTATGTTTGGGAAAGTGTGTCTAATCCACAAAGATGGTGCCATTATTGCTACCATGCCTTCCCTTCCACTGACAAACTCTTTTTCCCTATTTGGGATATTAACTTGATGGACAAGGTAGGGTGATTATGGGAACATACATCTGAAAAACACTATGTTAAAATAAATTTTAAACAGACTTCTTAAAGCAATAGTTCTCTCAGATATTCAATAATGTGCACTACTCAGTCTCCCAGGGGAGGGCACGTGCAAAGGTCTCTGCTCACGGAAGCCTTTCATGGAACAAGCTGGGAGAGCTGGTTTACATACACATTAGTCTTCACAAGCCAGCTTCGTACCTGACTGTGTCACACTGTATGAAAACATCCTGCTCCAAGTCTGAAATGGCCTATGTAGAAACAAACTTGCGGAACACAGCCAGATCACACCTGCGGACATCTCCACTCACTGGGTACTTGTTTCTGGCACACAAACCCCAAACAAAATAATGTTCAGGTTTTCAGATTAAAATGAAAGTAGAAACCTAAAACAAACAAAAAATATTACCTTAGAGCATATGGTATGTGTATCACATCTTTGAAAACAAGGTGAAATTTCTAAAATGAATTATCTAAAAAAGTATGGATAAAGACTACTGAAATTCAGTTAGCCTGGATCTGATTCTCACTATTTAATGTATGAGACACTACAACTGAGTAATCTGGCCAAGAGTGTTATATATATAATAATGCCTGTCTAATGTGGTGGTTTTGAGGACCAGATACAAGGGACCTTGCATACAGCATGTAACAATTTCTCAATAAATGGTAGCTGCTGTTACCATTTTTTAAAAAAAGATTTATTTGAAAGGCAGAGTTACAGAGAGGCACATAGTGGGGAGGGGGGTGTCTTCATCCACTTGTTCACTCCCCAAATGGCCTCAATGGCCGGAGCTGTGCCGATAGAGAGCCAGGAGCCAGGAGCCAGGAGCCAGGAGCCAGGAGCTTCTTCTGGGTCTCCCATGTGGACGCAGACACCCAAGGACTTGGGCCATCTTCTACTGCTTTCCCACGCCATAGCAGAGAGCTGGATTGGAAGTAGAGCAACTGGGTCTCAAACAGGCGTCCATATGGGATGCCAGCATTGCAGGTGGTGGCTTTACTTGCTACGCCACAGCATCAGTCCCATTACCAATTTTTTTTTTTTTTTTTTTTTTTTTTTGGGACAGGCAGAGTGGACAGTGAGAGACAGAGAGAAAGGTCTTCCTTTTGCCATTGGTTCACCCTCCAATGGCCACCGCGGCTGGTGCGCTGTGGCCGGCGCACTGCGCTGATCCGAAGGCAGGAGCCAGGTACTTATCCTGGTCCCATGGGGTGCAGGGCCCAAGTACTTGGGCCATCCTCCACTGCACTCCCTGGCCACAGCAGAGAGCTGGCCTGGAAGAGGGGCAACCGGGACAGAATCCGGCACCCTGACCGAGACTAGAACCCGGTGTGCCGGCGCCGCAAGGCGGAGGATTAACCTAGTGAGCCGCAGCGCCGGCCACCATTTCTTTTACTGAACAAAACTGCTCAGCCACAATATAGGTCAATACCCACTCCTGGTATCACTTGGCCAATAGGATATGGTCTTGAGATAGCAGGGTAGGAAGAAAATAAAACCCAAACACAAGCAATTGTCATTATAATATGTATAGTATATACTAACTTAAAGAGGAAAAATTGGAAACAAAATCAAAGTCTAGGAGGAAATGGCATTTTTCTTTCATCTTTAATCAAAGTTGTTTGTAGTTTAATAATTCATTTACACCAATATGTCTGAGGTTTTAAAAAGCCATCCCCGACAAATGAACACATAGACAAGGTGACTCCACAGTTAAACAAAGGAAACAATACTAAAAAGCTAAGGTGGGGTCAGCACTGTGGCGCAGTGGGTTAAACTGCCATTGAATCCCCTGTGGGCACTGGTTCGAGTCCTGGTAGCTCCACTTCCAAATCCAGCTCCTTGCTCATGCCCCTGGGAATAGTGGAAGATGGCACAAGTCCTTGGGCCCTTGCACCCATGTGGGAGACCCAGATGAAGCTCCTGACTCCCGGCCTTTGCCTGGCCCAGCCCTGGCCACTGTGACCATTTGGGGAGTGAACCAGCAGGTGGAAGATCTCTTTATCTCCCTCTCTATAATTCTTTTAAATAAAACAAATAAATCTTAAAAAATAATCCTCCCTTGAGACTGGTGTTGTTTTATACCCCACCCCTCAACACACACAACCAAAAAAAGTTGAAGGTAAAATCTACATAGCTAGAACTGAATATTCACAGGTAATTTTCTCCAAATGGAAATCTGAGTCATAATTGGTCAGTTTTTGATTAGTTCAATATCATGTCAATAAGCGACTCGGGACTTAATGCAAACATTCTTTACTCAGTTGTATCTGACGAGACCCAAAATCCTACTAAGCTTACCTCTGAGATAATTACCTATTTTTTGAATTCAGAAATAAGTTTGCTTAAGTATCAAGACATAGTTTGTAGATAACACTAGAAGATTGAGTTGTTAAAGTTCTTATCTTTTTTCACCACATAGCACTTACTTTCTACAAACACAGAGGATATGGATACTTTGTAGGAACTCAAAAAGAGACAATCAGACACAAGGCCTGCGGACACCTACACAAGCGCACACCACTCGAGTAGACTGACTCTCCACATCTCCCAAACAGGTTTAAACACACATGGTAACTAACATTTTAAATTCAGAAAGCAGAAATCCTGCTTTGTTTATAAAGCACTGATATTATGAGGTACTTAAAATGCCTGTTAGAATAGTGCACCTGCAGTTCAGAGGTACATTGATTAGGTCCCATTGGGGTTGGGGGGAAAGACATTCAAAATAATAAGCACATTTGTCTAACAGCAAAGAATTCTCCCACTTTTTATTTACTTTAACATACTGATATTTCCATAAACTTGCAAGTGGAAGATAAGCTGTTCAATAAAAGCCATTTCATATATGTAATATGCAGAAATTATTTTAAAAGTCTGTTTACTTAATGGATTCTTTTGGTACTAACAAAAAATTAAAGATACAAATAATTGACTAGAAATAAAATCATCACAAAACTGAAATACACAGGAACTATATATACTTCATTTCAGGAAAACACAGATAATTCTTATTGTGTTAGAAGAATAAAGTACATTTGTTATAGTATACATCATCATATTCCCTTAAAGCAGGGACTATTTAAAGTTCTTAAATTAAGAAGTGTTCAGGCTTACTTCTGTCTGTACATTCAGGAAGAATCTTATCACTGGTTACATACAAGTCTCTCATCATGCAAAACCTGTTGTTTTCAAAGGTCTAATTAAGTCAAACAAACTAACAGTAATTCCATTAGCAAGCTGTAAATTATAGGGGTGGAGAAATTCAGCAGTTGAACTGTATTTCCTGCCTACAGTACTGCCGCTACTCAATCTATTTTCTTCACATATTAGAATAACTAATAGGCATTGATGGTTAAGAATTTCATAAAAGCAAACGACAGAAGATGTAACAGAAAGAAGAGTCCCTAACGTCATGATAATCTTCACAATCCTTTAAGAACTAAAGGATTTTGTATATGTGTGTGAAAAGGAGTAAGAAACACAAGCAGGAGGTTAAGACAGGAATATGAAGGGAATGCAGAGATGGCTACATTACAATTATATGTACTCAGAAAACTGACAGTCTGCCCAGTGTACAAAAAACCAAAATCAAAACCAGAACGCCCAGTGACAACAGATGTTAGTATCCATTTAAGTAGATAATTTATTTGTGGAAAAAGGTTAATTTTGATGAGAAAAAGTTTAGTCCTTTCTTTGCAGATACAAAGAAACTCAATAGGAATTTTAAAATTAATAGACCAGAAACCCCACAGTTACAATCCTTTTCAAATAAAGAGAAAAATCAAGTTGAAGACCAGGATTAAAATATTTTCAGCCTGAATATTTACCAGTCCATATATTCTGTTACTCCAATTGACTTTTGATCAAACACACACACACACACACACACACATATAAACACAACAAACTTTTCATAAGAGCTACTATATCTAGAAGTGACGAAAATAAATTAGTTCCCCTTCTCCCCCAAAAGACATTGTTTAACCTCTAAAGCATAAAAAGCTATATAATATCTTATACAAATTAACCAGTGTTCTTACAAAAGTAATGCAGTTTTGGACTGATGACATTACGCTGTATTTGTGGTGTAGGATTAGGCACAAGAATATATGTATCAGGCATTTTCCATCTAATCAGTCTCTAAGGTTATCATTTAATTCTTGGCAATATATAGTAACTGGTATGTATTTTGGTACTCAAGTCATGAATTATGGAGAACAAGAAGCAGTGTATCATAGTAACAGGGTTTGTATTTGACAAACAACTGCAAGGCTGAAGAACTCTCTTCTATGAACTCTGTGATTTGTTTTGTCGCTGGTCACTTGGAGTAGATCCTGCAAAAAGTAAAACAAAAGTCAATATAATTTGTTGTGTACTGCTAACCAATTAAGATATACTTCATGCAGGGTGACTTAAACTAATATGAATCTGGGTCCCCCCTAAATATTCTAAAGAGAAACACAGGAGTGTACTTGGTTATAGGACAAACAGGTTTCAGGTTGATCCTTTCTGTGTAGAAACCCCAGGTGGAAAACAAAGTGGTTATTATATCTCAGTGTCAGGCACTATGAAAAGATTTTATAAAAATGCGATAGAAAAGGTGGGAATGGGGAAGAGGAGGCTAGGAAAGAGACTGCCAATGCTGAAAAGGTAATAGGTTCTATAGGACATGGAGATTTTAAAATCTTGTAGTTTTAAGGGCTTAAAAAGGGTAGCTAATAAATAAGAAACTTACTTCCCTCAGCCTAATTATGTTGTTTTTCCTACCCTTGTAGATTTCTTTATGATACTAAGTAGGAAATACTCCTATGGTAGGAGTACATCTCTACTGAAGAAAAATCAGGCACTGAGTGAATACAAATTTTAATCATCTAACTTACAAAGAAAAATATAGATAAGTATTGTGCAAGATTTAATGTCTTACAGGCAGAGATGGACAAAAGGCCACAGTTATATTTTAAAAGTCATGGCTTGGGGCCGGCGCCGTGGCTCACTTGGTTAATCCTCCGCCTGCGGCGCCAGCATCCCATTTGGGTGCCGGGTTCTAGTCCTGGCTGCTCCTCTTCCAGTCCAGCTCTCTGCTGTGGCCCGGGAAGGCAGTGGAGGATGGCCCAAGTGCTTGGGCCCTGCACCCCATGGGAGACCAGGAGGAAGCACCTGGCTCCTGGCTTCGGATCGGCGCAGCCAGCCGGCCTTAGCGGCCATTTGGGGGGGTGAACCAACAGAAGGAAGACCTTTCTCTCTGTCTCTCTCTCTCTCACTGTCTAGCTCTCCCTGTCAAATTGAAAAAAAAAAAAAAAAAAAAAAAAGGTCATGGCTTAAAAAATGGAAAAGAGGGGCCTGAGTTGTGGCGCAGCAGGCAAAGCTGCAGCCTGCAGTACTGGCATTACATCTGGGCACTGGTTTGATTCCTGGGTGCTCTACTTGCAATCCAGCTCCCTGTTAATGTGCCTGGGAAAGCAGTAGAAGATGGCCGAAGTTCTTGGGCCCCTGCCACCTAAAAGTGGGAGACCTGAATGAAACTCCTGGTTCCTGACTTCAGTCTGGCCCAGCTCTGGCCATTGTGACCATTTGGGAAGCAACAGGGCAATGAAGATTCTCTCTGTAACTCTGCCTTTCAAATAAATACATCAATCTTTTTTAAAAAAGAAATTGAAAAGAAAGGACAGGACAGGACAGGACTGGACAGGAAAGCACTGGTGCAGGTGTAAATTTCCAGCAGCAAGAGGGGTATTCATAGTCTTACCATTGTCACTAAGAGTTAATGTCGGAAGTCTGAATAGAAATTGATGAAAAGTTGAAACTATTCACTTGAATACACCAAAAGAAACCATAAGGACACGGGTAAAATAGAAAACAAAGACTCCAAGGCAGTTATATGGGAGATATAGGTCATCTAAAAATGGATTATATATTTTTAAAAGGCAGACAGACATGTAATAACTACTACTTAACATGAATAACCAAAAATATTATAATCTGACACTATTATGAGTCAGTGACTCACCAGTTTGTATCACAGAATTACTCATATTTCATACTATGCTCACCAGGACAATAACATGATAGTTTACTTTCCTAAGACTTAACCATTCTCAGCGTCATAAATAAAGTAAGTTGCACCACCAACGAAAAGCATCAGTGTTTAAATATGAAGAGTAGGTAATAAGCTTAAAAAGTCATTAGTGGTAAAGAAGATTCACCTTCAGAATAGTAAATAAGTAAAATCTACTTCCTATGACTGGGAAAGAGTCGCTACAAAGGGCTGGTTTTCAAAAGACTTAAAAAAAATCACATAGACTGCCAATCCAACAGCCAAGAGAATTAACATTGGAAAGATATGACATGCTCTCCAACTAAAGGGATGTAAAAGAAATCTTTCACATTAAATATCTGTTGCTGGGATGGACACCAATGTAGCAAAGACATCTGCATCCCATATCAGAGTGCCTGGGTTTGATTCACCACTCGGCCTCCTTATTCCCCACTAACATAGACCCTGGGAGGCAATGATGATGGTTCAATTAACTGGGTTCCTGCCACCCATATTGGAGACTTGGAAGGAATGCCTGGCTTTGGCCTGGCACAGTCTTGGCCCTTGTGGGCATTTGTGGAATAAATCTGTGGATGGGAGCTTTCTGTCTCTTACATAAATAAAAAATGAAAACAAAAACTCCATCATGTTTCTTTTAAAAATTTTAAGTTTTCATTAGATCATTATGACAAAATATGACCTGAAAACATTTAAAACAAACTACAATTTAAAGATGACAGATATCCTTGTCCAAAGCCAAGTAGATCATAAAACAAAGCCACATACTATAACATATGGTCTTAAGTTAACAAATACTCTTTAAAAACTTTTTTGAAATTTGCCACAGGAGTTGAAATTTTAGAAACATTCAGCATCACAATAAAATATGAGTTTTCTCCTGCAATTTTAAATCAAATTATATCTAAGACGGAGAGGATCAAAAGTCTCAGTGATACTTTCAAAACATCAAACCTTGATTTGATTCTTCTGTATTCATGCTTTCTCCATCTGCAGTCTCTGACATTTCTTCATCTTCCTCATCATCATGTAGGTCTTTCGAAATTAACTGTCTAGCTAATTTAATATTTAGTCCTTCATTGTAGTGAAGCTTCCTTTTCATTTCAAATTGTCGCTTTTTTTCTGTAAGATACCAAAAAAACAAGCTCAGAAAGTCTCAGCTCAAGAGACTAAGTTTTACTGGGAAAGTCATGTTTGTTTTCATCATGTTTAATGCTGTTTTTGTGCTCAATGGCAGAGTTAAGTAGTTTGCAAAAACACTGCAGACAACAAAATCTAAAATATTACTACCTGGTGCTTTACAGAAAAGTTTGCTAACTGCTGCTTTAAATTGTTCAAGTGTATCTCAAGAGAAGACAGGAGTAAGAGTTGTTAACGCCCTGGCCTGGGGCGTCAGCATCCCACACGGATGCCAGTTCTAGTCCCGGCTGCTCCACTTGCAATCCAGCTCTCTGCTATGGCCTGGGATAGCAGTGGAGGATGGCCCAGGTACTTGGGCCCCTGCACCCACATGGGAGAACCGGAGGAGGCTCCTGGCTTCGGATCGGTGCAGTTCTGGCCGTTGCAGCCAATTGGGAGTGAATCATAAGAAGGAAGACCTCTCTCTCTCTCTCTCCTCTCTCCTCTCTCTCTCTCTGTGTAACTCTGACTCTCAAGTGAAAAATAAATAAATCTTTAAAAAAAAAGAATTATATTTGAGATAGAATTTAAATATATTTCCTCATCAGGAGTTGAATGGGGGAAAAAAAGCATGTTATAATACCATATACATATTATGTACAAAGCCTGTACACATACATATACAAGCACATATGCAAAATACTAAACAACAATTAACAGTGGTTAATTCTAGGTCAAGAACTATATCATAGTTTTAATATATAAACAGGAGGTCGGTGCCATGGTGCAGCGGGTTAAGCCCTGGCCTGAAGCACTGGCATCCCATATGGGCGCTGGTTCTAGTCCCAGCTGCTCCTCTTCTGATCCAGCTATGGCCTGGGAAAGCAGTAGAGGATGGCCCAAGTCTTGCACCTGAGTGGGAGACCCAGAAGAAGCTCCTGGCTCCGGATCAGCCCAGCTACAGCCATTGCGGCCATCTGGGGAGTGAACCATCAGATGGAAGACATCTCTCTCTCTCTTTCTCTCTCTGCCTCTTCTCTCTCTGTGTAACTCTGACTTTCAAATAAATAAATAAATTCATATATATATATATATAAAAAAACAGGAAACATTCTCTCATGTACATAGCAGACTTATATAATTTTTAAGTAGTGACAAGTGGGGCTTGTATTGTGGTGGAGAGGGTTAAGCTGTTGCCTGTGACACCAGCATCCCATATGGGTCCCGGCTGCTCCACTTCTGATTCAGCTCCCTAATAATGTATCTGGGAAAGCAAGGGAAGATCTTGATAGAGTTCTAGAATCCTGGCTTTGGCCATGCCCAGTTCAAGCTTTCATAGCCATTTGGGGAATAAACAAGCAGATGGAAGATTCTAACTCTGCCTTTCAAATAGCAAATAAATAACTAAAGTGACAAAGCACTGAGTTATAATTCCTTATTTGCAAAGATCTCTGATTTCCAATAAAAAGCTGATCTCATAGAAGCAGAGAGTACAACAGTGGTTACCAGAGCCTGGGGGTGGTTTGAGAATGTTTGGAGGTAAGATGGAGAGAGTTGGTTAACAGGTATAGGTGTGGGTTTCATTTCAGAAAAAATTTCGAGTTTTCTGCGTAGTACTAAGGGCAGGCACCATGGCCGCCCTCAGACCCCTGGTGAAGCCCAAGATCGTCAAAAAGAGGACCAAGAAGTTCATCCGCCACCAGTCGGACTGCTATGTCAAGATTAAGCATAACTGGCGGAAACCCAGAGGTATTGACAACAGGGTGCGGAGAAGATTCAAGGGCCAGATCTTGATGCCCAACATTGGCTACGGGAGCAACAATAAGACCAAGCACATGCTGCCCAGCGGCTTCCGGAAGTTCCTGGTCCACAACGTCAAGGAGCTGGAGGTGCTGCTGATGTGCAACAAATCCTACTGTGCAGAGATTGCTCACAACGTCTCCTCCAAGAACCGCAAAGCCATTGTGGAGAGAGCGGCCCAGCTGGCCATCAGGGTCACCAACCCCAACGCCAGGCTGCGCAGTGAAGAAAATGAGTAGGCGGCTTGGGTGCGCATTTTATTTGTGTTTAAATAAAACCTTAAAAACCGGAAAAAAAAAAAAAAAACAGGTACAGGTGTACAGTTTGATAGGAGGAATAAATTTTTAATGTTTTATAGCATAGGATAACTATGGCTGATGACAGCAATATACTTCAAAATAGTTAGTAGAGAGGATATTTTGAATGCTCCCATCCCAAAGAAATGATAAATGTCTGAGGTGATAAATATGCCAATTACTCTGAGGTGATCATTACACACTGTATAAATGTACTGAAATGTCATACTCTTTCCCATAAAAATGTATAATTGTAATAAAATATATTTTAAAAAGGATTTCTGATTTCCCTTTGTGTTTTCAATGTTTTAATATACTTTTTGTAGATTTATTCTTTTCTCAATATGAGCCAGTGTTTTTCGAACTGTGTATGACTCTTTAGAAAGTTACAACCAACAATCAAAAAGATGAAAAAAAAATAGATTAGAATGCACCACAGAGAGTAAAAGTGAGTGATGTTTTGTGAAATTTTTACTTTTATAATTTTTTAAAAATTTATTTGACAGAGTTACAGAGAGAGGTAGACACAGAGAGAGACAGAGAGATCAATCGATCTCTGAATCCGCTGGTTCACTCCCCAAATGGCTGCAATGGCAGGAGTTAAGCCAATCCGAAGCCAGGAGCTTCTTTCGAGTTTACCACGTTGAGTGCAGGGGCCCAAAAACTTTGGCAACCTTTTACTGCTTTCCCAGGCCGTAGCAGAGAGCTGGATTGGAAGTGGAGCAGCTGAGACTTGAACTGGTTCCCATATGGGATGCTGGCACTTCAGGCCAGGGCTTAACCTGCTGCACCACGGCACCGGCCCCTATTTTTATAATTTTATATGTGACGTATGTATACTGAATGTGACTTGGTCAAAAATATTTTCAGAAAACTTTGAAGCACACTGGAATAAGTCCTAAAAACTGAATAGCTCGGCCGATGCTGCGGCTCACTAGGCTAATCCTCTGCTTGCGGCGCCGGCACCACAGGTTCTAGTCCTGGTTGGGGCACTGGATTCTGTCCCGGTTGCTCCTCTTCTAGTCCAGCTCTCTGCTGTGGCCCGGGAGTGCAGTGGAGGATGGCCCAGGTCCTTGGGCCCTGCACCCACATGGGAGACTAGGAGGAAGCACCTGGCTCCTGGCTTCGGATCAGTGCAGCGCACCGGCTGCAACGCGCCGGCTGTAGCGGCTACTTGGAGGGGTGAACCAACGGAAAAAGGAAGACCTTTCTCTCTGTCTCTCTCTCTGTCTAACTCTGCCTGTCAAAAAAAAAAAAAAAAAAAAAGCAAGCTTCTGGTATGCTTGTATATTGTCATATTGCCAACAATCCTAAAAAATTTTAGAGCTCTCAATTTAGAAATCAGAAAACTGAGGCTTAGAGAAATTAAGCAAATTAGCCAAGTAAAATACCTAGAGCTCAAACTTAGACTTGTCTAACTCCATACACAATAATTTGAGTTTAGCAATTAAAATTTTTTTTCTAGGGTTCTTTACTGTCAATAAATGATTTTTCAGATTTAACTGTTTAAGGCAAAAAAAAAACCACACATGTAATTCATTAGTCAAATGACTCCCTCTTTCGGCTGACTCTGGAACTGTAACTTGAATAACAATTACCCTAAAAGCTGACAATACAGGTTAATAATATTTTTTTCTCAGTAAATCTTAATTTTAGAGAATAATGAGGAAACACACTCTACAAACAATTTTCATTTTACAATCTTTCCAAAGACTCTTTCCCTCAGAAGATATTTTGGGAAAATAGGGCAGGAAGTCACTGAGAGTAGATAAGATAATAACACAAGGTGAGAATATGCTACATGTAAAATTTCTATCATACAAATATTATGCTCAGAATATCAGTTTTGTTGAACAGACTATATTCTTAAGATTTTAGGCAATAACAGCAAATTATACCTCGGTAGCCATGTATGACAAAGATCTTGATAGTTAACTAGCAAATATTTGGAGTCTTAGCTCTCAAGTGTCTGAATTTCTTCCCAGTACAGGTAGTCCCCACATTGCAAAGCTTTTAAGTATAATTCTACTTTCTTCTTTTTCGTGTGTGTTTCTTCTAGCATTTCCCCTATAGAGAAACTTAGTTGTTTTTTTTTTTTAATAAAAAATAATTGAAAACAAACTGTACATAGTCGTTCCTTGGTACCCACCCACTGGGGAATTGGTTCTAGGATCTCCTGCAGATTCCAAGATCTACAGAATCCCTTGCATAATTAGCAGAAGGTAGGCCAATGACGTATCAACTGTTAACTGAAGGACAGGGACTGGAGACTAACAAAACAAAAACCCTTGTTACGTAGGCAACAAAAGGATCGAGGAAACAGAATTTGTTTACCTTGGGATGATAACCTGGGACCCGACCCTTTCCAATGGAAATCTCCAATATTTTGAAAAACTCAGAAGTAAGGAGTGTGCAAGGATGCTGAATGTTTTAAAATGAAAGGATGAGCGAATGAAGCTTAAAAACACACCACATTGGAAATCTGTTACAGCAAGTAGCCGCAGCTGCAGACAGCGGCTCTGTTAGGGAGCTAAGTAAGCGCTGACTTCACAGAACACCCTAACACTGGTAATCTTGGAAAAGAGAAACATGGACTTACTTGCTTATAAAAACAACAAAAAAAAGCTGTCTCTTCCCAAGAGAGGCTAGAAATTAGTTTGTCCGTTGGCTAGTACCAACTGACTGGTCTGGGAGATGAGAAGGGACTGGATTCAGTGGCGGTGCTTTATTGTAAAAGGCAGCTTGGCCATTGCTACAAGGAGAAAGATGGAGTCTGGTTGTCAAGCCCCACCTCAACTGCATTTTTGAAATGTCACATTGTAAGTGTGCCGGCTAGAAGAATGGTGAAGGATTTGTATAGTCTGTGAATGAGTGTGTAAGAGTGAGGCAATAGCCATATTCTCAACTTCAAGCCATTGCAATTTCTTTTTCTCAGGAATCAAGGGGTTAGATATTGCATTTCATAAAACTAACAGGTTCTGTCTAGGGAGGATGTTAAGAAGAAAAAAAAGTGAGGAAAGATGCTCTTTAGGTTTTGTTTTAAATTATTCTAGAGTAACATTGACAAATGGTCAGAGCTCCTATTCTGGTCTTTTCATCAAGGCCACTTCTCTAATACAGTCCAGATCAACTGTGAATGCAGAAGTGCAGTTAGAGGATGCAGAAAGACAAAAGTACAATTATTATAAATAAAGCATACAACTTCAAAACCAAAATGGCATAGTATTTGCAAATAACCTTCCTACATCTTCTGATATATTTAAAGCCATTCCTAGATTACTTATAAAATGCAATACAATGCTATGTAATTAGCTGTGCTTATACTGTATCACTTAGGGAATAAGCACAAGAAAAAAGGTCTGTGCGTATGGTGTTCAATGAAGACACTATTCTGTTCTTACCAGTTTTGATCTGAGGTTGTTGAATCTGAGGATGCATAGAGGCTGACTACACAATTTCAAATTCTGGAGATTATACATTCACTTGGTTAGAACAGCACAAAAAGCAACAAAGTAACACATGCTCCTCTCCCTGCCTCCTCAATGCAACCACCACTACTTGTGAGAACAGAAACCATTAGTGGGGAGCAGTGCCTTAAACTGCACATGAGGCCGGCGCCACGGCTCAATAGGCTAATCCTCTGTCTTGCGGCGCCGGCACACCGGGTTCTAGTCCCAGTCGGGGCGCCGGATTCTGTCCCGGTTGCCCCCCCCTCCAGGCCAGCTCTCTGCTATGGCCTGGGAGTGCAGTGGAGGATGGCCCAAGTGCTTGGGCCCTGCACCCGCATGGGAGACCAGGAGAAGCACCTGGCTCCCAGCTTCGGATCAGCGTAGTGCGCTAGCCGCAGCGCACTGGCCGCGGCGGCCATTGGAGGGTGAACCAACGGCAAAAGGAAGATCTTTCTCTCTGTCTCTCTCTCTCTCACTGTCCACTCTGCCTGTTAAAAATTTAAAAAACAAAAAAAATTTAAAAAATAAATAAACTGCACATGAGCCGTATGGGCTACCAGATCCTCTCTGATGCGTTACAGAGAGGGCTCTATTTCACTTTCTATGGCACTACTCCTCTTTTTCTTCTAATAAAGCTGTTTACTCTACATCTGACCATCTTGGTTCATTTGATTAATTGCATCACTGTCCTACAACAGAAAAAGCAAAAGCAGTGAGAAAATTAGCTCTTAACAGTTATCCACATCCACTTCAAGACCATATAAACACTCAATCTAAAGCACTAAATCAGTACTTACTGAATATCTACTCCATACCAAGCACCATAAAGGACAAAGACAAGAATACTTATAATCATTTTGAAGATGGCAGTATATCCCCAAATTCCTGAAATTGGGAGGTGGAGGGGAGAAACCCTCATAAAATAGAATCTGAATGATAACAACACTGCTTTTCATTTTCCTACTAACCTCCCCACCTTCCCGCCCAAATGAAAACCACTTGCCAATCTTTCAGATAACGGATTTATTTCAGCAAAACTTAATAGCACCATATCGCAAGCAATGAACAAAATAAATTCACTACCTCGTTCTTCGGGTGAGAGGTCACTATCCTCCTCTCCACTGCTTTCCTGTTCCCGAATCCGATACTTTGGCTCTGAGCCTTCAGCCGCAGCCAATCTATACAACAATCATTTGCAAGGAAATTAACATTTTGATATTCTTATATTATTTATCTCAGTCAACTTCTGAATGTCATAAAAACACCTAAAGATTATTGATTTGCTAGCAATAACCTAAAGAGGAAAACAAAAAGCAAGAGAGTAAGAAGGGGTTTAAAAACCAATAAGCAACAAGAAGAATGGACTGGGTACAAGAAATCAATGAACAGCAAAAGAATATTGTTTTATGAACTTTTCTTTCAGCTTTTTTGCTTTTATCTTCAAAATGTGGGTGGCGGGATATTAAACACACACACTCACTCACTCACTCACAGAGGAAACTGACATATCTTAGTATCCCAGCTTCAGGTACTACAATCTTCCTGCCACCTGCATACCCTGATTGTAATCAAGAAACAAGACTATAAAAGTTGGTATGAAAATAATCTAGATTAACATGGTCTTTGATTTGCACTTGTACAACTAATGTTTTCAACTCAGCACAATTAAAACAGCATAAGTGACAATGCTTTATAGTCAGCAGTGCTTACTTCTTAGCTAAGGTGTCTGGAGTCATGGCTTCAGTGGTTTCTGTATCGCTGTATGCATCATCATCATCACCTATCATACTAAGAAGGCAAGCACAATGTAATTAATACAATTATTTAACCAGAAAAATAAGACAAAAAATGTAATTCTATCAATGTAATTAAAATATCAATATGCTTACTGTTATCATCTTTGAGGTTTAACTTTAAATCATTTCTATTCAATACAAATATTTAAAAGTATAGCACCAATCAAGAAAAGGGCTCCAACTGATTAAAAACAAAATACAGTAGGCATTTTGGCTTGGCAGTTAAGATACCATTTAAGATACCCACATCCATGTGGGAGTGCCTGGGTTCAATACTGGCATCTGGTTCCTGATACCAGCTTCTTGCTAATGTAGTTCCTGAGAGTTTCAAATGGTTGGGTTCCTGCCACCTTTGTTGGAGAGCTGGATCCAATTTTTAGTTCCCAGCTTCAGCAAGGGAGCTGCTATGGGCATTTGGGGAGTGAACAGGTACCTGCCTTTCAAATAAATAAATTTAAAAGTATATTAAAATACTAATAATCCAACCAAAAAATAAACACAGAAAATTTGAAACATCTGAAAAAAATAAAAATACTAACAAGTTTCAATTATTCCATCTAGCGGGAGAAAACAAGTAATGCAAAATAAACCACTGCCTGGTTTTAGAATATATCTGTCTTTCAGCCTTAAGATAGAGGCAAATTATCTATCTAGATATAAGAAATAGGTAAAATAGGGCCAGTACTGTGCGTAGCAGGTAAAGCTGCCACCTGCAATGCTGGCATCCCATATGGGCACTGGTTCAAGTTACGGCTGCTTCACTTCCAATCCAGCTTGCTGCTAATGTGCCTGGGAAAGTGGTGGAAGATATCCAAGTGCTTGGGCCCTTGCACCCACATAGGAAATCCAGAAGAAGCTCCTGACTCCTGGCTTCTGTTTGGCCCAGCCCTGGCCATTGCAGCCTTTTGGGGAGTGAACCAGCGGATGGAAGATCACTCTCTCTCTGTTCCTCTCTCCGCGTAACTCTTTCAAATTAAATATATCTTTAAGAAAAAATAAATAAAAGAGAAATGGGTGAAAAAAACAAAAAATTAGATCCAAAGGACCTGAGCTTTCCCTCTCTATTTGCTAATACAAAGTTGTTCTCCAGTTTTCTGTAAAGGCAGGGCGGGCACCATTAATCTTTAAAGCCACTGAAAGGTATACAAAGCAGAATCGAAATACTTTGTATGTTTCCTGGTTAATCAAGACAAATTAAATAAGGCTATAGTTTAGAAGATGCTATTTTTTTCCCAAGGGAAGTTGAATAAATGCCTAAGCATTACTTGATTTAATTAAAGCAATTCAGGTAAAATAAACATATTTGTTAATTTGTTCTAGGTTATCCTATAAAATTTACAGAAGACTTGTATGTGTGCTTGTATATGTAAATAAAAGCAATAACTTTTTATACTAACAGTGTAAGATTCTTATGTAGTATTATACAATCTTTCTATAAAACGCATCTTCTGATAAATGAAAAAAAAAAAAAAGCCATGGAAGGAATGGGAAAACTGAGCACTGAATTGATAAAAACTGAGAAGAAATGTCTTTACGTACTTTATCCTCAATTATATAGGGTCTAAAATAACTTCAGCAAGTCTTAGAATAAGGATATATTTGGGGGCAGAGTAGAGAAGCAGTATCAAATATCTCTCATTCATATTTATTATGTCTTAACTATTAACAGTCAAAAAAAATCATGGCTGCAACTATGTACAACTAACACAGACAAACATAGGATAGCTACCACATTTACCCCGATTTTGGATTCTGGTACAACAGAGGCTTTAAGATAGTTTTTTTGTTGTTGTTGTTGTTTGTTTGTTTTTTTCTTTTTGACAGGCAGAGTGGACAGTGAGAGAGAGAAAGACAGAGAGAAAGGTCTTCCTTTGCCGTTGGTTCACCCTCCAATGGCCGCCGCGCTGCAGCCGATGCACCGCACTGATCCGATGGCAGGAGCCAGGTACTTATCCTGGTCTCCCATGGGGTGCAGGGCCCAAGCACTTGGGCCATCCTCCACTGCACTCCCTGGCCACAGCAGAGAGCTGGCCTGGAAGAGGGGCAACCGGGACAGAATCCGGCACCCCGACCGGGACTAGAACCGGGTGTGCCGGCGCTGCAAGGTGGAGGATTAGCCTAGTGAGCCATGGTGCCGGCCTTAAGATAGTTTTAAAGTATATACCTGTGATTGGGAAAAAAATATCGATAAACTTTTTCATAAATATGTATATTTCTTTCCTCAAATTTCATTAGCATTGAGTCTCATCATTTGTATCTATTTGGTTATTCATTTCTACCTTTGTCACTATCTTTAATATCTTTATTCTTTTAAAATTGTTTTGATAGTATCAAGTTATCTCAAATTAGCTTCCAAAATTTTCATTCACTGATTTTAAATTCAGTATGGGGGCCAGCACTGTGGTGCAGCAGGTTAACACCCTGGCCTGAAGTGTTAGCATCCCATATGGGCACCGGTTTGAGACCTGGCTGCTCCACTTCTGATCCAGCTCTCTTCTATGGCCTAGGCAATCAGCAGAAGATGGCCCAAGTGCTTGGGCCCCTGCACTGGCCCAGCAGACCCAGAAGAAGCTCCTGGCTCCTGGCTTCGGATTGGTGTAGCTCTGGCTGTTGTGGCCAACTGGGGAGTGAATCAGCGGATGAAGACCCCTCTCCCTCTCTCTCTCTGGAAGACCTCTCTCTCTCTCTATCTTTCTCTCTCTGCGTAATTCTTTAAAATAAATAAATAAAAATTTTTTAAAAATTCAGTATGTAATTCTATTTTAATGGTAACTTCTGGATATATGTTGTCTTACTTTAATGACAAAATATTTTAGTCCTGTAAATCTGTGGATTTCTTTTAATCTTTTTAAAATTTTTTTAAAATTTTTAAGGTAGAAATCTGTTTGTAGATACTATTTAGAGCATAATCTTAGTTAATTCTACTTATTTCAAATTTCCATCCTATAAAGTTTATTGGTGCATTTTTGTCTTCTTAAACAATTTACAATTCATTTGAAAAATTTTGAAACTCAAAACTACCAAAAATCATGATGAGAGTATCTGAACCATAACATTACATAAATTCAAAAATAGAAACATGGAATAGTAGTAATGACCACCTGTCTTTCAGAGGGTTAAAAAGAGTTACAGTCCATGCTAGTATTTTTTTCTAAAGAGAATGATTTCCATTCAGGAAGCAAACAAGCCTAAATCTCCTCCTTCCTCTTTAGGAAGGCAAAACTCATTAAACAGTATGCATCATGAGCAGCTAGCAACCACTGAGGTACAACAAAAATAAATGTTTGATACTATAATTATAATGCACAAAACAGATTCCATAATTTTAAAGTTATACATTACTTACACTGTCATTTAGAAATTATGCAGAATATTAACTAGTGGTATAGTAACAAATATAAAATAAAAATTTCCAATCAGCTGTTATCCAGAAGCTGCTATCAATGCAATAGGGAAAACAAATCACAAAAAGAATAACTTCTATGTAACATTACCTATGGTAAGGAGTGCTTGGTTCATCTATTTTCATTAAACCATAGTCTTTGTCTGCTGGATGATAGGTTGCCAGGATGTTCATTTCATCCCACTTCTGTGATTTTTTACTAAAATTAAAACAGAAAACATTACTCAATGCAGTAAAAAATAAAATGCACATCTAAAATTTATTAATGTCCAAATTCCATATTTCAACTTCTATTTGACTACAGCCCTCTATATATTTTTACATATGGTGAAAGCCCGAAATAATATGCTATAATACAAGAACATTTAATGCCTATGTAGTAAAAATATTCAGAATCTCTATCAAGCATTTAAAACACTACTAAGGTATACTTAGTCTTTATTTGGCCTATATAATTAAAAACTAATATTGGCATCTACACATTGTCTTATCTCAGTAGTTAAGGATTTCTGACCTACAGTATACCAGTAATAAAAAAAAAAAAAAAAAAAAAAAAAAAAAACAAGAATATTTCCTTGGCACAATTTCTTCAGAGATATCTATAACAATTGTAACATAAGCAATTAAGAACATAAAACTACAACAAAAACTGTATTAAATTCAGATTACCACTAAATAATTAGATCACAAAAATTACAGCTCCGCCAGCGCTGTGGCTCACTTGGCTAATCCTCTGCCTGCGGCGCCGGTATCCCAGGTTCTAGTCCCAGTTGGGGCGCCGGGTACTATTCCCAGTTACTCCTCTTCCAGTCCAGCTCCCTGCTGTGGCCTGGGAGGGCAATGGAGGATGGTCCAAGTGCTTGGGTCCCTGCACCTGTACAGAAGACCGGGAGGAAGCACCTGGCTCCTGGCTTCGGATCGGCATAGTGCCAGCCGTTGCAGCCATTAGGGGAGTGAACCAATGGAAGGAAGACCTTTCTCTGTCTCTCTATTAACTCTCTGTCTCTCTCTCTCTCTCTCACTGTCTAACTCTGCCTGGCCAAAAAAAAAAAAAAAAAAAAAAAAAAAAAAAAAAATATATATATATATATATATATATATATATTGCTCAGTTTATTTTTTATAGAAAACCAGGGTTTGTGGAGCCAGCATTGTGGTACAGAGGGTAAAGTTGCCATCTGCAGTGCCAGCCTCCCATATGGGCACCGGTTTGTGTCCCAGCTACTCCACTTTAAATCCAGCTCCCTGCTAATGGCCTGGGAAAGCAGGAAGATGGCCCAAGTACTTTACCCCTGCCAACCATGTGGGAGACCCAGAAGAAGCTCCTGGCTCCTGGTTTTGGCCTGGCCCAGCACAGGCCACCATCTGGGGAGTGAACTAATGAATGGAAGCTCTCTGTCTCTCCCTGCTTCTCTGTAACTCAGACTTTCAAATAAAGAAAGAAAAGAAGGGTTTGCTAAGAAATGGTAAACTCAGGGGTTGGCCTTGCAGTGCAGCACTTTCTTGCCGCTAAGGATGGCCTACACAGGTATTTCACATGTGACTAAGACAATTCCCACTTCTCCCAAAAAAACAATGTTAGTAGTTGCCTAAAGACTCTTTACCATGAAACAGTCAAAATCTTAAAACACTTACTTGAAGCTAAAAACTAAGACATGGGTCATTATTTTTAGGCATGGAAACATTTCTACTGCATTGTTAGTCATTTAGCATGAAAACTCCTAAAGGTATCCACCCAAGTCACCTGAATTTTCACTAGTCAAACTAAAATGTCTCCAAGGTCCACAAAACCTCACTTGATTAAACTAGCCTGGATAAACAGACCTTACTTTAACAGTACTGATTCTTCAGTTGCCCGGGCTTTTGCCTATCATACTAATAGCTGATTTTGTGGCAGGAAACAAAAAATATAAATTAATTGAGAGACAGATATTTTACATTACAGTTACCTTTCACTAGTCCCAATTACCACAAACAAATCCAATAAACACCCTCTCTTGGGTTATATCTACATGGAAATTATGATAAAATGGGGTTTTAATAATAGTCTTCCTTATGATTTAGTGTTAAGAGAATCAACTGAAATAATGTCTGTGAAACAAAATTATAAAAGCACCATGCAAATATAAAGGAGTTTTTTATTTTTATTTAACAGATAGAGTTAGATAATGAGAGAGACAGAGAGAAAGGTCTTCCTTCCGTTGGTTCACCCCCCAAATGGCCGCTACAGCCAGCGCTGCGCTGATCTGAAGCCAGGAGCCAGGTGCTTCCTCCTGGTCTCCCATGCGGGTGCAGGGGCCCAAACACTTGAGCCATCCTCCACTGCCCTCCTGGGCCACAGCATAGAGCTGGACTGGAAGAAGAGCAGCTGGGACTAGAACCCGGTGCCCATATGGGATGCCGGCGCCGCAAGGTGGAGGATTAACCAAGTGAGCCACAGTGCCAGCTCCTATAAAGGAGTTTTTATGACTTTAAAATTCAAAGTCTTGGGCTAAAAATATTAAAACAAGATCTCACTTAGCATTATAGGGATTGGGTTCAGATATGGCTTTCTAAAAAAAATTTCAAATTGCTTTTTTACTGAATTCCTTCTACTTTTGCCCTATAAGATTCAAAATCTAAATGATGATGAAACATTTAAGAACTGACACAGAATGAGCATTTCTAAAAAGCAATCAGTTCTCTACTTCAGTTAAATCTAGTTTCATAAATTTTATTTTACTAAAGAGCCCTATTACTTATAAATTTTTGTAAACTCAGGGGTGGGCATTTGATGTAGCAGTTAAGAGCACACCTGGAGCACCTGGACTGAACTCTTACATTGATTCCATTCTGCTTTCTGCTAAAGCACACACTGGGAGGCAGCAGGTGATGGCTCAAGTAATTAGGTCCCTGCCACAGAAGTAGAAGACCTGGATTGGGTTCCCAGGTCCTCCTGGCTTCGGTCTGGCACACCCCAGCTGCTGCGGCCATTCGGGAGAGTGAACCAGCTGATGGAAGATTTCTCTCTCTCCCTCTCTCTTTCCATCTGTCACTTTTCCTTTCAAACAAATAAATTTTAAGAGGAGAAAAAACAGGCTCCCCAAAATGCTATCAAGTCTTAGGTAGAAAGTTAGTGAAGTTTCAAGACACTGGCAGCAGAAGACATTGGAAATGAAAATTAGAATTAACATTAGCAGTTAAGTAACAAAATCCATGGAGTGAGCCTGAGCTTTTAATATCAATACCATCATGAACTGAATGACCTTCTTTAGGCCAGTATCTCCACAGACAAAAATAGAGGCACCAGCACTACGTGGCAGATCTGCTGTGATGGTGAAAGCACCTGCTGGTTTCAATGTCCACCCACCCCCTCCAAACCTACCCCCCTCCCCCGGAGTGATTGGTTTTCCTACAACCTAAATCTGGTCCTCAAAGTCATCACTTCTCACTTTCACTTTGTTAGCTCACATGATGCCATTTCAAAAATCTACACATACTTTTTGTTGCTATGACTTGCTCTTTTGAGTTTTGCCTGTGCCTGGCAAAGGAAGCAGGATTTTTGCTTGAAGGTGATAAACCTTATTGTATATTGCATAAATGGTGCTTTTCTTCCTTTAAATGAAAATTCAACATACATAGGTTGACATAGTATAAGATTTTTGAAGACTGATGCCACTGCCAGTTAAAGACTTAACAGAAGCAATTACAAACAAGTAAAAAGAAAGTTTTGAAAAACAAATTTTATTTTACTCAGTGAGATTCTGACTGTAATCTTCCACACCTCTTTATAGGTAGAGAAAGACAAAGTTGGAGCATGTTTTTAAAAGTATATTAGAGGAAATTAATTCAAACACAAATTTTTCAAGCAGAATTTGCCTGAACTACCTTAGACTACTACAGAATTTGAATTGAGCAGTAGTGGACCCCAGATGGTATAGAACAATCCATTGAGATGTAGGAAAAGTAAGATTCCTATATTTATTTCTATTACAGAAAGACTAATGTCCAAAAGTGAGGCATTGGGCTAAACAGTTTATTAACTCATTTAGTACTTAAACTGAGGAGTATATACACACACATGGAAACACACGCTGAAAAATCCTAATAGTCTGCTATGGCAGACAGGACTCAAACCCAGGCAATTACCCATATTAACCCCTGAAGTGTAATACTTCTCATAAGATAGGCCTTAGTAGAATTTAACATGTTTTCAGTAATTCCAAATGCACATATTTCACATTTCAATATCTCTGTAGAAGAATGTATCTAAAATGGATGGCAACTTATAATCATATTGACAGTATTTCTTTGTTGGTGATACATTTTAGAATCAATGGTTTTTTTGCTTTCAATGAAATACATATACATACTCAAGGTCTGTTAAGTTAAACCTTGAGTTGTGCACTATATTCAAGGTATCCTGAAAGAATGGGAATTCTATACTCAATAGGAGAGGAGACTGGTGTTTCCACTAGATGTGGGTTGCAACGTACTGAGATAATTATGCTAAATTACATGGATTTACAGATTCCATCCAGTTTTAATTTAACCAATCCTTAAGAAATGGTACCTCATAAAATGGCATCTCCAAGGAAATGATACACTGAAAACAACAGTCCTGATGTAATGTACAAAGAGAACACTAATACCAGTAAAGGTAGCATTCATCCTCATTATTCTTGGATTCTCTATTTGCAAATTCACCTGTGAAAATTTATTTGCAACCTAAAAACCAGTATTTGAGGTACCTTAGCATTTGCTTACAGACATCTGCAGAGCAGAAAGAAGTCGGAGTTGCCCACTGTCCGATTCACAGCTGAGGTGGTGTGTTCCTGGGTGGGACCAAAATGTCTTTTCATGATTCCTTTAGGACTTATTTTTTTAAATATTTTTGTTGGTAAATTCGCTATGGTCCCAAGTGAAAAATGCTAACTTCCTAAATTCAAGAAGCTGTAATGTGACTTTCAGGGAAAATAGGGTGACAGAAACTTTGTTCAGGCGTGAGTTATAGTGCTCTTGGCTGAGAATGTAATGTTAATAAACCAACATTATATGTTAAATTTAGTGTCTGAGTAGAAACACAGAAAACAAGGTTATATATTGCACAGTTGATAAAAATGTTGTGGCCAGAGGCTTACAGGAACCTAATCCCATATTTCCCCTAAGAGCAAGGGCTCAGTACTAATTCAATGTATGGGGGACTTCATAGAACATAATTATTACAATTAACAACAGACTTAGACCTCTGGTCATTTTCAAATGAATATCAAATTCTTCACCCTTATACTCTATTCTAACATATCAAGTTAGACTATTACACTATCTCTTAAAGTTTCTAAATCTTAAGTGCCTTGTAATTCCAAGAGTTGTCCATTTTCAGTCCTTTTTATATAAAAAGCATACACATTATAACGTTTGTTTCAAGTGCATTCAACTGTACTTTTGTTTTCACTCAAAGAGGTCCTTATAGTGGCTAACATTGTTTGCATGTACTGTGACATCACAATGTATATTACATGACTAACAGAATTAATTTCTTGGCTTTACAGTCATGTAATACTGACCATGAAAAGCCCATCTCCTTTTACCACTTGGAACCAAACATCATGAACTTCAATAAATGAGAGCTTGGTAGCTCCCTTTGAAGACAACTCTAACTAGACAAGTCAATCAGTCACCCATCTTGCAAAAGTCCCTTTTAAGTGAATCTGTCCTGTTAGTAGCTCCTTACAGTATACAGCCCAAGTGTGGCTGAGTTAGTCTAGTACAGTGGCTTTTGGCAGAAAGTCCTGGATGCAAACCCTAGGCAATTATGGAGACAGGCCGATCCATACAATGGACTCATGGAAAATTAAAACAGATCAAAGGTGAGAATAAGTAGAAGTTAAGGTAGCAGAAAAACAGGAAAAGAATAAATCGCTTGGTTGCAGGACAAAAAGCAGCTCACACTGGAGAATAACAAACTCCAAAGTCAGTGGGACACATCTCCCTGAAGCTACATTAGAGCCTTCTGCAGCTATTTTATTTATCTTTTAACTATCTTGTTCTTCCTATTATAGTTTTGTTCTGGTAAGATTGTTTTCTTAATCCCATGACCTACAACGCATGCGCCTCCCCCACAACCCTCCATTTAAAGTGGCTTACCCCAAACAGGGTTTGGAAAATTGCCTGTGAGAGAATCCAAGATTCAAGCGCCCAAAAGGGAGTGGGGCAGGGAGTTGCTGGACAACCTCAAACCTTGCAACGCTACTAATATTTTCTTCAAGGTAACGCAGGTCACTACACAGTTAATCACCACCAAGCACCAGTTCCTTTTATGGTCCTAAATGAGACCCTTTTTACAGGAACACTCTGGTTCCAATAGTCGAAGAGCTCAGGAACACACTCAGCTTCATGACCACCAACTTCAGTAACTTCAAGCCTTTTTTCCAGAATGCACAATCCTTACATTGTCATACCTTGTAATACCTTAGCCCCTTGCACTTGTGACCCAGGGGCATAGTTTTTATGCTATACTGTAAAGCTTTTTTTCACTGAGCTTTGTACCTTACATATCCTCCTCTGTGCATAAGTGTCTATTTCCCACCTGAAATTGTTCCATTGTACACACATACACTACAATGGGTATTTCCCCAGTTCTTACTGGCGGACCGCGGGTTCTTTCCGATTATTTACTACTACTCAGTGCTTCCCGGCAACATCCTTTCACATGTGTACCTGCAGAGGAGGCTCAAGCGATCAAAATATCACTGGAGCACTTTACGTTGCTCCTCTCCGCACTGGGAGCTTAGTTATGTCTGAACAGGAACAAAAACTAGAAAGCATCGAAAACTCCAGTCGCAGACGCAAAAATAACGAGCAACAAATAGCTTTCCATTAAATATAGATCAAGGACTTAAGAAATCCTGGTTACTCTTAGCGCAGGGCCAATGACAAACCATGAACTGGGAGAGCGGCGTGTGGCCCGATGCTTAATGGGGACATGGTCTCTTTCTTTGAGGTGTCTTTTAACAGCTTGTGCCTAGGACTTAAGAGAGCCCCCAGGGCAAGTAAGCACACTAAGTAATGAAGAATCCTAGATTACCCCAGAGATGAGGCCAAGAAATAACAGGGGAAGCTTTGAAACTTAAAACTTGATTGTTTAAGGTCTCCGATCACATCAAGTTCAAGGATCATGGTTGTTTACCAAACATCATTCGTGTACATACACTTTTTAAAGAGAAGGAAACGGTGAACGTCACGGCTCCTGCCTTCTTTACAGTCACTCCGTCCACTGAGGACCGGAGCCCCGGGCGGTGCCGGGGTCGCGTCCACGCTGCCGCCGCCGGCCCGCACTCGGGTCCCAGGGGTAACGGCGGCGGCGCGCGGCCGCGCGGCCGGGAAGGCGGGGCCCAGGCGCTCCCGGTCTCACCTCAGCTCCTCGTCCACACTCCCGCGGGGCTGCTCGGCCGAGGCCACCCTGGAGGAAGTCGAGGAGGTCTTGTTCTTCAGGATCCCCTTGATGGGCCGGTGCGAGGCCGTCGAGGCCGCCATTGCCGGTAGCTCCGGCTGTCGGCTCAGGGTCGCTGCTGGCGTGGGGTCCGGGAAGAGAAGGGTCGGGCGCTTAGCAGAGACCCGCCAGGCAGCCGCAGAGCCCGCTCGCAGCGAAAGCAGCCGCCCCTGGTGTCGCGGAAACGGCTCCGGGCGTCGCTGTCACCCCGACGCCAGAGCCAACGCCGCCCGGCTGGCGGCCCTTCGCGCGCCCTTCGCCGCCGGCGTTTTACCCGCGGCCCGCGGAGAGAGGCCGGCCTAGAGCCCCACCGCGGGAGCGACGCGGACGCCGAAGCCAAGCAGGCCCGCCCTCTCGCGATATCTAGGGCGGGGCGGGGGCGGGGCGAGAACAAAGCCAACCTCTTAGCCCCGCCTCCTCCGGCCTTCCGCCCTCTCGCCCCTCCCCCGCGGGCCCCGGGCGCTCGTGAGCGCTCCCGCGACCCAGCCGCTGGGCTCCCAGCCTGGCTCTGGGCACACGCGCGTGTCTCACAAGCACCGTCACTCCTAACACCCTTAGTGGCCTCCTGGTTATTTCTGTTTCATGAATCGGCAATCCTAGGTGACGTCACTCCCCAAAGATGTTAGCTCACTTTGAGAGAAATGATGTCTCCTTTTTTCCATTTAACCCGCAAAAAAGGCTTCTCTCTCTCATCAAATCGTAGAATGTTGGCATTTGTATGGTTCCTAGGGACCTACTATGAAGTCACAGGAGTTGCTGACTTTCATGAAATCGTGGAATGGTTGGGCCTCTTTCACCGCTGGAGAGGCTGATGGGCAGAGCCGGGAAGGGCTCAGCGCAGTCGCTCAGCTCCTCCGTAGGCCGGGAGGGCGCAGCGGGGCGAGGGCTCCACGAGCCGGACGCTGGAGCTCAGAGGCCGGGCCTCCGCAGTCGGGGGCCCTTCCGTGTCTCCGGCCGGGCTGTGTCACCGCAGCCCTCTCTCCCCTCCACTCCCGCTCAGGCCCGCCGCGTGCCGGGCAGCAGGGCGGTCTCGGCCGCTCCTCGCTCTTCCTGCAGGCCCCGCACTGTGCTACCCGGCCCGGCCGGCTGCGCGGCTGATGGCGTCCTCCTCGCGCTCTCGCCCCTTTGTCCAGGAACGCTGCCGCCAACTCGCCTCACGGGGCCGGGGCAGGGTTCTCCTCCCTACCGCGCCGCTAGGGCGGCCATCTCACTTAGGTCTCACTCTGCGACCCGACTCGCAGTGCTCTTCAGGTTTTCGGAAAACTGTTTCGATGTTCCGACCCCCAGCCCCAGCTGAGTTCTTGGCAGGGAACAGGACTTCGGCAAGGGAATGAGTGCTGAGTGGAGATAACGGAGGGGAAGTGGGCAGGAAGGGGAGAAGGGAGACGGCTTTGCTAGCCGTGGACCCAGTGCGTTCTCCAGGGATTACCCCCAGGTGGAGGCCTGCACAGCCACCCGGCCCTGGCCCCGCCTCAGTTCTCGGCCAAGTGCCCACCACTGCCCTTTCTTCCTCCCCGGCGGGACCGGCCTGATACCGCTGTCCAGCCCGTGAGGCAGAGACGGCTCTCAGCAGAGGGAAGCAGGATGGCCACCTCCCCTCCCTTCCTGAGGCCTCTCCACGCCGGCTCCCAGTCCCCGTGTTAGCTCTCAGGCCTGCTGGCAGGGGCCCAGGTCAGCGGGGGTAATCCTGTTTCCAGGGAATAGGCAAATGTCCCCTAAGTTAGAAATCATTGAGTAGATTTCCTTTGTTCCTGCGTGGGCCTGACCTTGAACCTGTGCCGGGATCTTTAATTAACTGCAGCCTTGCCTTGAGACTCTGCCGTGAAAAGGACTACCTTTGTATGACATAGCGTGTTTTATTGCAGTTCGTAAGCTAGAAAACATTGAGGAGAGGTGAGGAAGAGTTTCCTGAAGAACCTTGGGAAAATGCTTTCCTCATCAAAGCGCAACTTTTGCCTCTTGTGCTATTTCTTTTACTCCCAACTCTGCCAAAAGTGAACACAGAGGAATAAGATTTCCTTAATACCTAAAAAAGAAAAAAAAATAGTATTCTGACTGCAGGATTGCCAGTGCCGGGACAGCTTTGTCTTGTATTTTGGAACCTAGGTGAACCACTTTATTTCTCTGTGTAGCCCACAGTAAATCCCCAGATGCATCCCAGTGGAGTTCTCCTTCTGTGCCTCTGCCGAGGTATGTTCTTTAGGAAGTCATCAGGATCAGCCAGCCCAAGCACTGCACTTGGCTGTGTTTGTGTTAATTTCCTGTGTGTTCAGAGTTGGGCTGCCAAGAGGTGGACTGTGGGCGGAATCTTCCATTCTGGTTTTGGTTTCTGGACGCAGCTATTGAGCTCAAGGAGTACCATAGATTTAAAAATATGTACATGTTTAAGGGATGTCTGGCAATTGTCTCTGCTTTGTGAAGACTTCCTCATGGTTACCTGAGCCAGGGAGGAGGAGAGGGGATGCTGTTAATGAATTTTCTGTGTGGTGAGCCAGTTGGCTCTCTGTTCACTGGAATGGGTTACGAAGGCCAACCCCACTGGGTTTCTGACCAAGAATGGGATTCCAGAACTGGAAAAGGCTTCCATGCCTGAATCCTCAGCCTGCCTACGTCATCAACCAGAGTTCACTGAATAGGGAAGTGGGTCATGCCCTCACCCCAGCTTCTGGAAAAACACTCAGAGGCTATGACTCAGTGACCACTGAGTCAGCTGCATCACTTTATTTACTAAGAATAGCCACATTGTTATTTTTCTTCTCAGGTAATCCCTCACCAGGACAGGAAGATCATTGATCTTGTAGTGCATTGAAGAAATCCATGGTAGTAAAGGAAAGGGCATTTAAACAAATATGAAAAGTATTAGAGAGAGAGAGAGAGAGAGAGCTGAGAACAAGTATTCATAATTTTCTGCTTTAAAAAATGAATTTGATTTAGAACAATGGAACTCTCTCCACTGTTTCTCTTCTATTCAAAGACGTCTCCACAGAGCCCTTCACCTCCCCACAAAAGCCGAAACGCTTTTCTAAGACTCAGACAAATGCACGCCTGGGGTACACAAAGATTTCTTAGTCCCCAGATGTTTTCCTGATCCTCTAGTTTTTAGTTAAATCCAGGGAATCTAGACAAATGCTTTTTTCAAAACTGATGAGACTAAAAGTGGAAAGAAAAAAGAAGGCCAGATAAATAGTGTGATGAGCCTTGGAATGGTAAATAAGAAATGTGAAGTATTTTCTTGGCCAGACTATGAATTTATCTTGTTCCTGCCAGAAATCAGCTTTTTGTGACTGTAAATTTTCTATAACTGTTAACTGGTTTGGTTTGTAAATTATTGCAAGAAGGAAGGAAGCAATGCCATATATTGTAATTTCATTGTGTCACTTTGGCCAAATTCTATTGCATTTTATTATTCTGTGAATTCATACTGGGATAAGCAGTACAGACTTTGATTCAGAATACATGTGATGTTGGTATAAACACTTCATGGAAATATTTAAATAGATTTTGGAGCCTAGCTCATCATTGTTTACAATGGGAAGTCATTTTTACTTATATACTCTACTTATATTCCCTAGCATTTGTCATGTTTCAAATTTCTCAAATACGTAATTTTATTATTTTAATTTGGCTGTTATAAGAGTTTCCAGGCTGACCTACAGTCCTTCACATTCTTTACTGTTCACTTTTCTTCATACTGCTCTCATATTTTAAAAAATTGGATTATGTAATGATCCTTAATTTGTGAATTCCATTCAGCTTCACCACACAAGGTGATGGGCATGGGGCAAACAATTAGACTCTTCCATCTTTTCTATGTTTTGCTTGAGGAACTCAGCCTCCAATGGCTGCTTATGGCCTAAGATAAAGTCCAAATTCCTTGGGCCTTAAACTCTGGCCCTGTTTTTCTATGTTCTTTTTTCTCTTTTTAAAAATATTTTATTTTATTTACTTGAAAGGCAGAGTTGAAGAGAGAGAAAGAGAGAGGTAGAAACACAAAGAGAGAGATCTTCCACCTGCTGGTTCAACCCCCAAATGGCAACAACAGCCAAGCCTGGGCCAGACCGAAGCCAGGAGCCAGGAGCTTCATCTGGGTCTCCCTTGTGTGCACAGGGGCCCAAGCACTTGGGCCATCCTCTACTGCTTTTCTAGGCACACTAGTAGGGAGCTGGATCGGAAGTGGAGCAGCTGGGACTGGAAGCGGCACCCATATGGGATGCTGGTGCTGCACACTATAGGACCCACTCCACAGCGCGTCCCAGGTTCCTTGTTTCACACTGACTTCCTTTCCCCGTGTTCTTCGCGCCAGTTACAGTGCCCTTCCTCAAGGTCCTTCCCTTTTCCAGTTCCCAACCTGTGTGAAATACCAGCCCTGTTGTTGCCCTTTTATGACCCCGTCCAAAGGTCAGCTCCTTCTGGGATTCCAGGCAGGCAGGCAGGCAGTCCTCATGGCGACGAGATGCTGTGGGGCCCTGTCTCTTTAGGCCTCTGTGTGCCCGCAGCGGCCTGTTCAGGAGCAGGCACATCTTCCTCTTCTGCTCCCTGACAGCATAGCTTAATGAATGAAGTATCTGCCATGAGCAACCTTCAGTGTAAGTGTTGGTTCAATCAGGGCTGGGGGACGACTGGCCTGTGAGCCTTATGAGGCCCAGAAAATTGTTTGGTATGGTCCTGCCAAGGTACTCACGGTACTCAAGGTACTCAGTAAATCCATAGGAGACTAACTTCTTTTTTAAAAAAAGATTTATTTATTTATTTGAAAGCAGAGTTATAGAAAAGAAGAGGCAGAGAGAGAGAGACAGAGACAGAGAGAGAGAGAGAGAGAGAGAGTCTTCCATCTGCTGGTTCACTCCCCAATGGCCACAATGGCAGGAGCTGGGCTGATCTGAAGCCAGGAGCCAGGAGCTTCCTCTGGGTTTCCCGTGCAGGTGCAGGGGCCCAAGGACTTGGGTCATCTTCTACTGCTTCCCCAGGTGCATTAGCAGGGAGCTGGATCAGAAGTGGAGCAGCCGGGACTCAAACCAGCACCCATATGGCACTGTAGTTGGCAGCTTTACACACTACGCCACAGCGCTGGCCCCTAGCAGACTAATTTTTAAGCTAATAATTTTGTATTGTCCAGGAATGATGTTATAGATATCCAAATGACCCTTAGTGGCAAAAAGCTTCCCCACCCCTGTATAAATAATAAATAAACTGTTCTGAAATCCTATACTCTTGGCCCTTCAGGTAATGGTGCCCACAAAGCACTGATGTCTTGGAAAGCAATCTGATTGTGTATTTTTTCTATGTGGCAAAGTGAAGTATTAACGGCAAGGACGCTGGAAAGGAAATAGTAGAAATAAGACGCAGTGCTGATGGGGAAGCTGGCCTGTCAACAATCTCAGAAACCTTTCAAGGCTGTTAGATGCCAGGCCCTTTTCTAGGTGCTGGCTGTTGCTTCCTTTCCTGAAACAAACAGCAACGGGTTTTCCTTTCTATTCATTTCATGTTTAGAACTCTCCCTAAAAACTTCTCTGTATGGGCCAGCCCCATGGCTCACTAGGCTAATCCTCCACCTGCGGTGCCGGCACACCGGGTTCTAGTCCCGGTCGGGGCGCCGGATTCTGTCCCGGTTGCTCCTCTTCCAGTCCAGCTCTCTGCTGTGGCCTGGGAAGCCAGTGGAGGATGGCCCAAGTGCTTGGGCCCTGCACCCGCATGGGAGACCAGGAGGAAGCACCTGGCTCCTGGCTTCGGATCAGCGCAGTGCACCGGCCACAGTGCACCGGCCGTGCGCTGTGACCACAGCGGCCACTTGGGGGATGAACCAACAGAAAAGGAAGACCTTTCTCTCTGTCTCTCTCTCACTGTCTAACCCTGCCTGTCAAAACAAAAACAAAACAAAACAAAAACTTCTCTGTTACTCAGAACAGAACACACACCCTTACTTGTGTCGGCCAGAGCTGGTTCCATGCTCTGCGAGCAGGGCTGCCATCTTCAAAGAGGCGTGTCTTCCCATCTGTGTCAGGCAGGTGTTCTCACGCAGTGAGGCCTGTGGCCGGGGGATTGCGACGACTCAGGCCCCTCTGTGCTTTCCCATGGCCAAGGCAGGAACCCCTCAACAGGAGCCTCAGGGTGCCCAGAAATTGTGTCCAGTTGTCTTCTCAGCCTTGGCCCCGAAGCCGGGGGAAAGCTGTGCTGCAGAGAAAGCGGCAGCAGAGGCTGCGTGGGCTGGTGGTTTCTGGGCAAATGTTCTGAGGTGTGAAAAATACTCGTAAAGCAGGAAACGCTGAAGACTTCCAATACTCCTTTTCATGTCACCATCAAGAACATTCTAGGGCACATAAGAGTTTGCCTCTCACTGTTTCTCATACATGGAGGCTTTCTATCCAGCATCTTGAATGACACTGAATTCAAAATGAAACCAGGGACCTATGTTGTGGTGCAAGCTGCTGCCTCTGACGCCAGCATCCCATGTGGGCACCGGTTCAAGTCCTGGCTGCTCCACTTCCAACCCAGCTCCCTGCTATTAGACCTGGGAAAGCAGCAGAAGGTGACCCAAGTATTTGGGACCCTGCCAACCATGTGGGAGACCAGGATGGAGTTCTAGGCTCCTGGCTTCAGGCTGGCCCAGCCCTGGCTGTTGCAGTCATCTTGGGGGTGGGAGGGGAGATGAACCAGAAGATGGAAGATTTCTGTCTCTCTCTCACTTTTTCTCTGTCTGCCTCTTTCTTTCCATAACTCTGCCTCTCAAATAAATAAATTTTATTATTTATATATAAAAACGTGAAGCCAAAGTGAAAACTAGTTTTGTTGTTTTTTTTTTCTTTTATTGTGCTGCCTATACCATTGTCATAGGTAACCAACTAGAATGTTCTTCTTAAGTTTGCCTGTTGTTGATGGTTGACCTATTTGGAATCTCAACCCTGCCCAAGAAAATCAACACTAATTTTCTTTTTGTTTTATGAAAGTCTACCACAATACTATTCCAAGGTTCTATTTTTTTAAAGTTTATTTATTAATTTGAAAGGCAGAATTACAGCGAGAGGAAGAGAGACAGGGAGAGATCTTCCATCTGCTGGTTAATTTCCCAAATGGCTGCAATAGCTGGATTCGGACCTATCAGGAGCCAGGAGCTTCGTTTGGGTCTCCCACATGGGTGGCAGGGGCCCAAGCACTTGAGTCATCCTCAGCTGCTTTCCCAGGCACATCAGCAGGGAGCTGGATCAGAAGTAGAGCAACAGGAACTCGAACCGGCACCCATGTGGAATGCTGGCATTGCAGGTGGCGTCTTAACCTGCTACTCCACAATGCCAGCCCCTGTCACATTTCAGAAGTGTCCAGAAGCATGTTTGACTCTGTGTTAGGAATGGCTGCAGCACAGGAGTGTGGTGGCTTACGGGTGACCACAGCTGGAACTCACGTTGATCTTGCCAGGTCCCTCCATATAGGAAACAATGAACTAAGACTTTGAGCTAAATGCCTTCAGAATTTTTCAGGGTCAGAGAGAATGCATAAAAGTATTAACTGCTTTTGTTTCGTGTTCCTTCTCCTTCCACAGAGGGACATAGAAATTAAGAAAATTTATATGAGTGGGCAGGTATAAAATCTTCCAGCTAATTATGTTAGCATAATTATTAAATGTGAGATTATGCTTCTTGAGAGATTGGAATATAATATAATTAATTCTATGCTATCATAGCTCTAAGCAGAATTTGGCACAAAGTCTTTTGTTGCTGTGCCTCAAATATTGAACTCTACTTTCCACCTTCCAGACTCTGGAAGCTGGCCAAGCCCTTCCCTCCTGGGACAGCTGCTTTGAGAGCCAAGGAGGCTGGTTCAGCCAGCTCTCAGAAAGTCACATGGCAGGTGGACAAGTCCTTTCACACTCAAGGCAGGCTGGCTCACCAGGCCTCTTGTCTGTCGCCCTCTGGCCCTCTGGATATGTAGCCTCTCCCCCTGGACCTTTTGGCATCTGTCAGGGTATCCCATGCTTTTTGGTTTTGCCTAATTTTTGGCGTTTTAATTTTGCTTCTTCATACTGAAATTACAGGATTTGCAGACATTGGATGTGGACGCCAGGCACCGCCCTTTAAAGTGGTAGTGCTTGCTATTACTCATGGAGGATGCTGGGCAGATGATGGAGCAATTAGCAGGCAGCGGGAGCATTGCTGCGGGTGAGATGCTGAGAGCATATGAAGACGCTGAAGGCTGTTGACTCTGCCTGGGTCCCAGTTGTCAGTGCCTGAAATAACTCGCGGTCCATCACCCATGATATTTTGTGCAAATTATTAGTTATGGCTTATAGCGTGTATAATTAGCATTTCAGAATGTAGTATATTATTTTGTGATTTTGAGTAATAATAAATAAAAGTATGACAGCCACAAAGGAACTAAACAATACCATCATTCAGAGAATATTGCAAATTTGTCATGAGCTGATTTGAAATATGAAGTCTGAGGTACATTTGGTTAAAATATTTTTAAAGTCCTTAAAATGCCAAAAATAGAGAAAGAAAGAAAAGAATAATTTTAAAAAATTCAAAGGGTTATATTTTAAGGAATGCCCTACACCTGTTGTGCGTTCGCTTATAAGACAGAGCTCTAGCCCCCACCTAATGGAAGGGTTAGGCTGATGCGCCACCAGTTAAGCAAGGAGAGGAGCCAGCATTGTGGTGCAGCAGGTTAAACCACTGCCTGCCATGCTGACATCCCATGTGGATGCTCCACTTCCAATCCAATTCCCTGCTAATGCACCTGGGAAAGCAATAGAAGATGGCCCAAGTCCTTGGGCCCCTGCACCCATGTGGGAGACCCCGATGACGCTCCTGGTTCCTGGCTTCATCCTAACCCAGCCCTGGTTGTTGCAGCCATTTTGGGGAGTGAACCAGCAGACAGATCTTTCTCTCTGCCTCTCCCTCTCTCTCTGTAACTCTGCCTTTCAAATAAGTAAATCTTTTTTTTTTTTTTTTTTAAAGCAAGGAGATAATTTAGGTGAGTAACTTAGAGTTGATGCTTTAGATTTGTCTTTGAAGGCAAGAATTCTAAGTATAATAACTAACTGCCTTGTTGTCAAAGCTAATATTCTGAGTGTTGGAATTCTTAGGCATAATTCAAATAAAGAATCAAACCAGTCCCTCAGAGCAAATAACTGAAAACGTTGCATAGGTTATCAATCTTTGTCTCTCAGGCAGGAAACTACCATACTGATTCCTGTTTGGATTCAATCTAATGACTTAAAGCAAATGTTTTCTGGGAAGTTCTGCGGATTCTGTTTCCAGAGAGTTGTTCCGTTACCTGAATTATTTCCTTTTATTACTCTTTATTTTAAATGTCTTTGCTTTGTCCTTTTGTTTGTTTTTCAGTTTTGTATTTCATGTTAAGGGTTTCATGATTCTGTGTTGAAAATTGTCTCTTAGGAAGCTGCTAGTTCACTCCCCAAATGGCCATAATGGCCAGGGCTGGGCCAGCCCGCAGCCAGGAGCCAGGAGCTTTTTCTGAGTCTCCCACGTGGGTGCAGGGGCCAAGGACTTGGGCCATCTTCCTCTATTTTCTTAGGCACATCAACAGGGAGCTGGATCAGAAGTGGAGCAGCCAGATCTCAAACCAGTGCCCATATGGGAGGCCGGTATTGCAGGTGGAGGCTTAACCTGCTATGCCACAAGACCAGCCCCATCTATCTCTCTCTCTCTCTCTCTCTCTCAAAAGGTATTGAGACAAGATCTCCCATCTATCATTCCTCAAATGCCTGCAGTGGCTTGGAGCCAGGAACTCAATCCAGGTCTCTCACATGGGTGGTACAGACCCAAGTACTTGAGCCATCACTGCTGCCTCCAAGGGTCAGCATTGGCAGGATGCTGGAGTTGGGAACAGGAACCAGGAATTGCACCTAAGCGCTCTGATTTATGATGTAGGTGTCTTAACTGGTGTCTCAACTTCTAGGCCAAACGCCCACCCCTGATTTTCTTTAGGATGATGGTAGAAGTGTTGCTACAATACTAAAACATAATTAATGAATAATACTAGTAAAGAAGTTTAAGAGCTAGGGAAGATTCTCTAAAATAAGGTATTCTATGTAAATCACTTATCTTCACTGGCTCACCCCTGCTATGAGCAAATCTTACCCTACCGACTATCAGCGAACTATGAGAAGACATGACAACTCCTGGATTTGATTTGTTTGAAATAAAAGAAGTTCTTTCTCCTTCCAATGATGGAGAGTGATACTTTTCCATTAAGATTTAAATTCCACTTTTAGAACGGGTGACATTTTTAAGGAGAAAGAAGAAAGGGTGAATGAATGAGCTGGGGTGAACTGTTTATAAGATATAAAGGGAAAATGAGAACTGGACACAGGCAAAGCATTTGCACTTCTTAAGAAAACAATAACATTTTCAGTTGATGTGTGAAGTACACTGCAGTCAGCATTTCCCCTCAGATCACAAGGAGGCAGCACAGTCCCATGGGGGTGGGTATTCGAAGTTCCTGTCCTTTATGCCTTTCATGCTGTCTTTGTCCAGATGGCCCCCAGGATCCATTCGGTTTCCCCCGCTTCCTGGGAGGATTGCCCCGGGTCATCTGAGACACTGTCTCCCTAATGCTAAAATTAGCCAGAGTCCCAGGCCAGCCCTGCCATGTTGGCCACGCCCTGCACCTGCTAGCCCTGGGGAGCAGGATGTCCTCTCTCGTCCTCTCTCATCATCTCTCGTCACACAGAGCACCGTCCAGCCTCGCCAGAGTTGCCTCCTTATCTATTCCTTGTCTATAACCCCTTGTGTAGTGGTTACTGACTTGCCAACTGTAGCACTGGCTTTATACCATGGGTTTTTTTTGTTTGTTTGTTTGTTTGTTTTTTGTCACAGAGACAAAACCACTTTTCTCATAGACTATGTTTTGTTTTGCTTTGCTTGTGAGGGAAAGGAAGAAAATGAAATAAAAATCCCAAATCATCCTGTGAGTAAATTGTTGGGTTTTTAAAAAAGATTATTTATTTGAAAGGCAGAGTTACAGAGAGAGAGGTAGAGAGACAGAGAGATTTTCCATCTGCTAGCTTAGTCCCCAAATGGTTGCAACGGCCAGGGTTGGGATAGGCTGATGTCAGGAGCCAGGAATTCCATCTGGATCTTCCAAGAGAGTGGCAGGAGCCCAAGCACCTGAGCCATCTTCCACTGCTTTCCCAGGCATGTTAACAGGGAGCTGGATCAGACGTGGAGCAGCTGGGACTCGAATCAGCACCCCTATGGTATGTTGGCGTCAGAGGTGGCAGCTTAATCCACTGTGTCACATTGCCAGCCTCTGAGTAAATTGCTTCTGTGATACAAGTCAGGGTCCAAGTTCAAGTGATAACTATCACCAGACACGTAGTTTTGCTCAAATCACTTCATTTGGCTGAGTTTCAGTTTCCCCATTTGGAAGATGAGCGTGCATATAAGGGAGATGATGCTCTAGAGGTGAGTTGTGGGAATGTACCAGAAATAGCAAATTGGGAAGCAGTAAGCCAAATATTTTCAGGCACATGAATATAAAGCATTGATATCTGAGTTCTTCTTTCTCTTCCACAACTGATTCTTTCTGGGTCCTGGGACATTTATTCAGCCTCTGTAATCAGAAATTCATTTGTTCATTCATTCAATTAATATTCATTGAGTGTCTCGCTGTGTGCTGGGCACTGTCTTAGTCTCTGAGGATACGAAAGTGAGCCAAAAGGCCAAGTTCTTGCTTTTGGGCAGCCTGCATTCTAGCTGAAGAGGTAGGCAATAAACACACAAGCCAAGAAGTAAATAAGATCATTGCAGGCCATGAAAACTGGCAAGGAAGAAATCGAAAGGGTGACGAGAAGGGATGGGAGGTAACTGGGGCAATCGTTTTGAGGAGGCTGCTTTCTGAGATGCCATCTGAGCTGAGACTTGACGAGCGAAATGCCCACAACCCCAGCTTCTAAGCCTGCCAAGAGAGGGAGGTGCTTGTTAGTAGTAATTTACAGGTGTGAGAGAGACCCACCTAGACTCTTTCCGGTGCCTAGCAAACCTTGTTGAGCAAATGCCCTTAAGCAAAATGGCTGGAAGTCAGCATGAATTTTGTGATTCCCACAGCATTTTCCAGCAGGGTTGGTCCCAGTCATCAGCAAGCGCTCTCTCATTTGGGAGAGGGAGGGTGCAGGTCATCCTCTGACTCCATGGTGACATCCAGCTCTCACCACTCCTGCTTGGACCAGGCCTCGGGCAAAGAACAAACACCCACTCAATCACAGCTCAACTGTGGTGATGAAGGGCGGCCACCTGCCTCCTGCATCCTTGCCCAAGCCAGCCAGGGAGCTCCTTGGCCATTCGTCATCTTCGGAGGATGGAGCTGACTCATGGAGCACTGGCAGCAATTTTGACCTGGGTGGGGTAGGAGACAGAAGGCATGGAGGAGAGCAGGTGGAGCCGGTGGTTGCCCATGAAACATGGCTGGATTTTTTCTCCTCTGTCCTGTCCACTGTGTTTGAAATTGTGCTGCTAAACGTTAGCATCTAACCTACTTGGTTTTGAAAGGACTTACAATTTTTTTCATCTTTTTTTTTATAAGATTTATTCTTTATTTATTTGAAAGGCAGAGTTACAGAGAGAGAGGGAGAGACAGAGAGAAAGCTCTTTTGTGCATTGGTCCACTCCCCAAATTGCCACAATGGCTGGGGCTGGGCCAATCCAAAGCCTGGAGCCAGGAGCCTCCTCCGGGTCTCTCACATGGGTGCAGAGGCCCAAGGATTTGGGCCATCATTAGCTGCTTTCCTAGGTATATTAGCAGGAGGCCGGATCAAAGTGGAGCAGCTGAGACTTGAACCGGCACCCATAGAGGGATCTGGTGCTGCAGGTGGCAGCTTTACCTGCTATGCCACAGTCCCAGGCCCCAAATTTTTCATCTTAAGGTTTCCCATTAATATGAACTTTGGGGGGTTGACTACTCTTTAAACAGCACAATTTAATATTTTAAAAGCCATTCACAAAGGAATCTAAAAATGAATCTTTACTGTGTCTTCTAGGCAACTGCACATGAATGAGGTATGGCACAGTCCTTATTCCATTGGCCCAGACAGCTTCACTGATTCTGACATCAAGATGCACATCTATAGTCCCCAACTCCTCCATGGCAAAATTCTGGATCCCTTTGAGGGCCTAAAGGGTAAACTTCTGGAAGCCCATTGCAGGGACATGCTGGTGAACATTGAGTGCATTCTCTGTGTACCACTTCTTGGGTAGTGGAACGGCTCTTTTCCTTTTTGCCAGCTGCTTTTTTTTTTTTTTTAAGATTTATTTATTTATTTATTTATTTATTTGAAAGTCAAAGTTACACAGAATCACTTTTCGGCCTTTTGGCTCAGATCAAGTGCAGAGTTACACAGAGAGAGGAGAGGCAGAGATAGAGATAGAGATAGAGATAGAGATAGAGATAGAGATAGAGAGAGAGAGAGAGAGAGAGGTCTTCCATCCGATGGTTCACTCCCCAATTGATTGCAACAGCCAGAGCTGCACCGATCCGAAGCCAGGAGCCGGGTGCTTCCTCCTGCTCTCCCATGCGGGTGCAGGGGCCCAAGGACTTGGGCCATCTTCTACTGCTTTCCCAACCCATAGCAGAGAGCTGGATTGGAAGTGGAGCAGCTGGGTCTCAAACAGGCACCCATATGGGATGCCGGAGACTCAGGCCAGGGCGTTAACCCACTGCACCACAGCGCTGGCCCCTGCCATCTGCTTTTGCCATCACCTTTCTGCTGGGCCTGTTACAAGGTTATGTCTGCTCTTGCCTGCTCTTCATCTTAAGCATCAAAACCTCAGTGTGATAGGTGAAAAAATGCTCCTCCAATCAGGTCCTAATAATCCCCGAAACCTGTAAATGTAAAATCTGGAAAAAGAATCTTTACAGATAGGATTAAGATCTTGAGATGGGCCGGCGCCGTGGCTCACTAGGCTAATCCTCCGCCTAGCGGCGCCGGCACACCGAGTTCTAGTCCCGGTCGGGGCGCCGGATTCTGTCCTGGTTGCCCCTCTTCCAGGCCAGCTCTCTGCTGTGGCCAGGGAGTGCAGTGGAGAATGGCCCAGGTGCTTGGGCCCTGCACCCCATGGGAGACCAGGAAAAGCACCTGGCTCCTGGCTCCTGCCATCGGATCAGCGTGGTGCGCCGGCCGCAGCGCGCCGGCTGCGGCGGCCATTGGAGGGTGAACCAACGGCAAAGGAAGACCTTTCTCTCTGTCTCTCTCTCTCACTGTCCACTCTGCCTGTCAAAAAAATAAATAAATAAAAATAAATTAAAAAAATTAAAAAATAAAAAATAAAAAAAGATCTTGAGATGGGCAGATTATTCTGGATTATGGAGGTGGGCCCTAAATGCAATCACAGGTACCCTCACAAGAGGAAGGCAGATTCTCTCTCTCTCTCTCTCTCTCTCTCTCTCTGTCTCTCTCTCACACACACACACACACACTCACACACACACACACGAAAGCTTTTTGAACACAGGGCAAAATAGATTAGAAGGCTGGAGTGATGTGGCTGCAAACCAAGCAATGCCAAAAGCTGGAAGAAATTAGGAGCTGATTCTCCCCTAGTGTCCCAGAGGGAGTGCAGTCCTGCCCACATCTTCATTCCCAATCAATGATACTGATTTTTTCATTCCTGGACTCAAAACAGAGAGAGAACAAGTTTCTGGGGTTTTAAGCCACCAGGCTTCTGATCACTTGTCACAGCAGCCTTAGAGACCAATATGACTACAAATGCAATGAAAGTCACCCTTGTTCTCTGACCCAACTGTGATCCCCTCCTTCCACTCTCTGGAAATAACTAGGACCTTGGATTCGGTATTTATTTTTCACTGAATTTCATTATACTTCTATTATATAGGTTTGCATTATAAAATAATGCTATTTTAAAAAGATTTATTTATTTGAAAAGCAGAGAGAGAGAGGTCTTCCATCTATGGTTCACTCCCCAAATGGCTACAATGGCCAGGTCTGGGTCAGACCGAAGCCAGGAGCCTGGAACTCCATCTGGATCTCCTACATGGGTGCAGAGGCCCAAGCACTTGGGCCACCATCAGCTGCTTTCCCCAGTGCATTAGCAGGCAGCTGGATTGGAAGTTAAACAGTCAGGACTTGGGGACTTGAACCTGTGCTCATGCAGGATGCCAGCATTGCAGGCAGCGGCTTAATCTGCTTCGGTACAATGCTGGACCCTGTCATTTTATGTGTAGTACATTACTGTATTCTTTGTATGCTATTTTTTGCTCAACTTGTTATAGACGATACGTGTTGATACATGTAGCTCTAGTTAGTTTTACTGTTGCAGAGTATTCCATTGTGTGTGTGCATGTACCACAATTTTTAAACCAATTTTTCTGTTGATGGACATTTAGGTTGCTTCCAGATCTTCAGTATTTCAAGCAGTACTACAGTGGACAATTTTGTGTGTCTCCTTCTGCGCATGAGCATAGGTGTTCCTAGGATGCTCATCTGAGAAGAGACTAGGTCATCCTCAGCTTCACCAGATATGGCCCAACTGCTCTGTGTGGTGGCTTGGAGTTTGACAGCAGGATAATTCAGTATGAGGAACGATGTAGATGATTGGTGCAGAGACAGCAGACACAGGGCGTGGTCATCAGTTCTCCTGGAGAAAGCAGTGGTCCTCAGTTGAGGCACAGGACCCACTAAGGGGAACGCTTTTGGAATCTTTGGCCCCTTTTGCCTCTCTCCCCATTCTGGGGTGTCTTCTCAAGGGACTGAGATAAGGGGATGATGGTGCTTTTGTTTTCTGGCAGGAGCCAGGAATGACTGCTCCTGCTCACAGCACAGTAGCCGGCCTCTCGGGTGAGCGTGTTGTGCCTTGGTTGGGAGCCTGAGAAAGAGCCAAGGGGGAAGAGGCAGGACAGCTGCACTGGGAGGACGGAGCTGCCCGGCCAGGGGTGCGCCTGTCAATCAGGGAGCACAGACAGTCTCTAAGCAGAAGCCGAGCACCTTCTCCCCTACAGGTACCCAGAGACGTCAGTAAGGCTTCAGCACCTGAAGGTTAAGAGACAGGGAACGTTTGCCTGATTGACCACTTGTATCAAGGGCCATGTTGTGGTGGCTCTTGTTCAAGTTCCTTCCCAACCTGGTTCACTGAGAGAGTCGTGTAACACAAGGAGCTCTTCCTCCTCCTAGGTGTCTGCCCGTACGGAGGTTGCTGAAGATCGGTTTAGGGGAGGCATGTTTATATTTTGAGTCTTATGATCAGACTAGGAAAGCTCGGTGTGATACTTCCAGGGCACTCATAGAACACAACCTGTAGTATGAGCAGAATGCAAATATCTCCACAGCAAGTCCCAGACAGCAGAACACCTATACCTTGACACAGTTCAGAAGAGGAAACAAAACAATGGAGAAGGCGGGTCTAATATACCAGTTGATGGCTTATTGTCCTTAAGACAACAAAGGTATACACACTCCTCCCTCAAGGTACACACTCTCTTCCCTCCCCCACACTTTTTCATTTATGTGCACAACTGTGATGTCACACGTGCTTGACCTGGAAGAGTCCCTAGAGAGACCTGCTGGACTCACTGGTGGCAGCTGGACCACCAATGGATCCCACTCCCTGCTTCCCTATATTTCCAAACCATTCTAATCACATTATTCTGCCTGAAAATGTTACATAACTCTTGGGTCTATTTTAATCAAAATAGTGATTTTTGCCTAAGTCTTGACCATATCTAACAAATATTGAAAATGATGAAGTTTCTTATATTATGAAAGTGAAAATTACTGCTTTTTTGGAGAAATCTGTTGGAAAATAATGTTTAGGCAACTGTGAGAATAAAATTTTTCTACATTCTACTAGGTATGTACAGAAGACTTTGTTTTTAGTAAGTAAGGGTTGCTCTAATACAGAAGTTTCAAACTACAACAGATCATGGCAGTATCTCAGATGAGTTATGGATATGATAGGATGGGAGAATAGTTCAGAGATGTATTTTTTAAAGATTATTTATTTGTTTTGAAAGTCAGGGTTGCAGAGAGTGAGAGGGAGAGACAGAGAGATATCGTTCATCCACTGGTTCACTCCCCGGATGACTGCAATGGCCAGGACTGGACCAGGCTGAAGCCAGGAGCTAGAAGCTTCTTCCAGGTACTCAATGTGGGTGTAGGGGCCCAAGCACTTGGGCCATCATCTGCTGCTTTCCCCAGGCACATTAACAGGGAGCTGGATCAGAAGTGGAGCATCCGGGACATGAACCAGTGCCCATAGGGGATGTTGGCGTTGCAGGCAGCAGCTTAACCCACTACACCACAGTGCGGCCCCCAGAAAGGCCTTAAAATCTGAGGTTGTTGTTAGAAGAAGAGGTGCATTGGGGGGCTAGTCTTCCCAGAGGGTCAGATTGAACTAAAATGAGGCTTCAAGGATCTAAAATTTTAAGGCTCCCACTACAAAAAGCAATAGCAAAAGTGAAAAAAAAATCATCCAAATTCCACCACCCTAACACATTAATTGCTTTCATTTTCTCTGTTCCCTTTTAGTCCTTGATTTTATGCCATTACTTCATGTAGCTGCTATAAATACAGCATACTTGAAATGCTACATTCTTTTTTTTTCCACTCAACTTGATATTGTGAACACTTTTTGTCTTGGGACTATTTTGGTTGCAAGGAACATTTACTCAGTCAAGTTAAAGTATCTCAGAGAAAAGTTTTGTGTGCATGTGTGTGTGTGCCTAACCTGACAGAAATCTAAGGACAGGAACCTAACGTAGCTAAGCTCCACAGGGGTAGGAGCTATCAGCTACAGAGGCTGCCCTGTCAGGCACTTGGCAGCGTGGGAGAGTGAGTCTCTGCATTTCTGCCGTGCACTCTCATAACTGCAGGTGCACGTCACTGATAATGGTCACCACAAACCACGCGACCTCACTGTTCAGAGCTTTCAAGCATCCTCTCAATCTCTCTCTTTTTTTAATTTTAATTTTTCATTTTATTTGAAAGAGAGAGAAGAAGAGAGAGAGAGAGAAATAGAGACAGAGAGAGAGAGAGAGAGAGAGAGAGAGAACACTTCCATTTGCTGGCTTATTCCCCAAACACCTGTAGCAGCCAGGGCTGGGCCAGGTTGAATCCAGGAGCCCAGAACCCAATCTGAGTCTCACAGGTGGGTGACAGGGACCCAAGTACTTGAGCCATCATCTGCTGCCTCCAGGATGTGCATCAGTAGGAAGCTGGAATTGGGAATGCAAGCAGGACTCAGACCAGGCTTCTGTCATGGGATATAGTCCTCAAAGCAGTGTCTTCACCACTGTGTTTTCCCGTTCTCTTCAGTCTCTTGAAAGTCAGATCCTGATTTATGTTTCCATCCAGGTAGGCCACAACAGCCAGAGGCTTCTGTTCGGATTGTGGGTTGGATGTCACTAGCTCAGGTGGCCACAGCTTGGTCCAGTAGGCGTGCCTGGGAAGGTGGGGTCACACCCTCCAGACTCCAGTGTGCAGGGCAGCAAGGCCATGGGTGCGGACCCCCTCAGCACTTGGGCCGTCACCCACTTCCTTCCCAGGCTGTTAGCAGTGAGCTCGATAGGAAGCAGAGCAGCCGGGACTCAAACCAGCACTTTGATATGGGATGCTGGTGTCACGAACTGTGGCTTAACTTGCTGTGCCATAATGCCAACTCCAAGAACCTTGAAATTTTTTTGTTTAAAAAGTATCTCATTTGCTAGAAATTTATGCTAAGACAGCCATGGGCACGTAACAGGATGTAACATGTGGGGACTTGCTCAAGGAAGAAAACTGGGTAGACGGCGGGTGACAGCTGAAGCGAGATTGGGGAGGAGTTGACTGTTGGAGCTGGCAATGGGTACGTGGGGTTACACTATGGACTACTGTCTGTCTCAGCTTGCCATTGACTTCCCATCTTCTCTCTCTTCCTCTACTTGCTGGATTACTTGTTGTTTTCCCCTAGATGCTTGGTAGCTACCTACTGCCCTCTGGATTCCCAAAACTTTTTCTCAGGTTCAATTATGTCTGACACCTGCTTCATGGGTTCCTTTCCCTTCTTTACTAAAATATTCGAGTCCCTCCATCTATCCGCCCATTCAGTAATGAATTCACATAGGCCTGTGTATTGGAAAAGACACTTTAAAAAATGGAAAGTGAGGGCCGGTGCTGTGGTGCAGGGGGTTAAAGCCCTGGCCTGCAGCGCTGACATCCAACATGGGTGCTGGTTCAAGTCCCAACTGCTCCACTTCCAATCTAGCTCTCTGTTATGGCCTGGGAAAGCAGTAGAAGATGGCCCAACTTCTTGGGCCCCTGCACCCTTGTGGGAGACCTGGAAGAAGCTCCTGGCTCCTAGCTTTGGATCAGCACAGCTCTGGCTATTACGGCCATTTGAGGAGTGAACCAGCAGATGCAAGACCTCTCTCTCTCTGGCTCTACCTCTCTCTGTAACTCTGTCTTTCAAATAAATAAAATAAATCTTTTTTAAAAAATGCGAAGTGAAGTCACTTTCGTTGTTTCTGACTTCACCTCACAGCTGTTAAGAGGAACGAAATCACCATTTATTCGCACCTTGTTGTAAAGGGCAGACAGCCAGCTTAACTCTCTTTGGAGTCACTGTGTGTGAGAAGAGGAGCCAGGTGTCCTGTGCTGGGGTGGGCCGTGTGATGATACAGAGGTGCAACTGCAGCCAGAGCTGGGAGAGACACTCTTCTGCAACCCCTCCCACCTTCTAAAAAGATTTATTTATGTATTTATTTATTTAAAAGGTAGAGTGATAGAGAGAGGGGGAGAGACACAAAGAGATCTCCCATTTGCTGCCTCATTTGCCAAATGACTGTAACAGCTGAAGCTTGGCCATTACAAAGCCAGGAGCAAGGAACTCCATCCGGGTCTCCTATGTGGGGAGCAGGAACCCACTTGACATCACCTGTTGTCTTCCAGGCACATTAGCAGGAAGCTGGATCAGAAGCAGAGGTGGGACTCGATCCTAGGCATTCCAATATGGGATACAGGTGGGTGTCTCAAATAGCTTAACACTCTGCACCACAACACCTGCCCTTCTCTCTCACCTTTTTGCCTGTTTTTTTCTTTTTTAGCTTCTTGGAATTTTAAATTGGAAGCTACATTTTTGAGGTCATATTTAGTTAGTTAAATGGAAATGATATGTACTATAGTTCTTGGAATTTTTATAACTTTAATATAAAGCAGGAAAGAGTCTTAAGTGCTCAAGGAAATTAATATTTTATGTTCATGCTTTAAAAAAGCAAAAATCTAATAAAATAGCTTAATTTTCTATTTATTTCCCCAGACCTTAGTGGATTATAAATGGTTTGTGAGCCAAGTAAAATTGTAGGGAGGTAGTTCTGAGGTCTTTCTGATTTTTAAAGTCACAATGTAAATAAAAAACAATTCAAGGTGGTTCCTGAGCACCGGTTGGAACTGGAACCATGCCTCCAGCTCCGTAACTGCAGCCCTGTGGTCACCTGGGTTGGGCAGGAGGTGGTGCTTCCTTATCACTCCCTGGCGCTCCCCCTGCCCCCACCCCTGCACTTGGCATCTTGGAATCCAAATGCATCTTTACCAGCTTGTCTCCCACATTAGCCTGTGAGCTTTGGCGAGAACAGGGATTCTGAAGTTTTCAGCATCTAGGGTACAGTTGGGCCTCGGTAAATATCAGTTGAATTAAAGGCCAAAAACAAAACAAAACAAAATATTGCCTTAAAAAAATCCCTACTGTCTCCCTCCAAGGTTGTCTTCTTGCACTGAGAAGTCTGTGGTTACAAAATGATCTCATTCTATCATCTGAGGGTGAAGACTCCTGAGGAGAAAGTAAAAGCTACTTCAGGGAAAACTTCCCAACAGAGACTGTGAAACCCCAGGAAATTGCCCCTAAACAGGGATCTCCTGCAGGCTGGGGGCCCCCAGATTCAGAACATGCCTTTGCCATTGGCTTCCACCTTCCAGAAACAGGATTTGCTACCTGACACTAGGACAGGTCAATGCTTAGTGTTTCTCCAGCACAACTGGCCAAGGGTTTACAACCAAAGCTTATAATTTAAAACTCACAATAATTGATCCGAGTCGGAGTCTACTGTGAGCACAGCAGGTCAGCAACACGTTTATTAGGAGGCCAGCAAGACAGCAGAGTGGGGCACGGCTAAGTGTTGGGGGCAAGTTTCCTTCAACTGCCCTTCATTGGCTCCATTGCCGTTAAGCCTCCCTTCTGGTATTCACACATGTTTGTCTGGCCGGGTGGTCTGTCCTTAGGAAGGGTAGAGTGGGGCAGGGGAAAGCGAAGCAGGAGAAGTGACATGGAGCAGGTGCAGCCTCCCCTTTGAGCCTCATTACTAGAACTCGGGGCAGTTCACCTGATCTGTGACAATCATCTTCTCAATGTCGATGTTATTGGCAGTCAGGATATCCTTCAGATAGGTCACTGTTTCAGGAGGGAGATAACGGTTTCTTCCCAAGATCCAAACATGATCCATGTGAAAAAGCCAGATGATTGTGGTACAGGAGTACACGAGTGCGTAGTTCTCATAGTCGGTGGCCAGGACCCAGTACGGGGCCGTTGGCATCACTGCGAAGGGAGACAGGCAGCATTAGGAGGGACCAGGGCAAGAGAGAAAGCTCATCTTCAGGATTCTGGAAGTTCTATTCCTTCTAGACTTAACTTGGCTTTGTGTGGGACTTGTGCAAGGACTTTGAAAGATACTAAGGGGATCTTCCCCACTCTTTCCTGAATTTGGAGGGGGTGGTGGTGGTTGGTGCTTTAAAAGGCTCATCAGTGATGCCAATAGGCAGCCAAAATTAAGAACCATCGTTGTGGTCCTTGTTCCTTGTAGTAGTGGTCTCCTGGGGGTAACTGGGAGCTTAGCTGAACCCCTGGACTGACAGGCTACACTTAGCATTGGTTCCATGGAGGTATCACTTAACCAAGTGGAGTAAAGAACATAAGGCCAGGAACCCCAGCCCTTCTGAGTATCAACCACGCAACTTCCTTTAGAAGCTGCCTCATGGAAGAGGCAGAAGCTAGAATTTTTGCTCTTGTTTATGTCTTCCTGAATAATCTTCAAAATCCTTCCATGCTTAAGAACACGGTAAGCCAGTTACAGTGTCATAGGCTCTTACTCATCAAGTGCCTATAAAGATTCATTGATCAGAGCTGGCGCTGTGACATAGTAGGTTAAGCATCCACCTGTGTGCCAGCATCCCACATGGGTGCCGGTTCAAGTCCCAGCTGCTCTGCTTCTGATGCAGCTCTCTGGTATGGCCTGTAAAGCAGTGGAAGATGGCCCAAGTCCTGGGGCCCCTGCACCCATGTGGGAGACCCAGAGGAAGCTCCTAGATCCTGACTTCAGATTGGCCCCACTCCGGCCGTTGCAGCCATTCTCTCTCTGTCTCCCCCTTTCTCTGTAACTCTGCTTCTCAAATAAATAAATAAATAAATAAATCTTTTAAAAAAGATTCATTGATCGACATCTGTAAAGTGTTAAAAGTCAAGATTAAGGGTGTCCTTAAGAGGAGAGATGGAGGATTTACCCTCTCCATTTGCATCTAAATACTGTGAACTTGGCCTCCACAGCTAAGGTCCAAGCCAAGGAAAACCCATAGCCCAACTTGTTAAGTAGAAGTTGCCCCCAAGTGGGAGAAAGCTGTGTGTTGATCCTCTAAGCACAAAAGATTTGGGCCCATATGCAGTCTCTAGTGATTTTCTTTCCAGTTTTTCAGTCTCCCAGCTCCTCCACTCAAAAATAATTCTTATCAGATCAGAACCAGAACTCAACACTTGTGAATGACCTGAGAAGCCACTGGCTATAGGGGACAGTGTGTGAGTGCTTAGAGCTTGGCTGGGTGTCAAGGGCCCAGCTGGTGTGCAGGACAACACAAGAGGGCTGGCCCAGATGACCAGCCACCAGGGCCGTTCCTGCCCCTGACTCTCTGCTTATAAATAGGGAAGGAGAAGGACACCTGGCAGAGTGTGGATGGACGCCTAGACTGAGTGGAGTTTCTGACTCCCTTTTATAGCACTGTTGGTGCCCTGCCTGCCTGCCTCACTCACCCTGATAGAGTTGTGTCCATCACTCATCTGCTGTCTGTAATCTAAAATGGTTTTGTATTCTCAGATGGCTGAGAGCTCTTTGGCACTGAGTGATTTTGGACAGATACCTTCAGCAGCAGCATCCCATCCCATCTGCATATCCCAGGCGTGAACACTCTGCTTCCTCTCACAGGGTCCAGCTCTCCAAAATACACATAGATATCTCCTCTTAGGCATGGAAAGGTTCCATCTCTCTCTTTACTAGAAGATGTAGGTCTCCTATTGCTTCCAGAAGAAATTCCAAACTAACATGGGATTCAAGGCACTCCCTAACCTCCTATTCCACACACCCTCTCATGAACCAGGCTTCTTTATCCAGCCCTTCTCCTGTGCCATTCCCTCCACTTGGAACACCCATCCCCATAATATTCCTTACAGGCTTCAAGGCCCAGTGAAAACTACCAGTCCCTCCAACTCGAATAAATCTCTCCCTTCTAGACCTCCCCAGCCAACAGCCCATGTCTCTCTTTTAATACCTGTCCCAGGTTTCCCTAAGAAGATTGGGCACATAACATGCAACCTGCATTGTAATACCTTCCCCTGATTCATGTTATGGGAGAAACGCTCAGTTGAGGGTGTGGGGGCCTGGATTTAAGACCCAGTCCTACAACTAGTTAGTTCAATGCCTGCCCACATCACTCAGCCTTCTTGCACACCAGCCTCCTTCTTGGTAAAATGAACAATCGAGGCGCGAGCAAAGCCCTCACGGTCACAGAGCAGGTGTTAGCCAGTAGAGGATCATAGTTACCCTGGTTGGTACCTGCCAAGTCAGTTGCCCTCAGCCTTGTGATTTCTTTTCCCTGCTCCTTTCTTGGTCTATAAGAACCTCCTCTCTGCTCCACTCTGGGGACTTGGCTGGTGTGGGGTGGGGGAGTGCGGGGTGGGAGTGGGGGTGGGAGGAGGAGGGAGTGCTTGCTCTCCCAGCTGGGGATTTCAGTGTCTGCCCTATGGGTGGGAAGAGGGGCTCCCTAGCGTTTCCATCATTAGAAAATCTCACAGCCCTGAGCTAAATTTGCTAGTGTATCTACACCAGCCATAAAACTAAGATTTGGTGCTTTCTCTGTCGCCTGTGTCCATTCCTCCGTTAGCTCAGATCTCAGAGGGCAGATGCTTGTGATGCAATATCTTTCAGGGTCTCCAACCATTGACTAGACAGTGGCAGAGCCAGGACTCACACTTGCCTTCATTGCTATCATCTCCTGCCTCCAGGCTTTTGCACATGCCATCTGTTCTACCAGTTTGGGGGGGCCTCGGGTTCCTTTGGGAAACAAGAGTGGACCAGGTCTCTGGCTGCTCATGCCTGTGCCCTTCCATGTGAGCCTCACCTACTGAAATGCTGACCACAGTTTTATGGCGAACCTGCTGGTTACTTATCCGTATCCACACTGGAGTGTACGATCCATAAGGACAAATGCTGGCTCTGCCTTGTTCATCACAGCATCCCCAGTGCCCAGCCCAGTGTGGGGGAGTGCAGGAGGCGCTCAACAAATGACTATGTTTTGAATCATTGTGGATACACTCCCAAGAGACAGGCATGCTCCAACCTACAGTTCCAACCTTCAGTCTTTATCTCCCATCCTCGAAACCTCACGCTAGGTGTGGGTACTCACACTGGAAAAACTTCACTCCCAACTTGGCGGGCTCCGTGAGGTTGCTCTGGGTGGCTTGGCCTTCAATTTGATTCACAGTTCCATCAGGTCTGCGATGAATTCAAACAAAACAACAACAAAAACAAAATTAAAAATCAACCTGAACTCCTGGAAAGCCAAGAATGAATGTGTGACATGGTGATATCATAAATATTTATTTAGTTTCTGCCCCCAGTTCCTGGCACACAGCTCCTAAATTTCTCAGAACGTCCAGAGTGATGAGTGTCTGTTATGTGCCAATGAGAAGACAGGTGGCTGGGGACCCCTCATATCTTCAGGATGGAGCTGATGGCCGGGAAGATCAAGGCATGATTAGAGGGCTGGGATTTTCAGCTCCAGGGAAGAGAGGCAGGACTGATCACCAATTGCCACTGATTGAGTCATTGCCAGATCATGAAGCCTCCATAAAAACCCTCAAGGACGGGGGTTCAAGTGCTTCCAGATTGCGAGCTCATGGAAGCGTGTGGAGGGTGTTGTGCCTGGGAAGGATGTGGAAGCCCCCACGTCCCTTCCCACAGACTCTGCCCTCCACCCATATCCTCTGCAATGTATTTTACAATACATGGGCAAATCTAGGTTCTGTGAGCTGCTCCAGGACATTGATAGAACAGAGGAAGGGGCTGTGGGAACTCCAGTTGGTAGATGGTCAGTCAAAAGCCCAGGCCACAGCTGGGGGCTTGCAGCTGGCATTTAAAGAGGGGACGGCCTTGTGGAACCAAACTGTTCACCTGTGGATCTGACACTATCCCCAGGTGGGGAGTGTCGGAACTGAACGACAGCGTTCCCAGCTGGTGCCTGCTGGAGAGCCGCTTTTTGGCTGGGAGAAATCCCCACCCATTCTGGTGACAAGAGGTGAAGTGTTCTGTGCTGTGTTGAATGTGTAAAAAGAAAGGCAAAAGACACCAGGGGCCCTGGCGGCTAACACTGTGATTTCTGCCCTGAGAGGCTCCCAAAGGCAGCCTAGACCCTGGCTCCGTTGTGGAATCACTTGATTTGGCCCTGCCAAGGCAACCACAGGCTGGACTTGAGATTCAATAAACATATAGCAGGCCAGTTTTTAAGTTGGTAATTTCTTATGGCCTGCAAATGGTGTTATGAGTATCCAAATGGCTCTTGGCAGGAAAAGGTTGCCCATCTCTGCCTCAAGTGGCTGCAACAGCTAGGACTGGGCCAGGTGGAAGCCAGGAACCAGGAACTCCATCCCGGTCTCCCACATGGGTGGCAGGGGCACAAGTATTTGGGCTGTCCTCCACTGCCTTCGCAGGTGCATTAGTAGCCAGCCAGGCTGGAAGCAGAGCAGCTGGGCCTCACACCGGTACTCTCATATGGGATGCCAGCCTCGCAAGTGACAACATGCTGCACCACACCCTGGTCCTCTTTTCTCTCTTTTGAATAAACAAAAGCTTTAAAGAACGAGAAGGGGCCAAAGGAATGAAGAAGGACTAATTTGGACAACCGAAAATAATGCGAAATAGAGAGTCTGGAGATCCACAAGCCTTCCCCGGCTTGGGGCCTCGGTGACATCCGCCCCAGCCGGGGGCCTGAGCGCTGAGGCCCCTTCCAGCTCAGCAAGCATCTGAGCGTGGGGGCTTTCTTCGCAGGCAGTGTGAGGAGACATTCACCTTATCTCAGTGAGTATCGGCTGCGCCCAGATCTCAGGGGCATGAAATGTACAGAAATGCGCACTTTCCATTTGATTCCACCCGACACCGTGGGCAGGGCCTTCTCTGTCTTCCTGCTACGCGAGATGGTCGTGTATCCTAGCAGCGATGGCCTTAGGTTATATGAAACATTTACACCCTCTCAAAGGGACCTAGTCACATTTCTGGATAAGTCCCAACCATCCCACGAGCCCAGGAGAGGGAAGAAAGGTCTGGAGAGGGGCAGAGAAGTGCGGGTGCTCAGGTATTGCGATGTGACACTCTTCCTAGCAGACTTGTGGAGGAGCTGCCTGCCCTTCCGTCCTCAAACCGCACAGGCAAATGAAAACTGGAGAAATCGTCCGTGTTAGGAAGTCGTTAGGTTAGTGCTGTACTTAGCGGTGCTGGATGGCCTAGAAACCAGAGGATGGTAGCAGGCCCGGGAGGTGGGGAAGCGGGCGCTCCCACTCCTGGCCACATCTTCTGTTTATTACCAGGCAGGTCTGGGACCTTGCCTTGTCCTCTCACCTAGAACTCAGACAGCTGCGGAAGACCCAGGGTTTCTGTCTGCACACGGTAACTTAGCAACAGGCCAGGCTCTGCCCATTGTCACCTGCATTATTTTCCAGAACTGTTCTTAAAAAAACCTCGCTCTGATCACAAACTCACACCATGTTCATGGGGAAAACACATTTGTATTTTCAAGGGTAGCAGCAGATTCCCAGTAACAGGCAATACTTACTCAATGATTATTACACACCGGACCCTGTTTTGCTGAGTGCTTCACACGTATTACCTTAGTTAACGCTCAAACAGCTCTGTGGATGTAGATTCTACTATCACTGCCATTTTACAGATGAGGAAAACTGAGGCCTAGAGAATTGTTACATTTAATCTAAGATCACAGAAGAAGAGGCAGAACTAGGATTTGAAACCAGGCAGCCTAATTCTAGAACCTGAGCCCTTCCTCTCCCAGCCCTACACCAGCTGTGTCGGGCCTCAGATTCTGCACTGGACAAGAGAGAAAGTTCCAGCTTAGCCCCCTGCTGTGCCCCCCACTCCTGCAATCCTCTGGAAGGACAAACTCACCATTTTCCTGAACTAACAAACTTTTTCCCAAGTGCCCCAGGGTCTGAAACCCGAGTAAGCCTGGAGGCAGAGCAACCTAACACTTGGGACACAGTGAAAGAGGACTCCTGGCCAGCTCCCCGGGAGAGGTGGGGGCAGGGGAGGGAGCTCCTGGGCTTCAGGGTCTGTGTCACTGGCACTTGTTCTTAGGATGTGACTAACTATGTGCAGTGGGGTTGTGGTAGCTGTGGCCCATCAAACTCTTGTGAGATCTTCTGGGGAATCTGTGTCTGGGCGCCTGCAGCCCTTCCCTGGGGGTCTGAACTGAGCTGGGTTTTTCTCTAGAGGTGCACAAGGCCTTTACTTGCTTCTCTGGTGTGTAGGGGGGCCTGGTTGCCACCCACTGGGGTGTGGCTCATAGGAAGGCTCCAAGGGGCCACAGAGAGCCTCTCGTGGCCTGGGCAGGCCAGACAGGGTCTCCTTGGAGTTGAACACAGTTCAAAGATCCTGTAGGGAACAGGAAGGACACCCTTCTACCCCAGCCTTTCTCTCATTTGTTTCCTGGTCTTTAAAAATGTTGGTAGGCACCAGCACTGTGGCGTAGTAGGTTAAGCCTCCACCTGTGGTGTCGGCATCCCATATGGGCACTAGTTCGAGTCCCAGCTGCTCCACTTCTGATCTAGCTCTCTGCTATGGCCTGGGAAAGCAGTAAAAGATGGCCCAAGTCCTTGGCCCCTGCACCTGCGTGGGAGACTCAGAAGAGGCTCCTGGCTTCTGGCTTCAGATTGGCCTAGCACCGGCCATTGCGGCCATTTTGGAGAGTGAACCAGCACATGAAAGACCTCTCTCTCTCTGTTTCTCCCTCTCTCTGTCTGTAACTCTACCTCTCAAATAAATAAATCAATCTTAACAGAACAGAAAAAAAAGTGTTAGTAATAGTACCTACCGCAGGGTGGTTGTGGGGATTAAATTGATGTGTATTACACACACACACACACACATACAAAGGGAGAGTGATGCCTGGCCCACAGGAAGGGCATAAAGGCCGGTTATTGTTGCTGAGATCTTTGTTGGAGGAGGGTAGGGAGGAAGGCACTCTTGCAGGGGCTTTTTAAAAATTGGCATTTGCTTGCCAGGGTGTAGATCGTTGGCTCATATGTTACTGTTAGAAGCCCTCTGTAATGGAAATCTGCACTTCAGGACATCCTGTTATACAACCCAGAATGTGAATGCACATCTATTTGGTTTCTGCTTGCAAAAAAACTAGGTAAAGCCACCTGGAGATGAGGTCACCTGTTATGGAAGGCAATGAACCCCCAGTTCCCGAAGTATCCAGCAAGGCTGGGCGTCCCCTGCCAGTCACTGATGTGGGAGGGGCTTCGGGCCTGGTTTGAGGTCACACAAGACGCTCCCTGAAGTCCTCTGTGAACAGAGTATTTATCTGCTATGATGGCACGCACCTGTCAGTCTGGGTCACCGTCAGGGTATACAGAAGGTGCTCAGCAAGTGAGTATGGAAATGAGGGAGTGGGCTCCGGTCCCCAAGGTCCCTGCCTGCACAGGATTGTCTCAGTGGCCACAGTGAGCAGCCGTGGAGACCCCGTGGTGTGCGCCTCGGCCCTGGACGCCCTCCGGGACGCCGCTGGCCACTCACCTCAACTCCTGATTCAGCACTTTGATGTTTCCATTCTCCATTAGTGAGTAGTTGGCCTGGATGCAGTTTCCTTTCTCAAAGCTCACCGGGATCTTCTCAATTTCGTACCATCGTCCGAGATACTGCAGAGACAACAAGAAGCAGAGCCAAGCCCCGTGCTGGCCGGGGACCTGCAGACTCTTCCCAATTGTGGTCTCTCAGAAGCAGAGCCCTTCCCCAGGGGAAACCAGGCAGAATGGGCTGCTTTGTTCCCCGCGGCCAGCGAGCAAGACACCGAGGGGATGGCCCATCTGTGAACCGGCTGTGCGGGCACCGGGTGAATGAATGCTACATTCTATTCCTAAAGGGCTCTTTCTTTTAGAGATGTTCTCAGTGTCCCTTTCAGCCAAAATCTGTGTGAAATCCCAGCCTCTGTAAAAGGAAGGGGTTGGCCTGGATGGCATGAGGCACCTTTCATCTCAAGCATTTTATGATTCGACAAGGCGACTTTGAGATGTCTGCAAAGCCACATGTGTGCAGTGTATGCAGGTTTCCCCCTACGACCCTGCACAGGGAGCGCTCAGTAAGTGTGTTATAACCCAGGTGATTAGGATGGCGAGTCCTGTGCCATCCCTCCGCTGGGGGCTTGCTCTCAGGCCGCAGCTTCAGGTATGTGGAGTTACCTGGAAGGAAGCTGCCACTGTGTTGGGGGGTGGGGTGGGGGAAGGGCACCCTCATGCTTCCTTCCGTGCAGGCCTGGCATGCAGACCGTACCAATTTACAACCTCTGAAGAGGGCAGCTTGGCAACACCCAGCGAGGCTAAAAATATGTATGCTGTTTGGCCCAGAAGCTTCGCTTCTGAGAATGCATCCTGATATAAGAAATGAGGTTATTTGTTGCAGTACTGCTGGTGAGCGTAAAAGTGAAAGCCACCTAAGTGAGATCAGGAGGGGGCCGGTACATAAATGCCAGCACATCTCTGCCATAGAGTTGCAGGCATCCTCTTTAAAAGAGAGACGTGCATTACCTCTAAGACATAGTTCACGAAAAAAGTCCAGCACAAAATAGCATCTGTAGCAAACTACTTCTTGTGTAAAAAATGGAGGAAAAGGTTGTTATATTAAGTTTCTATTGTTGTTACAACAAATTACCACAGATGTAAAGCACTATGGATCCCTTATCTTATAGTTCCATTGGTCAGAACCCTGACCCAGGGCTCACAGGGCAAAAATCAAGGCACTGGCTGCGCTCCTCTCTGGAGGCTCACTGAGCTGGGCTCTCTTGTCTGTTTGGGTCCCGGGGGCTGCCTGCTTCCCTTGGCCTGCCACCCCCTTCTTCATTTTCGAAGCCAGCGAAACCAGGTCAAAGCTTTCTCACACTGCATGTCTCTGATCAGTCCAGCATCACACATCTCTGAGCACAGCCAGGAAAGATTCTCTGCACTTCTGGAGTTATTTAAGGGTCACACTGGGCCCACCCAGATAATCCAGGCTAGTGTGGCCATCTGAAGGTGCATATCTTTAATCACATCCACAAAATCTCTCTTTCCACAAAAAGAAATATACCCACAGATTCCAGGGGCTAGAGCATGGACATCTTTGGAAGCCACTATCATGCCTACCACAATTATATTACACGTTTGTGCATGTATACATTATCTCCTGAAAGATACACAATTTGTTGATTGCTGGTTGCTACTGGGGAGGGAAACTGAGTTATAGAGGTGGGAGGGATGTTCTGGACCTCTAGAATTTTGAACCATGTGAATATTTCCCTAGTCAAAACATTAGTTGAAATTAGTATATACATTTAAAGATGTATTTATTCAACAAAGCAAAGAGAAACACTTTCAAAAACTCAGAACTTTGAAAGAGAGAAAACAAAGGCAGGACTGTCTCAATCACAAGTGTATACCTGTGTTTCTGATTGTACACTCCCCACTCGTTTACTGAGGACAACTCTCAATGAAAGCCACTGAACTCAGGACCAGTGCCTGGTGTAGCCAATGGGATAAGCTGCTGCTTGTGTCACAGAGAGTCCAGTTATAGAATCCAGAATATAGAAAGAACTCTTACATCTCAATAATTAAAGGATAAATTGCCCAATTAAAAGACGGGCAGCGCTGTGGCATAGTAGGTAAAACTACTGCTTGTGATGGTGGCATCCCATATGATGCCAGGTCCTGTCCTGGCTGTTCCACTTCCAATCCAGCTCCTTGCTAATGCACCTGGGAAAGCAGCAGAAGACGGCCCAAGTACATGGTTCCTGCCACTCACGTGAGAGACCTGGACAGATTTCCAGGCTCCTGGCCCTTGGCTTCATCGTGGCCCAACCTGGGCCATTGTGGCCATTTGGGGATGAACCAGCAGATTGAAGAGCTGTCTCCCTCTCTCCCTCTTTGTAACTCTGCTTTAAAAAAAAAAAATGAAAAAAGATGGGCAAAGGATTCGAATAGAAGATACACAACTAGTCAATAAGCACACTGAAATATGCTCAACATTCTCAGCCATTATAGAGATGCAAATCGAGCCCACAGTGAGATACCACTTCACAACCACTACAACTGGTTATAATCAAAGGCAACAATAGCCATCGTTAGAAAAGATATGGAAAGACTGGAATTATACATTGTTGGTTGGAATGTTAAATGGTGCAGTCTTTGGAAAACAGTGTGTGTGCCCCTGCCACAGCCCCGAGAGACCTGGATGGCATTCCACCCCTGGTTGTTGTGGGCACTTGGAAAGTGATCGCTCTCCCTCTTTCAAATACATAAAAATAAACACAAATATAAAGAAACCCTTCTAATGAGGACATGTCTTAAGGGTGAGACCGTAGGCCTGAGTCAGCAGCCGTGGGATCTCTTGAGTGGTGCCGTCCAGTAGCTATCCCTATGTGCTGCCTGCTTCTCTCCCTCCATCCTAAGGAAACAGATCATTTTGGGGGGAGCTGATGACGTTGATACTTGCAAAGCAGCCCTGGGCAGATTGGCAGCAACCCCACCTGGGGACAGTGTTTAGGAGGTGACAGGCCTGCAGCAGGGGCTGTCAGTGCCCTGTCCCATATCCCTGCAGCCCACACCTGTGCCACCGTGGGCAATTCCCACCCTCTGCAGGTTTCCCACCTGAGCTCAGCCAGAGGTCTGCTGGCCCCCAGCGAGGGCCCTACAAGCTGCACTGTACTCGCTTGCTTGCTCAGCAGATCCCCACCCGGGCTCCCTTAGGGCTTCCCGGCCTCACCCTCTCACCTTCCCGGCCCACACCCCACTCCCATACACCCTCTGCCCTCAGTCCTCAACGCAGGGTCTGGAGACCCCAAACAAGTAAGTGCATGTCCCCAGGCTTGCGGGGACGTGAGAGAGAATTGTGCCAGGATGCTTGTTCAAGAAAGAGACACGGCAGCCTCTGACCACACCTTGTGCACGTCGAAGTTCTCCTGCACGGGAGGGGTGGGGCACCTGCCCAGGTGGAACGCCTGCCCCTGCGCCACGGAGATCAGGCCGGCCAGCGCCGGGAGCAGCAGCAGCAGCTTGGGCGCCATCTGGGGGCCGGCGGCTGCACCGGAACCTGGAGCTGCGGAGGAAACAAAGCCGCTGGAGTTGTGAGCCTGCCGAGGCCGCGCAGCCCCGCCCCCGCCCCCTCAGCCGTGGGGACCCGTCCCCCTCAGGGGACCCCGGTTAACAGCGCAACCGTCAGGCCGTCCTCCCCTCTGGCACACTCTGCCGGGGTTTAGCGCGGATTTCGCTAACCCACCCCTATCCTAATTTATTAGGCCTTTCTCCAGGGTGCGGGTCTCCTCTGATTCACCCCCCACCCCGACCCGGGACCCTGGAATGTCAGACTCAGAAAGGAACAGCAGCGGCGTGGGGCAGCGGCAGGTAAAGCGGGCGAGAGAAGCCTTCCAGCAAGCCGTGAGAGGGAAAAGCTAAACAAACAAAATCGTGTGCAGGGTTTGAAGTCTTAGGCCTCCCTGTTGGCCAGCCTGAGAGTGGGCCTGGGACCTCCACAGGGAGCGGGGCGTGTATGTTTCGGGGGGGGGGGACCTCCAGGGTCACCCCGAATGGGCTTGAGTTCTGGCTCTGCTGCACAGTAGTGTCCTGGGTCTATCTGTGCCTCAGTGGCTGTCTGTGAAGTGGGACTAACACTCATAGCTGTGAGCAATCCATGAGATGACCTAGTACTTCAGTCTCAGTGCTCCGGGATCCCTAGTTGTTGTTGAAAGGCAGCTACAGATGATTGCATTATTGCATTTCCCAAACTTCCTTGTTTTTGACATTCTATTCAGAGTATTTTTCATAGACACTGGGCATTTAACCAGGGAAGGACCTTCAGCTGATGGGTGATTGTGCAGCCAAGTGTTCCAACCGGAGGGTCCTGAGGAGGGTTAGCCCGCTAGGGGAGGGAGATCATGCCCGGCCCCCAACCTCTCCCCCTCCCCCCACTTGCTGGCCTTGAACTCCTGCTTCCTCCCTTCCTTGTGGCTGCTTAGCCGGTAGCTGCCACGAGCTATTTCCAGCTCCTTGCCTCTCCCTGGATGAGGCTGACTGAGTCAACGCATGCACAGTGTTCTCAGATCTGAGCATTTAAAAGGCTGTGTCATAACAGGCATAATTATAACCACTTTATTACAAGCCTCGGAGCCTCCAGATAACTTTAATAATCAATAGCTTGTCTTCTGGAGGCTTCCTTGCCTGGTTTTCAAAAGAACGGTTATGTAATGAGGGAAAGCTACCAGCTGAGGCTGGTGGGGGAGGGGTGGTAGCAGAGCCCCCTCCCCCACCAGCCTCACCCCCCCCCCCCCCCAGTGAAGTCTGCCTGGCACCACCTTGCTTCCTCTGGGAGACTCCTTTTCCCCATCCGCTCCCACCACCAAATAAACGCCTCCTGTCTTTTAACCTTTTCAGGGATGATGGGCTTGCAGGAATGCAACCCAAGCCCACAGAAATCTGTGTTCATTTTCAAGAGATTCTCAGAACCTCGGCGGCTCATCTCAGAAGACCCAAGCCAAGTGCCCTGTACAGAGAATCTAACTGCAGAGGGTGGCCACTCTATGCATGTTCTGCAAGACTCCCCCCAACATGGACAGGGCCTTGGAGGGCACCTAGCCAGTCCCCCCCCCACGCTGTCTTCCAAGTGTGCGGATGGGGAAACTGAGGCCTCGAGGGGAGAAGCTGTGACTCCAGCCTCGGCCCCCGGCTTCCTCCTGTGCACGCTCCTGTGCTGTCTTTCCATGAGCACTTGCCTCTGTGACCTGAGACGAATGTGGCGTCAGCACGTGACAGTTAGAACAAAAGGCAGTTCTCCATCTGATTCTGACAAATGTCTTATTACAAAGCGTTCCTGGTGGGCTGGAACATATTCTTTAGCTCTGTGGGAGGATTTCAGAACAAGACTAATCCCCCTGATTGCACCTCTCCCAAAGATGCTTCTTGGCTGCAGTAGCTTAATTCCCATGGTCAGAGCTCCCTGTGAGATGCAGGATTGATAGCATCGCCAGCATTTTCCAATTCCCCTTCCGTGGGGGTCACCCAACACTTAGCGAGCGTGTTATTAAGGTATGCCTATGACCTTGGATGACATATAGATTACATACGACATACACTTATATTTTTCTTGCCCAAATGAGAGCTTTAAATACTTTCAAAAGGAGATAGAATTTATTGGATATTATTTTAAATTGAATATTAAATAACTAAAAAGTAATTCCACTATGGCAACACTGCATCTATCTTGGACCAGGCACTGCCTGCGAATCTCTGCATACACCCATTGATCTTCTTCATGTGAGGGCTTGGCATTAGTGTTTTAAGTGTGTTCTGCCCTGAGTCTCTACAACACCTCATCTGGAAATGATCTCTGCAGATATTCTCTTTGTCCTAATGGAGATAATGGCCCCAGTTCCTCCCCTTCGGTAAACCGCGAAGCCAGAATTTAAGCTCAGCTCTCCTAAGAGCCCTTGCTCTTGGTGCGTGGGGGTTTCTGTGGACACAGTCCTGTATCTCTGGGAGCTGCAGATTTTAAGGTTGCACATACAAAATAAAACATGTTGCCACAAGTAAATACATCTTTAAAAAAAAAAAACCCACTTGGCCACCAACTCCAACAAGAATGGAAGGAAATATTTCTATGCCATATTGTGAAGTGCATTTTCTATTCCCACAGTTAGTTCCAGGTTTCACTTAATTTCACTGTAATGCACAGTTGGATAACTCCATGAGAACTCATCTAGTGCGGTACTGGTGCGTGGAAAATTGTCTCATTGTTTCATTCACAAGGGGGAAGGCATAGCATAAACAGAAGGCTTGGGGTGAGTCAACATTGACTTTGGTCTTATCTTAGGCCTGATGCTTATCACAGCTGTGCCTCAGTATTGGCACCTGAAAAACAGCACTAATAATACCTACCTTGTATGTTAGTTTGAAGAAAAAGTGAGACCAAGTTCATAAAGCTACTACATAGGCCCTCGATCGGTGGTTCTGAATTTTAGTTGAAAGGGAACAATGAAAGACCATGACTGCTTCTATTTTAAGCATTATTTATCATAAATGAAAACTTAACTATGGTACATACCTTTTTTTTTCACCAAGAAGAGAGTGATGTCCACGAATTCATCCGACGTGAGATAGCTCTCTTGGTGACTGGCTTCTCCCACGTTATTTATAAGCTTCATTGGGTCATTAGGCCTTAATCTGCATGCATGCCACACCCCCTACAGTTCTGAGAGCTGGCCTAAAAGCCCAGCTCTGTATGAAACACAGATGGGATGTTGTGTCCATTCCCCTGCCCCCGGTTTCCTTCACAGCTGCTCTCCTAAGAAGAAACAAGGAGTTATTGTGTGTGCGTGTGTGTGTGTGTGTGTGTGTGTGTGTATGTAAATGAGACAGGGAGAGAAAGCACATTTTCATTCAAAACATCTTTTTTGCTACGTGGACTTCTTTGATTTAATTTTTTCCAGTCAGATGCACTTTTAAATTCCAGCAAGATGAGTTGCAGTATGTTTTCAAACAGCTGGTATTTATTTTTCATTTTCTGTAAATGAACAGTCAACAGTTCCCTTTTCTAATACAGAGTCTGGACTCCACCCCATGTGGTTGCTGGACCGGAGTGGGGCTCAGTTAGCAGAGAGGAGTAGGAACCAGAGCTGCTTTGCTGTGGTGTCCTGGGCAAACCCTCAGCTTCCCTAAGCCTCAGAGTCCTCTTTGTGCAGTAGAGGTGGTCACTTCTGTCCCCTCCTGAGCTGCATGTGGAAGGGAGGGAGGTACCAGCTCTGCAAGCCCAGAAAGCAGAAGGTGGCTCCGGTGGCTCCTCTTTCTGTGCCTTCAGGACTCTCCCAGCTCCATGTGCTAGGCAGCCCATCACTGCTGGGGGGGGTCCTGCAATTCACCCAAGGCAGAGTAGGCGCTGACACGTGAGAAATCCCGCAGAGCACAGGCATGCTGAAGAACAGGCGGCTAGGAGGATGAGTGCAGGGCCCATCCCAGATCCACTTCAGCAGCCTGCGGGGGAGGGGTGGGGGGACTGCCGAAGGGACTGCCTCGAGGGACGTGGTAAGCATCCCGGCCTGGGGGACACAGCCTAACTGCTCAGGTACAAGTAAGGACCCCTCTGTCCCAGGCATCTGTGATTTCAGAGCGGTCCCGTGTTAACAGTGCTAGCGTGTTAGGCACACGCCATGCTGTGAATGGCCACCCGTGGGCAGCAGCGGAAGGAAGGCTCAGGGGACTGGACACGGGCACTGGGAGGCCAGGCCTGGCTCAGGTCTCCTGAGACCTCGGGGACCAGGCAGCTTGTGCTGTCCTCGCAATGATGTGACCGCCAACGGGGACATAAGCCCTGTCTTATTTCAGCGTGGGTGTCCCAAGAGGCCATTACCACGTTATTGTCCACACCGAGGGAGTGATCCGCCAGCCTCTCCTGGGAGCTCAGCGTCCTCCTCCCAGTAGACCCATGGGAAGAGGGCAGGTCTGGGGTCAAGGCCCGAGTGTGCGAGGCCCAGGCTGATGATCATGTGGCCTTGGCCTTGGCCTGGCCCCCTTCTGCCAGGTCCCAGCTGCATCCTCTTTCTGGCCCCCTGAAAGTCCTGAGCATGTGCTACCTGGTCTGGAGGAGCCAGGACACAGGCAGGGCAGGGGAGGCAGAAGGGAGGCTAGGGGAGGCTCAGACAGGCGGGCGACCATCAAACCCTGCCGCCTGCCCCACTCTGCCAGCGCCCTGGTGTCTGAAGCCCACCAGCTGTGCTCCAGCTCCCAAAGCTCTCCAGGGCTGTGGCTCCTGGGAAGCCCAAGACTCCCTGGGTCCCCGTGTCCTTTCCAGCGGTGCGCTCACCATGGGCAAGGAGGGAGAGAGCCAGAGAGTGGGTGAGGAAGGAGGGCAGGTGGGGAAGGCGCTCCCAGCCTCCGTACCAGGAGGGCCCACTGAGTTGTCTTCAGGTGAAATTGTTTACGTGGAACTGAAATGCAAATCCTGGGCTCCCTGGTCTGCACTTGGTGGGTCTGCTGGGATGGCTGGTGGTTGAGCAACCCAGAGTGTGATTTTTTTTTTTAAGATTTTATTTATTTATTTGAGAGACAGAGTTACAGACAGTGAGAGGGAGAGACAGAGAGAGAGGACTTCCATCTGCTGGTTCACTCCCCAAATGGCTGGAGCTGTGCTGATCCAAAGCCAGGAGCCAGGTTCTTCTTATGGTCCCCCATGTGGGTGCAGGGGCCCAAGCACTTGTGCCATCTTCTACCACTTTCCCAGGCCATAGCAGGGAGCTGGATCGGAAGTGGGGGCAGCCGGGACTAGAACTGGGATGCCAGTGCCGCAGGCGAAAGATTAACCTACTGAGCCACGGCGCCAGCCCCCAGAGTGTGATTATTAAACTGACAGTCACAAAGCAGCTGTGAGGAAGCCAAGAGGCACAAACTCCCCGAGGCTGGCTCTGGAGGCTTTGCAAATTCCAAACAACTTTGCCAACGAACTGTAGTAACCCAGCTGCAGGCCAAAGAGGGCAAGCCTCACTCCAAGTGCATCCTGTCCTTGTGGAGCTGTTCTGACCCCAGATTTCTCGTATGTGTTGTTCTCATGGTCTGACTCCCACAAGCTTGACCCCACGCCACTTCCCGGAGCTGCCTTCCGCGCTCACATCCCGCACTCTTGTCTGCACACAGGTGATGGGAGAGGGTGGTGAGCAGTCTCCACTCGGAGCTTCCCCAGGTTAGGAGCGTCCACAGGCTAAAGAGCTGAACTGAGGCATAAAATAAGGAAGAGACCTGGGAGAGAGGAGCAGAGGAAGCGCACGCTGATTGGTAGCAGAATGAGCTTGGCCCTCGCTGGCTTTCTGCATTTTCCAGCAGTCTGCCCAGTCCAGGGGATCCAGGTGGGGCTGACTCCAGCCCCAAAGCCTATAGACAAGGCAGCACCTTTGGCGTAGACCTAGATTCCAGGAGAAAGTTCATTTGCAAATTTGTAAACAGGGTGAAGCTAGGAACACTGGGCCTTAGAAATAGTAAAGCCACCACAACCCCCAGTCACCACCCCGATTGAGTATTCCAGCCATGGGAGGGGTTACTTTGGGGCACTCTTCCCCCTTTTATCAAGGTCAGGGTTCCAGTTCCCACCTTGGCTCTGAGCCTCTGCTCTGATTCTGTAGCGCTTTCCCCTTGGAACTCCTCACAGCTGCCTCCCTCACCCCTTCCTGCTCAAATGCTTTTCTTTAAAGCGCCTTTCTGGCCTTACCAAAACAGCACTTTAGCTGCTTCATTATATCCTTATCATATCTTTACTTGAAATTATATCTGTATTTACCTGTTTCCTTGCTGATGGTGTTTCTCCCACTCGGCTGACTCCCTGCTGTACCCCGGTGGCTAGGGCACATGATAAGTGCTTCACAAATACTTAAAACTTGACCAGAAGCTGTCTAAGGAATTTAATAATGATCTAAGATATACAAAAGGATCTAAAAGTAATGGTCAAGAGCTTTCTATTTGCATTGTTTGCCCGGGAAAGTCCAAGCTCATGAGTTTGTACCGTTATCTTCATCACATTTGTAATTAAGAACTGCCACTGGGGCTGGCGTTGTGGTATGCTGGGGTAAGCCATCACCTTCAACACTGGCAGCCCATATTGGAGCACCAGTTCAAGTCCTGGCTCCGATGCTTCTGATCCAGTTCCCTAGTAATGCATCTGGGAAGCAGCAGATGACGGCCCAAGTAATTGTGCCCCTGCCTCCCACATGAGAGAACATGACAGAGATCCCTGCTCCTGGCTTCTGCCTGGGCCTGACCTCACCCTTGCAGCTATTTGGATAGTGAACCAGTGAATGGAAGATCTCTCTCTGTCTCCTCTCCTTGCTCCTCTGCCCCCATTGCTCTACCTTTCAAATAAATAAATCTTAAAAAAATTGCCTCTTTTTGAAGAAATGAGCAATTAGTCCATCTTCAACTTCACAGAAAGTTTGCCACGTGGCCGGCATTGTGGCGTAGTGGGTAAAGCTGCCATCTAAGATGCTGGTGTCCTATATTGGCATCAGTTCAAGTCCCAGCTGCTCCACTCCCAATCCAGCTCCCTGCTAATGCACCTGGAAAGGCAGCAGAGGATGGCCCAAGTGCTTGGGCCCCTGCACTCATGTAGGACAACTAGATGAAGCCCCTGGCTCCTGGCTTTGGTCTGGCCCAGCCTTAGCCCTTGTGGCCATTTAGGAAGTAAACCAACAGATGGAAGATACCTTCCTCTCTCCTTCTCTCTCTGTAACTCTGCCTTTCAAACAAATAAAACAAATCTTTGAGAAAAATTTTCCTGTACTCTGTCAAAAGACAACATTAAAGCAAATTTAAGGTTGCTTGTTATTATGATTCCAGACTCAAGTAACAGCTCATTCTGTGAAATAGAATGAGTATCCGGGTGAGCTGAGCAGGGAAGCTTGGCTAGATGGACAGAGAAGGACTGATGGGAATGGAAGCAGCGAGAGAAAAGCAGGCTGGTCATTTCAGAGTCGCTCTCCTTGTAATGCTAATCAGGGTGGCTTTCCTGACCATGCTGACCACAATCTCCCTGTTTGAGGATTTGCCTAGTTTCTTTCTCCTGATTTCTTGGAAAGTCAGAGAAACAACTCAGTTGTAGCTTAGTGGCCTGGAACCTGAGTGGATAACTCCATTTTGGATTGGTCTATTGGGCCTAGTGTAGGCGCTCAGTCCAAACCAATGGTCCCTATAAATTTTATTTCACAATTCTAAGCAGTATTCCACAGGGTAACATTCCAAGGATCTGTAAATGGGTGAGTGGTAGCTCCATGTATCCGTGTGTTTTATTCCTCAGTGTTAACCAGTACCCGCGGAGCTGAAGATGCAAGTCTAGGAACATAGCATGAGAAAAATCACATCCTTTTAGGCCTCAGTTTATTTTTTCCTGTAAAAGTTGGAAAATGATACAATCTAAGGAAATCCTGTCTTTACAGGGTTCTGGAATGTAGAGCCAACCACAAATTTCTAAAGTTTCTAAAACCAATCAGACTAAACAAGTTCTAAACAAGTCTATTTCTTAATTCCAAAATAATACACACTTATCCTAAATAATTAAAATACTACATAAATGTAGGACTCAGAACATGTATGTACACCATAAACACACAGCTCAGATAACACTGTGTTTCATTTATTCTTCTAGGACTTTCTGTATGGACTCTACCATAACAAGAGGCAACACCACCCAGCATTCTGAGAGTTGCCTTTTTGACCTTAACAGTGTATCTTTCTCTATCCCTGCACACAGATCTGCCTCCTTCTTTCACCTGCTGGGTAAGCCTGGTTTGACCTGACAGCACAATTCTTTAAGGAGACGGCGGGTAGCGGTTTCACGGGAAGATCATTCTTCAGCTGGGTGGTCTTGCATCATGCAGGTGATTGCCTCATGGCTTCCCTAGGGGACCCACGGAAAAGAGAAAAGTATTTTGGTGGACGCTGTGGCAAAAAGACAACCACTCCATTTCTTTTAAAAAATACTTGTTTTCCTGATGCAAGCTTCTGTATTTCTTAATAAGTGGTTCTTTCAACCACCAGTCATTCTGTATGCCCTTCTGAAGGGATTGATTCTTTTGTCAGTTAAAACAGAGTTTTGTCAGTTAAAATGCAACTGCATCTTTCCTGTGAAAACCCAGACAGTGAGGTTTCCATGACGAGTAGTTGCTCTTCAAGACTCAGCCCAAATGTCCACTTTCCCCGGTCTCTACCCACCCTCTGCTTCGTGTTTGCACAGCACCTGCAGCCCTGTCCTCAGCTGGTCACACTCTGTGGGCTTGGCTGTAACCCTCATCTCCTCCCGGAGACTGACAGGCCCTTCAGGATTGGCTTGTCTTTTCATCCCAGGTACTTTAAAAAGGATTCATTTATTTATTTGAAAGTCAGAGTTGGAGAGAGAGAGCGAGAGCGAGAGAGAGAGGGAGAGAGAGAGAGAGAGAGAGAGAGAGATCTTTATCCCCTGGCTCACTACCCAAGTGCCTGCAACAGCCAGGGCTGAGCCAAGCCAAAGCTAGGAGCATCATCTGGATCTCCCACATGGGTAGCAGGGGCCCAAGCATTTGGGCCATCTTCCACTGCTTTCCCAGACAGAGAGCTGGATCAGCAATGGAGCAGCTGGGATGAGAACTGGTGCCCATAAGGGATGCCAGAATGGCAGGTCGGGTCTTTACCAGCTATGCCACAACGTTAGTCCCTACCCCAGGTATCTCACACGAGGCCTGGCACAAAACCAGCGTGTGCTAAAGGTTATTGAATAATGGTTGGATGGATAGTAGAATGCTTAATCCACAAAATTTGCAGGGACCATTATTGTGAAATGAAGTAATTAAGACGAAGCCTTTCTAAGTAGAGTCAGGAAGTTGTGAGAGGTTTGCACCCACACCTGCTGTAGGCTAAACCACAGAAGGTCCCAGTGGACTTGGATGAACAATTGAAGTCAGGATCCGCAGCCCTTGGACATCTGTCAGCTGGAGGACTTGAATGAACCAATCAGAACGGTGTCGCAATCGACGGTTCCTGCCTGGCCAACAAACTGCCTCTGAAAACAGCTATCTTGGAAATGCACATTTTAAAAACTTCTCCTATGTTTGCATTATGGAACACTGTTCATGGCTGTCCTGATTTAGCGTCCCCAAATTGCAAATCTTACTTTCCCAGATAAAAACTATTGGCCGGCGCCGCGGCTCACTAGGCTAATCCTCCGCCTAGCGGCGCCGGCACACCGGGTTCTAGTCCCGGTCGGGGCGCCAGATTCTGTCCCGGTTGCCCCTCTTCCAGGCCAGCTCTCTGCTGTGGCCAGGGAATGCAGTGGAGGATGGCCCAGGTGCTTGGGCCCTGCACCCCATGGGAGACCAGGAAAAGCACCTGGCTCCTGGCTCCTGCCATCGGATCAGCGCGCTGCGCAGGCCGCAGCGCGCCGGCCGCGGCAGCCATTGGAGGGTGAACCAACGGCAAAGGAAGACCTTTCTCTCTGTCTCTCTCTCTCGCTGTCCACTCTGCCTGTCAAAAAAAAAATGTTTTTAATTTAAAAAAAAAACTATTTCCTTGGACCTTAGTGTCAGTCTTTTTTTCTTTCTTTCTTTAAGATTTATTTATTTATTTGAAAGGCAGAGTTACAGAGAGAGGTAGAAACAGAGAGAAAGAAAGGTCTTCCATCCATTGGTTCACTCCCCAATTGGCCACAATGGCCAGAGCTGGGCCGATCTGAAGCCAGGAGCCAGGAGCTTCCTCCGGGTCTCCCACATGGGTGCAGGGGCCCAAGCACTTGGGCCATGTTCTTCAGTGTCTGTCTTGTTGGCTATTAGACACTTCACGGCTTACCCGGAGGCTTTCTTCCCTTCCCTTCCTGCCCCCTTGTGGCCACTACCTTTATCACTTGGAGTTGGAGCCAACTGAGGGTTGAACAGGGCCAAGCATCTGGTGTACAGGAAGACAGCAGTCGCACTGGTGGAAACAGCAACTCCATGCGGTACACCAGCCAGGACAATGAGCTGGCAGGCAGGAGCCTAGCTTCTAGTTAGGGTCTGTTTCTAGTTCACTAATCCATTCCTTCAATCAACAACATAGGCAGCAGAACACGCGCATACGTAACAACAACATTTTGGAATGCTGTGCTAACCCCTGCAGATATGGTGGTGACGGGAAAGCAATGTCCCAGCTCTGGCAGCACTTGCCTTCCAGAGCCAAGTCACAGAGGAAAATACCCAAGGAGGTCGGGTGATATGGCATGGAGCTGGGGGGCCACTCCTTGAGCACTGGCATCGCAATGGGGGTGGTGACGATAAAAAGGAGCCAGCTCTCAGGGGTCACAGGGCAAAGACTTCCAGGAAGGTCCTAAGCAGAAGTCCTAAGATGGGAACAGAATTTAGGTTTATGAGAGACAAAAAGACCCGTGTGGCTGCCACAGAGAAGACAAAGAACAAACGAGCTTGGAAAGGTAGGCATAAACCTCCCTTATTTTTTAAAATGTATTTGCGTATTTGGAAGTCAGAGTTACTGGGGCTGGTACTGTGGCATAGCAGGTAAAGCTGCTGCCTGTAGTGCTGGCATCCCACATGGGTGCTGGTTTGAGTCCCAGCTGCTCCACTTCCAATCCAGCTCTCTACTGCGGCCAGGGAAAGCAGTAGAAGATGGCCCAAGTTCTTTAATTTTTAATTTTTTAAAAGATTTATTTATTTGTTTTGAAAGTCAGAGTCACACAGAGAAAGAAGAGGCAGAGAGAGAGAGAGAGAGAGAGAGAGAGAGAGAGAGGTCTTCCATCCACTGGCCCAGTCCCCAAATGGCCACAACGGCTGGAGCTGCACCAATCTGAAGCCAGGAGCCAGAAGCCCCCTCCAGGTCTCCCACACAGGTGCAGGGGTCCAAGGACTTGGGCCATCTTCCACTGCTTTCCCAGGCCACAGCAGAGAGCTGGACTGGAAGTGGAGCAACCGGGACTCAAACCAGTGCCTATATGGGATACCAGCACTGCAGATGGCAGCCTTACCCACTACACCACAGTGCCAGTCCCAGCCCAAGTCCTTGGGCCCCTGCACCCATGTGGGAGACCTGGAGGAGGCTCCTGGCTTCTGGCTTCAGATCGGTGCAGCTCTGGACATTGTGGCCATCTGGGGAGCAAACCAGCAGATGAAAGAATTCTCTCTCTCTCTCTCTCTCTCTCTCTCTCTGTGCCTCTGCTTCTCTGTAACTCTGCCTTTCAAATAAATAAATTAATAAATAAAAAAAAGAGTTACAAAGAGGGAGAGACGGGGGAAAGAGAGTGAGGGAGGGATAGAGAGGAAGTAAGAAAGAGGGAGAGAGAAAGAGCTAGAAGGGTCCCATCTGCGGGCTCACACCCCAGATGGCCTCAACAGCTGGGGCTGGGCCAGACCAAAGCGAGGAACCAGGACCTTCCTCTGGATCTCCTACGTGGGTGCAGGGACCCAAGCACGTGCGTCATCTTCCATTGCTTTCCCTGGTACATTAGCAGGGAGCTGGGAAAATGAAGCTGGGAAGTGGAGTAACTGGGACTTGAACTTACACCCATAAGGGATGCCAGCACTGCAGGCAGTGGTTTTACCCACTATGCCACAGCCCCGGCCCCCAGATTATATCTTGCTTTGAGGAATCTGGATTTTATGTCAAGTAAAATAAGAAACCATTTGAAGGCTTTAAGCAAGAACATCATGGGGTTGTTCAGGCGCCCTGTTAAGAGTGGTCAGTGGGGATCAGCTGGAGACTGATGCAGTCTTTCAGGGCACAAATGATGGTGGCTTGGACTCGAGTGACCATAACAACATTGCAGAGAAGTGGGTGAATGTTGGACGGCGCTTTGGAGATAAAGTGAGCAAGAGTTGCTGAGGGATCGAATGTGGACTCTGAGGAAAGAGGGGAATCCGACCTCCTGGATGGAGGTTGGGCAATCCAATGGACACGCATCCATTTGCCACAGCTAGGAAGCCTGGGCAAGGAGCAAGATTGGGAGGAAACTGGAGTTCTCTATGGATAGATCAGGTTTGAGTTGCCTATCAGACACCCAAGTGAAAATGCTAGGAGGCCAGGTGGATGTTCAAGTCAAGTTTTGAAATCAGGGGAAATCAGGGCTGGAGACACAGATTCGGGCATCATCAGAACGTAGCTGGTCTTCAAGGCCTGGGTACTGTGTGGTGCACCAAGGAGAGGCGCACAGAGAACAAGAGAAGACGCCCAGCACGGATCCCTGCTTCCCTATAACCTTTAGAGGTCGAACAGAGGAAGAGCCAATGAAGGAGACAGAAGGAGAAGAGGCCAGGGCTATGGCGGAGCCGAGGGCAGAAGTGTTCTGGGAAGAAGGGAACAATCAACTTTTGCGGACAGGTCATCAGAGTGACCACTGGCCAGGCTGGAAGGCAGCAGTCTCTGCAGAGTAGTGGGGACACTCGTTCTGAGTGGGCTGCAGAAAGGGGGGACAGAAACATCTCCAATCTGAAGGAAAGTGGAGAAATTGGCGGCTGAAAGGAGACATGCAGAGAGATGCTGAGAGCATGCAGAGGGAACAATCCAGCAGAGGAGAAATATTGAGTAGGAGAGGGCAGTGGAGACGGCAGGAGAGAGTGTGGTAGGAGAGAAGGGAATGGGATCCAAGCACAGGAGGAGGCGCCGGCTTGTGAGGGGAGCAAGGGTTCCGTGTCTGCAGTGAAGAGTTAAAAAAAAAGTTAAGCTTAAGCTTACAGGTTTAAACCTTCCTGGTGCAGCTGTGAAAATAAGACAGAGTGAAGTAGCACCTTGACAGTAGGGACTCCATTTTGGAGCACTTGAGACTCCATTCTGGGAAAGCACCCCCCCACCATGATACTCTGGTCTGAAACTATGATCTCAAATAGTCGGACAATAGCAGTGCACTACATCACCCTTGGCAGAGCACAAAAACCCCCTAGCATGATTGCTCAAGCTTAAAAGTAGAAAGGTTGCACCTGGGTTACCTTGGCTAATAATGAAGATGTGATTTGTCTGTGTCTTAAGATCATAATTGCTGATTGTAAGATTTTAGCAACCACTTAGCAACCGTGTATTCTCTCCCCCCTCCCGATTTTGCGGTTTTTGCCTTTATAAACCCTATACTTTAGTTCCTCGGGGCTCCTCTGTCCTTGTATGTTCAGAGAGCCCCAACATGTTGGATCAATAAATATTTAACCCTTTGCTGGTTGCATGAGAGAAAAGTCTCTTGGAGTCGTTCCTCAGGCGGTGGGCGTTTTCGGACCCTAACAGCAGGAATGAGGGAGAACCAAGAGCAGCACCAGGTGCTGAGAGCTACATGGATTAGCTGGCTAGGAGAGGAAGGATCTTCTCGTCACTTAATGTGCAGAGATGCATTAGAGAAATGGATCCGCTCTGGGCATGGTGGGTGGTCTTCTCTGAACACACCTACCTTATGTCTGCTTTATTGGTAAGGTGCAGGCTTCAAGCTAGAACTAGTTGGAAGAACAGCTCTTAACTATAGAACACTACACAACAGGGGCTGTGTGCTTTCTATGTTTTAGCTCTGAAATGCAGGTATTACTACTCTTCCCATTAGAGAGATGGAAAAACAGGGAGAGGGACGGGGAGATGGTCTAGCAATTTTACTAAAGTGATGCAGTGAGATGTAAACCTTGATTCAAATCCATACTTTTTTTTTTTTAAGATGTGTTTACTTATTTGAGAGGCAGAGGAAGAGAGAGAGAGAGAGAGAGAGAGAGAGGTCTTCCATCCACTGGTTCACTGCCCAAATGTCTACAATGGCTGGAACTGTGCTGGGACCAGGATCTTTTTTTTATTATTATTTTTTGACAGGCAGAGTGGACAGTGAGAGAGAGAGACAGAGAGAAAGGTCTTCCTTTGCCGTTGGTTCACCCTTCAATGGCCGCCGCGGCCGGCGCACTGCGGTCGGCGCACCGCGCTGATCCGATGGCAGGAGCCAGGAGCCAGGTGCTTTTCCTGGTCTCCCATGGGGTGCAGGGCCCAAGCACCTGGGCCATCCTCCACTGCACTCCCTGGCCACAGCAGAGGGCTGGCCTGGGACCAGGATCTTTTTCCAGATCTCCCACATGGGTGCAGAGGCCCAAGCACCTGGGCCATCTTCCACTGCTTTCCCAGGCCATTTGCAAAGATTTGGATCAGAAGTGGAGCAGCCGGGACTCGAACTGGCACCTCTATGGGATGCTGGCATTGCAGGCAGAGGCTTAACCTACTATGCCACAGCATCAGCCCCCAAAGCCATACTTTCAACTCCTACCTTCTATTGCCCAGCAGGGAGAGAAAGAGATGAAAGGGGCCATCTACGAGATTGACCAGGGGTTAAATACTTGCAAACCTTCCCAGCAAAGCCAGGGTGACACCAGCTGCTCACTAGTTGCTCTGGAGCACTGAGACTAGCGTTCCAGATTCCCTGATAGAGACGACCAGAAAGCAGAGGAATTGGACCCATTCACTCAGCCCACAACTCAACACTGTCATCCATCAAGTTCCGGGAGCTGGGACAGCTGCTGTCCCCAGGATACTGGCAGAATCTCTCAGTCCAGCTATTGTGGCCTTAAGCTTTTCCAGATGTTTACCAGGAAATAATGTTTGTCCAGTTTTGCAATCCTGTATGAGTGTAAACCAAGGTCATTTCTGTTTTAAGAAGTGTTTGTTTGTTTGTTTATTTTCATTTTATTTGAAAGACAGGGAGAGGAGAGAGAGAGAGAGAGAGAAATCTTCCATCTACTGGTCTACTGGTTTGCTCCCCCAGCAGCCAGACCTGGATCAGGTCAAAGTCAGGAGATTGGACTCAGTCCAGGGCTCCCACGTGGGCGGCAGGGGACCCTGCCCTTGAGCTTCCTGCACATGAGCAGGCAGCTGGGACAGAGAGCAGAGCCAGGATTCCAATCCAGCCAGCCTGAGTGGCAACGTCACCAGTGTGCCTGAAGCCTGCCCAAGGCCAGGTCATCTGAACACCCACCCGGCCAGCAGGGCTCCCCCCACACTCCCCATATGGACAAATGGCGGGACACTGTCATGCAGAAGCGTGGAGAATTCTCTTCTTTTTCTTGCTTTTCTGAAACAACATGTAAGTTGGTGGCAGAGCTCAGGTCCAGGGGTAGGGAGAGGGGGCTCTTGCCTTGGCTCTTCACTGACCTGGTGACCGGCAGAGCAGCAGTGGGGTGGCACTCCGAGGCTCCCAGGTGAGACAGTCCTACCTTTAATGAACATGGGAGGGGAAGAAGAGGAGGAGGAAAGCAGCTTTTATCCAGATCAGGCCGGATGGTGTCCACGTACTGGCCAGGCCCGCCGCGTGTTGATTCCTGTTCCATCAGCAGCCCTGTGCGGCGGCTTGGCCCTGTCTTGCTCTCCATGGGATCACTTTCCTCCAGCCCCGGCGTGCTGCTGCCCTCCCTATTGGCAACATTCGATGTGACACGAGCAGGTACAAGTGTCCCTGAGTTTATACCACGTCACAGTCTTGGAGGAAGCTGAGTTTGGACCTGAGTCTTGGCTTCAAGGGACTTTTCTATTGAGTCAATGATCTGAGCCCTACGGAGAGTCCCCTTCGATTCCCATCTGTCTCTCCCACGCCCAGCCACAACCTTTGACCTGTCCTCAGGGATCAACTTCTTCTTAATAGAACAAATATTATCTGAGTACCCAGTAAGGATCAAGCATTTTGCTAGCCAGGAAGAGGTGATGTACGACATAGATTCCTGGTTGTGGAGTTGGCTTTCCCTCGCTCACTCTAGTGTCCTGCCTGCAGCCTAGCTAATGACCCCCCTGTCACCTGGAGCAGAGGATTCCCCAGGGACTTGCAAGCCAGAGGTAGACATGGCTGGGGACCAAACTCTGCAGGAATTCCACATCCTGTGCTGAAGGGGCTTGGGCAGCTCTGCTCTGCCTGTCCAGGGCCTGCAGTGGTCTCTTATGTACTCCCCACCTCCAGTCAAGGGGAGGACAAAGGCCAGTGACCTTCAACATCCCAGAGACCCAGGCCAGCCCTATGTGCCCAGGACCCGGCAGGGACCCCCATGTCCAGGACAAAAAGCCTATTGACCTGAAGCAGGCCAGAGGCCCCTCTGATCCCAGTGTCCTGAGCTTTCGATTACACATGACTTAACATTTTCCCCTTAATGATCAAATGTCTGTTTCTCTGGTACATTCTGTTTTTTTGAACTGGGCTGCTTTGATGAAGCTAGAAATAACAAAAATTTAGGAAAACAAACAAAGTCAATGTTTAAAAAGCAAAGGATTGAAAAAAAATTGGCTCAGCAAATCTGCTTCCAGTGAGGGAAGTTTCAACCATGCATAGGAACTTGTCATTCTCTTGTGAGGGACACGGAGGGGCTCATCTGGGGAAAGCTCCTGGGCATGCGGGATGTTCCCACTGTAGCCCTTGGAAATGAACATGAACTTTGCCTGTTTTGGTCTGGGATGGTCTTTATGTTGCCATAGTAACCAATCCAGGTTGAGAACTTCACTTCCAGGCAGATTCACCCTGACTCCTGCAGATGCAAGTTACTGACCCCCTTTACCCATCCTGCACTCTGCTCCTTCCAGGAACCGGGATCAGGGCCATGGAATTCCCCAGAGGCTGAGGCCTCCAACCAGGGGAAGTGACAGCTTTTCTAGGGCCCTCCACCATAGCAGAGTTTGTTTGCAAAGATGTGTGTGGCCTGCTGAGGGAACAATCGCAGGTTCTGTTGCAGAATTCTTGGGTGGGCTGCCTTCATCTGAGGCCCCAAAGAACTGAATGCATGATGGGGGAAGGAAATGTTCAAAAACCAAAAACAAAACCAAAACAATGGTACAAAGGCGGCACTGTCCCTGTGAGCGGAGGGAGTGGCAGGGTCAGCCCAACCCAGGTCCTGTGCCAGGTCTCCCACAGCATCTATGGCAGCTGGGCGGATGCACATCCCTGGTCCAGGACAGCGTGGGTGTAGAAGCCACAGGGATAAGTGCCCACAAAAGAACATCCTGCAGAGACACCCATGGGACTGTAGATTTGGAAGCTGAAGAGTGCAGGGCACACCCCAGATTTACTCTACATTTAAAAAAAAGATTTGTGTATTTATTTGAAAGTCAGAGTTACAGAAAGGGAGAGACAAAGAGAAAGGCAGAGAGGGAGGGAGATTGATCTTCCATCTGCTGGTTCACTGGTTCACTCCCCAGATGGACATAACAGGTAAGGCTGAGCAAGGTCAAAGCCGGGAGCCAGGAGCTTCATCTGCGTCTCCTATGTGGGTGGCAGGGGCCCAAGCATTTTGGGCCATCTTCTGGGTTTTTCCCAGGCCATTAGCAGGGAGGTAGATCAGAAGTGGAGCATCTGGGGCTTGAACCGGCACCCAGATGGAACGTTGGCCTCACAGGAAGAGGCTTCACCCACTACGCCACAGCACTGGCCCCCAGATCCACTTTGGCAGCCCTGTAGGGGGACTGCTGAAGAGACCGCGTCAAGGCAGGTGGTGAGCGTCCCCACCTGGGGGACACAGCCTAACTGCTCTCAGCTCAAATTCACCGACCACAGCCGGCGCCGCAGATCACTAGGCTAATCCTCCACCTTGCGGCGCCGGCACACCGGGTTCTAGTCCCAGTCGGGGCACTGGATTCTGTCCCGGTTGCCCCTCTTCCAGGCCAGCTCTCTGCTGTGGCCAGGGAATGCAGTGGAGGATGGCCCCTTCTGCTAGGTCCCAGCTGCATCCTCTTTCTGGCCCTTGAAAGTCCTGAGCATGTGCTACCTGGTCTGGAGGAGCCAGGACACAGGCAGGGCAGGGGAGGCAGAAGGGAGGCTAGGGGAGGCTCAGACAGGCGGGCGACCATCAAACCCTGCCGCCTGCCCCACTCTGCCAGCGCCCTGGTGTCTGAAGCCCACCAGCTGTGCTCCAGCTCCCAAAGCTCTCCAGGGCTGTGGCTCCTGGGAAGCCCAAGACTCCCTGGGTCCCCGTGTCCTTTCCAGCGGTGCACTCACCATGGGCAAGGAGGGAGAGAGCCAGAGAGTGGGTGAGGAAGGAGGGCAGGTGGGGAAGGCGCTCCCAGCCTCCGTACCAGGAGGGCCCACTGAGTTGTCTTCAGGTGAAATTGTTTACGTGGAACTGAAATGCAAATCCTGGGCTCCCTGGTCTGCACTTGGTGGGTCTGCTGGGATGGCCAGTGGTTGAGCAACCCAGAGTGTGATTATTAAACTGACGGTAACAAAGCAGCTGTGAGGGAGCCAAGAGGCACAAACTCCCCGAGGCTGGCTCTGGAGGCTTTGCAAATTCCAAACAACTTTGCCAATGAACTGCAGTAACCCAGCCACAGGCCGAAGAGGGCAATCCTCACTCCAAGTGCATCCTGTCCTCGTCGAGCTGTTCTGACCCCAGGAGATTTCTCGTGTGTGTTCTCATGGTTGACTCCCAGGAGCTTGTCCATCCTCGATGGAGTGGACACGTGAACAGGGAGGTCTGTAACCCCAGCACAAAATAACCACTTGGTGGGGGCTGTAAAGGCCCATGATGGATTCTTCTATCAAATTGTAGAACAGGGGTGTGTGTGCATGTGTGCCTGTGTGTGTGTGTGCCTGTGTACGTGTTCATGACTGTGTACAAGTATATATGCCTGTATGTGTGTCTGTGTGCGTGTACCAGTATGTATGTGTACCAGTGTGTGTGTTGGGGGCGGTGCTGATCAGGTGAGACTAGAAGCCCTGGGAGCCCAGGGGAAAAGCAGCCGTTCGTGATGAGTCTGAGTGGTCAGACCAGAACCAGCCCTGGGGTGTGGGTGACAGCCCTGAGCCAGCTGGAGAGGGAAGAAGCAAGGGCCTGGGTGGTCCTGAACAGAGGCTGTTTGGTGGGGACAGGAGGTGATCTTCCGCAGCCCAAGGCTTCGTCATTCCGGCCTCAGCCGAGGGCTGGCCCTTTCTCCTCCTCCTTGAGCCTCTCAGCAGTGAGGGTCCCCTTCCTGGCTCTCCTCTGTCTCCACCCGCACGCTACTTCCCGGGGCTGCCTTCCGCGCTCACATCCCGCACTCTTGTCTGCACACGGGTGACGGCAGAGGGCGGTGAGCAGTCTCCACTCAGACCCTCCCCAGGTCGGGAGCGTTCTGGGCCTCGCAGGCTAAAGCAGCTGAACTGGGGCATGAAACAAGGAAGAAACCTGGGAGAGGGGAGCAGAGGAAGACCACGCTGTGACTGGTAGCCAGAATGAGCTTGGCCTTCGCTGACTCTCTGTCCCTCCTTTGGGAAACTTCTCTTTCTACAGTCCATAGCAGTCTGCTCTGCCCATGTGGTTCAGGTGGGCCTGACTCATCCCTATCCCTCCACAAGGGGCAGGTACTTGACTCAGGCTTGGACCTCTAGAATCTTCCTTTCTGAACAAGCCTCCATCTGGACTCAGGAATCCTTCCTGGGATGTGTGCTAAGCCTTTCAGGAAATAGTCTCATTTTCTTTGTTAGGTCGCTATGGTAAGCGCCATGTAAACTCAAGGCTTCCAGAGAGTTCTTAGCACTGTCTTTCAGTTCGAAACTTTTTTGCCTGAAACTTAGCAGAGGAAGCGTGGACCTGTCATTTAAAACTTGGTTTTGTCTGTGCCTAAGGCAGCTCTAAGCCTGAAGCTAACGCAGATGTAGAAGACAGAGAAGTCAATCTCTTCATTGTCGATGCTGACAGTAACTCGGGGCAGAAGAGCTGGAGACCCAGGAAAGCTCATGGTGAGATTCAGTCCAGGCTTGAGGGCTTCAGAAGCAGGAACCCTGACGTGCAATGGCAGGTAGCAATGGATGTCCCAGCTCAAGAAGAGAGACAGAAAATTTGCCCTTCCTCCACCCACAGACTGGCATGGTACACCCACATGGGAGAGGTGATTTTCTGTACTCAGTCTTTGGGTTCAAGTGGTAATCTCTTCTAGAAGCATCCACACACACCCAGAAACAATGTTTTACCAACCTTCTGGGCATCCGTTGGTTTAGCCAAGTTCATGAATAAAATTAACTATCACAGCAAGTATGGAAGATTAAGATCACAGAGTTTGAGAGTTACCTTTTCTAAATTTTCCTCCTGTCTTAATTCTTGGCAGGGGCAGGGAAGCCACTTATAAAGTGAGGAAATAATCAAGGAAGAACAATGATATTTTGGAATATTGTGTCCTTTTGGTTTGCCCTTGAAATTAGTTATTATCAGGGCTGGCATTGTGGCATAGTGGGTTAAGTCACTGCCTGCAATGCCAGCATCCCATATGGGCACTGCCAGTTCATGTCCTGGCTCCTCCACTTCAGATCCAAATCCCTGCTAATGTGCCTGGGAAAGAAGCAGAAGATGGCCCAAGTACTTGGGCCTCTGCCACCCACGTGGTAGACATAGATGGAGATCCAGGCTCCTGGCTTTGACCTGGCCCTGTTTAGGCTGTTGCAGCCAATTGGGGAGTGATCCAGTGAATGGAAGATCTCTCTCTCTCTCTCTCTCTCTCTCTCTAACTCTGCCTTTCAAATAAATAAATAAATATTTTTTAAAGATTTATTTATTTGAAAGGCAGAGTTGCACAGAGAGAGGAGAGGCAGAGAGAGAGAGAGAGAGAAGAGAGAGGTCTTCTGTCCACTGGTTCACTCCCCAATTGGCCGCAATGACCGGAGCTGCACTGATCTGAAGCCAGGAGCCAGGAGCTTCTTCCAGGTCTCCCACATGGGTGCAGGGGCCCAAGGACTTGGGCTATCTTGTACTGCTTTCCCAGGCCATAGCAGAGAGCTGGATCGGAAGGGGAGCAACCAGGTATTGAACTGGCACCCATATAGGATGCTGGCACTCAGGCCAGGGTGTTAATCTGCTGCACCATAGTGCCGGCCCTGATAAATAAATATTTTTTAAAACATAAACTATTCTTAAAAGGGTTTAAAGGAAAAGGAAGAACTTTATCGGTAACTGAAATCCAACCACATCTTACAAAGGAAGTTCTTCCCATGGGGTACCTCAACTGTGGCTAAGTCAAAAGTAGCCATGAGAGAGTTGGTAGAATTGGATTATTTATTCATTCATTGGCAAACAATAATCACATATGTTTATGGAGTACAACGTGATCTTTTGCTATATGTTTACAGCATGGAATGACTAACTCAGGCTAGTTGACAAATCTGTCACCTCACATACTTATTTTATGTGTGGGCACATGGTGAAAAATGTCTGTAATCTGTATTGCAGCCATTTGGAAATGCATGCCGCATTGTTGTTTATTACAGTCACCATTTGTGCAGTAGAGCGCTAACCAAACCTCGATTCCCGCTAACATCTGCCTTTCCTTCTTTCACCCTCCACTCCTGGAATCCTGTTGAACTGCCTTGTTCTGTCTACTCCAAATCTACCAGAATTAACTCCCACATTCAGAGAAATTCCAGTGGGGACTCCTCAAGTGATGGAGCTCAGAAGAGAAGAGAAAGGAATGCTGCTATCGCACCAGAATTTGTGCAAGACCTTATGAGGGAGCCGTGGAGATGCTGAGTTGGCTGAGCCTGGAGCCCTCCTGAGACTTAGCTTTGGGGGTTTGGTCTAAGCTACCTTGGGGCACCGGCTGGCTTTGGTTTGATGGCCTCAGATCCCGGGGTATCTGAGGCCCATGCAGGTTTCCAGCAGGCCAAGGCCTCTCTGGGGTTTGCTCTGCTTTGTTGGTTCCCACGCAGACCTTGAGGAAGGGCATGAATAAAATGCTGCTAGGTTTTCTTTCCCATCAGGATTCTTCTCTTAGCCAGGGTTTAATCCCTGAACCAGGAGCCTTGTTCTCAGCATCCAGGCTTCTCGCAGTTGACTTAGAATTGTAACATTTGCTCCACTGTTGCAACAGCAGTTCTACAGTCTGCTTCCCCGAGGCATGTTGCAAGAGACAGAAATACTGTTTTCCCTTTGTTCCACTTCACGCTCCTTTATGCTAAATGTACCAAGTGAATCCTTGATCTAGCCCTCAAACCCTGCACAAGAGAAAAGTTTCCATCCTCTGCATTTCCCAGCGACTCCACACAAGTCCGTTTGACTTTGGGCCAAATCCATTCAACATTCATTCCATGAAAATCTTACTTTCACCGGCATGTGGCAGCCATCGCTCCCGGGCATACAGCAATGAATAAAGCAGCGAAATTCCCGTCCCCCCTGAGCGAGCATCCAGGGGACCAGATGGCCATGTGCCCTTGCTGTTGGCCCAGTTCACTCACTCATGCACGCATCAATTCAGTGAGTCCTGAGTGCCGACTGTAGAGACTCTGTGCTATTGTCAGCTAGGCCGGCTCCTGTTTTCCAGAACTCCCTTTCCTGTTAACTTAGAGGGGTCCATGTTAACTTAGAGGGATTGTTGAGTGCCAGCTGGAAGGCAGACGTGGAGCAGCAGCCTTCGTGGCTCACACCCACTGTCACTCACCTGCTGGGCCTCATCCTTGCTGTGAAGCAGAGGCTGGGCCTGCAGCTGCTCCATCCTCCCCGGCTTCCTCCCTCAGCGGCTCCAGCTCCAGGACCAGGGTGGGCATCTCACTCCCTCACCAAGGGCATCCTTGCTTGGCTTCTTTCCATTCTGTTACACTCTCCAAAAACCCCAGCCTTGCTTATTCCCGATGCTGCTGCACCCTGTGTCTCACTTGTAATTAGCCATGGAAGCCACACTGTACCACTCGTTATGAACATTCTCCTTTGCTCCTTATTCATTCAGCAAAGTCCTAACCAGGCTCTCCTGTGGCCGGTGCTTTGCTAAGCACTGGGGGACCATAGGGGAACAGAACGGATGTGACTTCTGCCTTGATGGGGCTTTCAGTCCAATGGGGCAGACAGACCAGAAAAAAGTCAAGTAAACAAACATAGAAATAAACTAGATTTTTAAAAAATGAGTGGGGTTATTTGTGTAGAGACAAATGGGTCTGAGTGGACAGATAAGAGAGACAGGGAAGGCCTGCCCAAATGTTTTTGTAAATTTTAGAAAGTCAAAAGGAAATGGGCCCATTAAGAAGCCATTTTTCATAGAAGTGTTTATTCATTTGAAAACACTCTGTGGAGGGTAAGTATCTTTTTTCAAAAAAGATTTATTTATTTATTTGAAAGCCAGAGTTACACAGAGAGAGAGAAGGAGAGGCAGAGAGAGGTCTTCCATCCACTGGTTCATGCTCCAATGGGCTGCAATGGCTGGAGCTGTTCCAATCTGAAGCCAGGAGCTGTGCCGATCCGAAGGCAGGAGCCAGCTTCTTCCATGTCTCCCACGCGGGTGCAGGGGCCCAAGGACTTGGGCCATCTTCTACTGCTTTCCCAGGCCACAGCAGAGAGCTGGATAGGAAGTAGAGCAGCAGGGTCTTGAACCGGCGCCCATATGGGATGTTGAGCTGCAGGCAGAGGCTTAGCCCGCTACGCCACAGTGCCAGCCTGGGTGTTGAGTACCTTAGCATGGCTATCAGCAGAGATGGGAAGCCAGCTGAGAAGCCCATGTTCAGGTGAAGGGAGCATCACACAGACACTCAGCAGGGAGAACTGGAGACGCTTGTGTTTTTCTTTCCTGTTCTGCCATTGAAAGGAAAAACACATGGAAAACAATTCTTTCACCCCTTATTTATTAAGAATTATTTACTGAGGGAGGGGCATTTGGCACAGCAGCTGAAGCACTGTGTAGGACACTTGCATCCCACATTGGATTCCCTGCATTTGATTCCTGGCTCTGGCTCTGGCTCCTGGCCCTCCTGACTCCAGCTTCCTTGGGTCCCCGCCAAGACTTAGATTGAGCTCATGGCTCCTGGCTTTGGCCTGGCCCAGTTCTAGCTGTGGTGGGTGCTGGGGGAATAAACCAGCAGATTGAAGATCTCTCTCCCTTCCTCTCTCTCTCTCAAATAAACAAATATTTACTGAGATCAAGTCTAGGCCACGCCATCAGAATCTTCTCAATTGAGGTTGAAATTGGGGCAGGTGTTTGGCCTGGTGGCTAGGACATCTCGTGGGACACCCAAGGCCCCCATCAGAGCGTCTGGGTTTGAGTCCCCAGTCCAGCTCCCCAACCCCACCTTCCTGTTCACACACATCTTGGGAAGCAGCAGTGATGGCTCAAATGGTTGGGTACCTTCCACTGACATAGGAGACCGGGACTGAGTTCCTCTCCTGGCTTCCAGTTTCAACCAGGCCCACCCCTAGCCGTTGTGGACCTTTTTTTTTTTTTTTAATTTGAAAGTCAGAGTTACACAGAAAGAGAAGGAGAGGCAGCGAGAGAGAGAGATCTTCCATCCGCTGGTTCTCTCTCCAGATGGCTACAGTGGCCAGAGCTGCGCCGATCCAAAGCCAGGAGTCAGGAGCTTCTTCTGGGTCTCCCACACAGGTACAGAGTCCCAAGCACTTGGGCCATCTTCCACTGCTTTTCCAGGCCACAGCAGAGAGCTGGATCAGAAGTGGAGCAGCCGGGACTCGAACCGGCACCTATATGGGATGCTGGCACTGCAGGTGGCGGCTTTACCCGCTACGCCACAGCGCCGGCCCCCTATTGTGGGCCTTTGAGGAGAGAACCCATCAATGGAGTGTGTGCTCGCTTGCACCCCCCAACCCCATGTTTCACATAAATAATAATCATAAAACGCAGCAGTCAGGTGAAGGATCAGGGATGCAGGGTGGACTCTGAGAGGATACACAGGACAGCAGAACATACTTGAGACAAACAGCTGGGGTGTTGGCAGCACTTTCCTATCCAGAATCCTACTAGACTAGCCCTTTTCTGGGGTGACGTGCCAGGTGATGGCTCTGCTGGGCTGTTCCTCCACAGTCAGGACCCACTGCTGCCTTCACACACAGGCTTAAAGTTGGGGGTCTGAAGTGTGGACTCAGGGCACAGACACCCCAGTAGGGACTGGTGGATCTTCTTCTACTGTTTCTGATGATGACGCAGACCCGGTCTCTGGTCTCGGATCCAGAGGGCTATGCTCACACATGGAATCTCACAGAATCAAGGAGCAGCTCACAAAGGCTAAGCGACAAGCGGGTGTGATGAGCGACAGACTAAAGCTCGCCTCCACAAGCACTCAGCCTTCACAACTAGACGGGCACCGTGTTTTGGAAATCCCACGTTCTCCTTACCGTTTCGCTCTCAGGGAGGTTTCAGTAAATAGGAGCCCAGTCAGGCATTTCAGCTGCTTCTCCAGCTTTGCCTGGAGCTCCTGAAGCAAGGTGCCAGCAAGCTGATAGGTTATAAAGAAAACGCAGGAAGAAAATCCAAGCCACAGCTGGAACGTTCGTGGCTTGCCCTGGGATCTGACGTTCCCTTCGTGGTCGGCATGCCCAGAGTTTCTGTGGTTTATTTACTCCAGGGAGACCAAGTTCCAAACATTTCACAGGTTTCTGCTCCCTCGTCACCTTTCACAACAGTGTTCCTCTCCCTTGCAGTCTGGTCACTCTGTCAGCAAAGATGGACATATCGCGACCTTGTCACAATCTGCTCACTTTGGCCTGGCATAAAGCGTGAACCTGCGTGAACCTGGGGAGCGACAGAAGCCATGGGAATTCAAGCTGCGGGGAAGAAAATGCAAAGGTTTAACTCGAGGTCACCCGCTCTAAAGCTGCTGGCTAGAAAGTGTGTTGTAATCTTGACTCCTAGGAAGCATTGCCAGTGAAATTCACGCTAAGCACCAGCAGTAAGGTGTAGCTTTCCAGAGGCCCAGGGGAGACCCTACCTCCAACACCAGGACACCATGTGGTTTCCCTCCCCGACGCAGGCCGAGGCCTGGAAGCCCCTGGGTTCCCCACCCGGCACTGCAGCCGCCACTCAGGGGGTTTAACTCTAAGCCCACTGCTTATTGCAGGAAGCACTATCTAAACAGTCTTTGTTATTTAAAGCCTGGGCCAGGAGCCTGGGGAGGATTACAAAGGCATGCTTCCTGCCTTCGGCTTGTTTCTTAGGAAATCGCCTCCAGATCGGCTGGAGTCACAGGGGCCCCGCAGGATCCTGTTGGTGCCTTCAAACAAGGAACGTCTCAATAGAGCTCATGGCTTTTCCCCAGATCTGGGAAGGAGAGATGCCTGCCCTGGTCTCTCGGCTGCCCTGATGGGACCGTGCCAAGCTGCAGTGGCACAAGGCCTGAACCACAAGCAGGCGGCGTCACTGCTTGCTTCCACTCCCTCCTTCACACGTTGGGTGGCCCCGTCAGGTGAGGACCATGGTCCTTCTGTCCGGGTGCTCGGCCTTCACCCTTGGTTTGCTGCCACACTGTTCCTTCCTTTCTGCTTCCAGCCATCCATCTGTCCAGGAACCCACTGACTATGCAGCCAACCGCTGGTCTTTGAGCCTCGCCTCTACCCATTCATCAAGTTCAGCGACTTACCATCTGCCAAGCTCTTTGCTAGTCACTGACTCAAAAGATGAGCAAGAACCACCCTGGGGGTGAGGCAGGCGCCTGTATCAGGATCTGTAATTTGGCACAGAGATGGAGGGGCACAGGAGACCAAGGCACTGCAGGCGTTCAGAGGAGAAGCATCCACTGCCACTGTGCCCTCCCCAGGGGCACTTTCTCTTACACGTGTGTAAGCTGAGTGTCCATCCCTGGAGAACTGGGGGGCAGCCCTGGAGGATGCACACTTGAAGCTACGCAGGGTGAGCAGCAAAGGGTTAGGTGCCTGTGGAAAAACACAGCACGGAGTTTAAAAGACACTAAATAATATAGGAATCATGCTAACACTTTTCTAACTAAAATCTACTTGTGGAGGCCGGCGATGTGGCATAGCAGGTAAAGCCCCAGCCTACAGTGCCAGCATCCCACATGGGTGCCAGTTCAAGTCCTGGCTGCTTTACTTCTGACCCAGCTCTCTGCTATGGCCTAGGAAGGCAGTGGAAGATGGCCCAAGTCCTGGGGCCCCTGCACCCATGTGAGAGACCTGGAAGAAGCTCCTGGTTCCTGGCTTCAGATCAGTTCAGCTCTGGCCATTCAGTTCAGCCATTGCAGCCATCTGGGGAGTAAACCAGTGGATGGAACACCTCCCTCTCTCTCTCTGCCTCTTCTTCTCTCTCTGTATATCTCTGTTTTTCAAATAAATAAGTAAATCTTAAAAAAAAAGAAAAAGAAAAAGATGGCCCAAGTCCTTGGGCTCTTGCACCCGTGTGGGAGACCTGGAAGAAGCTCCTGGCTCCTGGCTTCAGATCAGTTCAGCTCTGGCCGTTGTGGCCATCTGGGGAGTGAACCAGCTGATAGAAGACCTCTCTCTCTGTCTCTACCTCTCTCTGTAACTCTGTCTTTCAAATAAATAAAATAAATCTTTTAAAAAATCTACATGTGAGGGTTCCTCAAAGACTAGTGGAAAATGGAGTTAAAATATAAGTTGGTTTTGGCGCAAAAGTTTTTAAAATCCATCCATACAAGGGGTCTTCACAGTGTATTCATAGCATGCCTTTCCCATGAACACTTTGAAGGCCTCTCATGTGCGTCTATTTCTAAATTTTGCACCAAGGCAGACTTATTTTTTAATTCTATTTTTTCTCAAACTTTTTGAAGTACCTTTCATATAAACAATTAAATACACTTTATGAAAACACAAACACAGGGGCCGGCACCATGGCTCACTTGGTTAATCCTCCGCCTGCGGCGCTGGCATCCTATATGGGCGCCCAGTTCTAGTCCCAGTTGCTCCTCTTCCAGTCCAACTCTCTGCTGTGGCCCGGGGGGCAGTGGAGGATGGCCCAGGTGCTTGGGCCCTGCACCCACACGGGAGACCAGGAGAAGCACCTGGCTCCTGGCTTCGGATCAGTGCAATACTGGCTGTAGCGGCAATTTAGTGGGTGAACCAACAGAAGGAAGACCTTTCTCTGTCTCTCTCTGTCTATAACTCTACCTGTCAAGTAAAAAAAAAAAAAAAAAAAAAAAAAAAAACACAAAGATCCACATTAAACCATAAAATAATTGCCTATATAGGAGGCAGAGGGAGGACTAAAGGCTGAAATTCAGAGAACAGTGAATTATATATAAGTCCCTAAGAGGGGGACTTTCATGTACCCGTGGTGCAAACACACCCTGGACTGGAGAAGGCAAAGGGCATCTCCCCGGTGGGCCCCAGAAGGGATTCCAGCCCTGCCGACTCCTGGGTTTTGTCCCTGTGAGATTCATTACCGATTCCTAACCTCCGCAACCATATGGAAATAAACTGATGTGATTTTAGGCCATTTTAAGTTTGTGGTACTTTGTATGAGTAAGTTCAAACAATAATTATATTAAATACATTACAGGAGCTATTGAAAAAGGTGAACAATCTACATAAATAGGAAATTCCAGCAAACACATAGAAACTCTTGAAAATAGTCAAATGGAAATGTCGCAAGAAACAACATCAGACATTAAGACTGACTTACCAAGGACCAAATGGACACGGGAGACAGAATCAGTAGACTTACAGACAGGCCAAGAGAAATCATACAAACTAAAACCCCCCGAGGAAAAAAGGTACATCAAGCGTCCGGTCCAGTGCGGCTCCTCCGCGTGCAGAGGAGCAGCACACAATGTACATGTAAGAACTCTGGAGCAGTATCAAACGGGCTACTGCACCTGTCCCCAGCACTCCAGACGAAGACACAACGGAAACATTTAAGAGAGAATAGCTGGGAACTTTTTAAAGTGAATGAAAGAAAAAACAAACAGATGAAAGCCCAGGATGCAGAGTCAACAAACAGAAAACCGGAAGAAAGATTGGCACAAGGAAAAACACAGCTACAAGGGACATCGGAGTCAAAACAATGAGAACGGCAGAGGGAATCATGAAAGAAATCAGAGAAGACAGAGAGAAACCAAAAACCAAGGGACCAGAGACAGACGTCCCAGCCTTCTCACCAGGAGTCTGCAAGCTGGAAACACTGAAGTTGCATCTTTAAAGGTCTGTAATTTAAAAATCTTTCAAGTAAACATTATGTACCTAGTGACAATATTAACATTAAAAATGACTCAGATATGTAGGTTTAAGCAAACCAGTTTACTACTGTTTCCTTCTTATTTTAGCTGTTTGGCTTTTTCTTCTTCCTATTTTCTTCTTATTTTTTAAAAAGTTATTTATTTATTCAAAAGGCAGAGTTACAAAAAGTAAGAGGCAGAGATAGAAAGAGAGAGAAGTCTTCCATCTGCAGGTGGCAGCCTTACCTACTCTGCCACAGTGCCAGTCCTACTGTTGAGTACTCTCAGGGCCAGAGTTGTGGCACAGCGGGTTAACGCCCTGGCCTGAAGCGCTGGCATCTCATATGGGCGCTGGTTTGAGACCTGGCTGCTCTACTTCCAATCCAGCTCTCTGCTGTGGCCTGGGAAAGCAGTAGAAGATAGCTCAAGTCCTTGGGCCCCTGCACCCACATGGGAGACCTGGAGGAAGCTCCTGGATCCCGGCTTTGGATGGGTGCAGCTCCAGCCAATGCGACAAGTTGGGGTGTGAACCATAGGATAGAAAATCTCTCTCTCTCTCTCTCTCTCCCTCTCCCCTCTCTGTGTAACTCTGACTTTCAAATAAATAAATCTTTTTAAAACTTTTTAAAAAAGATTGAGTACTCTTTGTAATTCCATTTTATTGGCTTACTATATTAAAATTATATTAAATATAGGTGGTGTGCTATGGTTTGGGTTCCAATATAATGGTACTGAAAAGTGGTGAGAGCTTTGAAAGAATGAAGTCATGAGAACTCCACCATAATGAGTACATTCTTATCTTTCTCAAGAGGCTAGCTTAGGTCTTGTGAGACAGGACCAGGACTCACAGGAGTGAGCTGCATCTCACAGGACTGGGCTAGTTATCGAGAGAGTGGGCCACTGGGAAGCACGTTTGCCCTGTGTCTGTCTCTGCTGCGTGTACTTGCTGGGTATTCCTGTACCTGCCACGTCACGTGATACCATCCACCACAAGGCCCTCAGCAACAGCTGAGCAGACGCTGGCTCCATGCTCTATTGTCTATCTGTGTGCGTGTGCGTGCGTGTGCGTGTGTGTGTGTGTGTGCATGTGTGTTTGAGGCGGATATAGAGATCTCCCTTCCTCAAACACCCACAACAGCAGGGGCCTGGATCAGGTCTCCCGATTACTTGAGCTATCACCTTTTGCTTCCAGACTGCATACGAGTGGGAAGGTAGAACTGAACAAGGAGCCAGGACTTGAACCTTGTCACTCTGGTAAAGGATGTGGGTATCCCAAGTGGCATCTTACCCTCTACACCAAGCACCTGCACCTGGCACCATGCCCTTGAGCTTTCCTGTTTCTAAAACTGTGAACTTCTTGGGGCTGGCACTGTGATGCAGCTGGTTAAAGCCCCGGCCAGCATTGCCAGCATCCATATGGGCACTGGTTCTGCTCTACTTCCGATCCAGCTCCCTGCTGTGGCCTGGGAAAGCAGTGGAAGATGGCCCAAGTGCTTGGGCCCCTGCACCCACATGGGAGACTCAGAAGATGCTCCTGATTCCTGGCTTCAGATCAGCACAGTTTCGGCCATTGCGGCCATCTAGGGAGTAAACCAGCAGATGGAAGACCTTTCTCTCTGTCTCTACCTCTCTCTGTAATTCTGTCTTTCAAATAAACAAAATAAATATTTAAAAAAGAATTGTGAACTTTATAAATCTCTCTCTCTCTTTTTTTTTTTTGGACAGGCAGAGTTAGACAGTGAGAGAGAGACAGAGAGAAAGGTCTTCCTTCTGTTGGTTCACCCCCCTAATGGCTGCCATGGCTGGCGCACTGCGCCGATCTGAAGCCAGGAGCCAGGCATTTCCTCCTGGTCTCCCATGTGGGTGCAGGGCCCAAGGACTTGGGCCATCCTCCACTGCACTCCTGAGCCACAAAAGAGAGCTGGACTGGAAGAGGAGCAACCGGGACAGAATCTGGAGCCCCAACCGGGACTAGAACCCGCGGTGCCAGTGCAGCAGGTGGAGGATTAGCCTAGTGAGCTGTGGCGCTGGTCTAAATCTCTCCTCTCTATACATCAGCCAGTCTCATGTATTTTTTTATAGCAACACAAAATTAAGTAAAACATGGCCTAAACAATTCAATTAAAATACCAGGGTTGTCAGATTGTATTTAAAATTAAGACCTAAGGGCTAGTGGTGTGGCCAGCAAGTTAAGCCACCACCTGTGAAGCCAGCAACCTGCCCTGAAGCACTGGTTTGAGTCCCAGCTGCTCTGCTTCCAACCCAGCCCGAACACATCTAGGAAACAGCGGAAAATGGCCCAAGTACTTGAGGCTCTTCCACCCATGTAGGAGACCAGATGGAATTCCAGGCTCCTGGCTTAGGCCCAGCCCAGCTGCTGGCCATTGTGGCCATTTGGGTAGCGAACCAGTGGATAGAAGATCTCCCTCTCTCTCTTTTAAATATTTATTTTATTCATTTGAAAGCGTTGCAGAGAGAGGTAAAGACAGAGGGAGGTCTTCTATCCTCTGGTTCACTCCCCAGATGGATGCAACAGCCATATATTGGAGCCTCTGCTATCAAACCCCACTTCTGCTTCTGATTCAGCTTCCTGCTAACGTCCTGGGAGGCAGCAGATGGCGGCCCGAGCACCGGAATTCCCACCACCCACAGGAAGAACCAGGTGGCGTGCCTGGCTTCTGGTTTCAGCCTGGCCCAACCCTGGCTTTTGTGGGCATCTGAGGAGTGAACTATGGAATCTTTCCGTCTGTGCCCCTCTGCCTTTCAAATAAATAAATCTTTCAAAAAAAATAATAAAGAAACCAAACCACACTTCAGCCCCTTATTAACAAGAGTTTTTAAAAATTGTGAAGTAGATTGATGCCCAAAAATATTGAATAAAATAACCACCTAAGAATCGGCCTCTCTGTTTCAGCAATTGAGCATGCTACCACATTCGCTTTAGACCTTTAACAGACGACGGAAACCTCCACGCACCCTCTCCACACTCCCTCCCTCTCTCTCCCAGGGAAAGCAGCATTAGAGGCTTGGCCTTTGTCCTCCCCAGTCGTGTTTTTTATTTGTCTAAATGTATGAGTCAGAAAGGAACAGGCAGCATTGTTTTCCGTGTCTCAAGTTCGTACACACACTGGCGCGCTGGATGTGTCTGTCTGTAACTTACCTGCGCGGATTCATTTCAACTGCTAGGGAGCAAGCTCTGAATTTCCCACAGTGCCTGGATTCACACCCCAGGCCATGGGAGTTTCGGTTGATTCCAGTTCTCCCCGATGCAGCCAGTGCTGCAGTGGACTCCTGACTGTGACACCGTATACATGGGGTGGGAGGGGACTGTCCCTCGAAGGGCAGTGGCTGTGACTGGGTGAGTGTGCATCGTCCCCTTTACTACTTTGTACATTCACATCGCCACCTACCGACCTGAGCCGAGCTCACGCTCAGCAATCTCGTCACATAAAATCCCATCAAGAGAAGTCCTGTTTTTAAAGAGCCAGTGTTGTACTGACTTCCTTTACGTGCTGCGCACCCACCGTGGGCATTCAGAAAAATGGCAGGTCCTTTGCCTGGGAAGAACTTCCGAGTGTCTGAAGGCAGAGCAAGGGCAGGGCTGGGTCTGCAGACGTGGTGCCCTCCCTGCTGCGCTGCACCTGCTCATGAGAACGCCCTGATGAGACCGCGAAGTTCCCACCTGCCGCCTGGGAAGGCGGGGGTGAGGGCTGGGGGGGAGAAGGGGAGCCGTGAGCCTACACCACGTGCCCCCCAGCGTCTGCCCGCCGCGACTGCTCCTTCAGTTTGCTAGCCGGTCGTGCTCGGGTGGGACTTCCGAGCCTCCGAGGGCCCAGCTGAGATGCTGGAGTCAGGTTGGAGAAACAGTGCAGGTCAGCCTGAGGAGACAGCCAGCCTGGAGACAGCCAGCAGTGGCCTGAGCTGGCTGCTCGGCAAGCTTCTGGCTGCTTTTTCTCTCTCTCTTTTATAGATTTATTTATTTATTTATTTATTTATTTGAAAGTCAGAATTTCACAGAGAGAGGAGAGGCAGAGAGAGAGAGAGGTCTTCCATCTGATGGTTCACTCCCCAAATGGCCACAAAGGCCAGAGCTGCACTGATTGGAAGCCAGGAGCCTGGAGCTTCTTCCAGGACTTCCACATGGGTGCAGGGGCCCCAGGAGTTGGACCATCTTCTACTGCTTTCCCAGGCCATAGCAAAGAGCTGGATCGGAAGGGGAGCAGCCAGGTCTCGAACCAGCGCCCATATGGGATGCCAGCGCTTCATGCCCTCTGCGACACAATGTCGGCCCCTGCTGCTTTCTCTTACCACCCAACTTCCGAACTTACTATAAAACAAAAATAGTCAGGGTCAGCACTGTGGCATAGTAGGCTAAGCCTCCGCCTGTGGCACCAGCATCCCATATGAACACCGGTTCGTGTTCTGGCTGCTCCTCTTCCCATCCAGCTCTCACTTATGGCCTTGGAAAACAGTGGAAGATGGTCCAAGTGCCTGGGCCCTTGTACCCATGAGGGAGACCCGGATGGAGTTCCAGGCTCCTGGTTTCAGATGAGCCAAGCTCCAGCCATTGCAGCCATCTGGGGAGTGAACCAGTGGATGGAAGACCTCTCTGTCTCTCCCTCTGTCTGTCTGTAACTCTGCCTCTCAAATAAATAAATAAAAATCTAAAAAAAAAAAAAAAAGCATTGAGGGAAAGAACAGACACACAGGTGAAAGGAAGACTGTAGAGCCCAGAAAAGACCCCCACAAATCCAGCTGACTGAGCGTCAGTAAAGGAGCAAAGGCAAAATCAATGGAGTGGGGAAATGGTACTAGAGCCACTGGACATTCGGGGCAGAAAAATTAATCTAGACACAAAGCACTGCGCCTTCCACAAAACTAACTCCAAGCAGGCAATAGACCTCATTGTAACATAAAAGCTTGACATTTGGGAGGACAACAGGATAAAATCTAACTGTTCTTGGTTTTGGCAATGACTTTAGAACACAACCCATGAAAAAGAAAACTGATGTTGGATTTCATCAGAATAAAAAAATCCTGCCCTTCAGGGTTGATTTCTTCTGTTCAGAGAATGAAATAACAAGCCACAGGCTGGGAGAAAAATGTTTGCACAACACATATCTGATAAAGGACTGAATCCGGAGCACACAAAGAACTCCTACAATTCAACAATTAAAAAAAAAAAGCCAGTTAAAATGGTTGAAATATCCAAGCAGAAATATGATGTGCAGATGGCAAATAAACATTTAAAGAAGCAGGCCAGGTCCTGTGCTATCGGGAATTGTGAATTAAAATGATGAGATACCACTGTGTACTGATTACAATGGAAAAATCATCACCATCGACAACGCAAACGCTGGTGCGATGGGGAGCAACAGGAACGCTCCTAGGTAGCTGCTGGGAGTGCAAACTGGTACGGCCACGGATGTGTTTTGCTAGGGCTGTCGTAACCAAATCCCAAAGCCTGAAAGTTATTTTCTCACAATTCTAGAGGCTAGAAGTCTAAGATCAATGTTTCGGCAGAGTCGATTTATTCTTTTTAAAGGTTTGTTTGAAAGGTAGAGAAACAGAGGAGGGAGGAGAGAGAGAGAGAGAGCTCTTTCATCTGCTGTTTCACTCCCCAAATGGCTGCAACAGCCAGGGCTGGGCCAGGCCAAAGACAGAAGCCAGGAACTCCACCCTGGTTTCCCACGTGGGTGGCAGAGGCCCACGTACTCAGGCCATCTTCCGCTGCCTCCCTGGGGCGTTAGCAGAACGCTGGATGGGAAGCAGAGCAGTGCCGTGATACGGGATGCCAGCTTCCCCTGCTCACCACACCGGCCCCAGAGCTGAATTCTCCCGAGGCTTTCTGCTTGACTTGCCTTCCCATCAGCTCTCCGTGCTCTTCCCTCCGTCAGACACTCCTCTGGGGCCAACTTTCCTCTTCCTACAGCAATGCCAGTCATAGTGGACCAGCCCCACCCTAACGGCCTCATTTTCCCTTACCCCTCTCAAGGTCCTAAATCCAAATATAGTGCTCTAAGGCACGGAGGCTTAGGACTTCAGCGTACAGATTTTAAAGAGATACAATTCAGCCCAGAAGGGGTTCTTACAAAACTAAATGTGCTCTTACCATAAATCTGATCCAGCAATCAGGTTCAGTATACACCCAAATGAGCTGAAAACACTGTACACATGAAAATAGATACACAAAGGCTTATAGCCACTTTATTCGTAATTAGAAGCAGTCGAAACGTCTCTCAGTAGATGAATAGATAAATAAACCGTGGTATGTATGTATGTGTGTGTGTGTGTATATATATATAAAATAGATTTTGCTTACTTAAAGGTGACTAATAGTCTCTACTGGGCTGCATTATATTAAATAATTTTAATCTTTAACAATTTTTTTCTTAAGTTGGCATTGTGGCGCAGCAGATTAAGCTAATGCCTGCTACACCAGCATCCCATATTTGAGTGCTTGTTCAGGTTCCAGCTGCTCTGCTTCTGATACTGCTCCCTGCTAATGTGCCGGAAAGGCAATGGAAGATGCTCCAAGTACTTGGGCCTATATCACTCAGGTGGGAGACATGGATGGGGTTCCTGGGTCTTGGCTTCAGCCTAGAATAGATTTGACTGTTGAGACCATTTGGGGAATGAACTAGCAGATGGAAGATCTCTCTCTCTCTCTCTCTCTCTCTGATGCTTTCCTTTCAAGTAAAAAATAAATCTTTAAAAAAATAATCTATTTGAGAAGCAGAGAGACAGAGAGAGCATGCGAGCCCTTCTACTTGCTGATTCATTCCTTCAAATGCCTGTAAGAGCAGGTGCTTGGATGAGGCAGAAGCTGGCAGCCAGGAACTCAATACCGGTCTCCCATGTGGTCGGCAGGACCCCAATTATTTGAACGACTATGGTGGCCTCCCAGGGTCTGAGCTAGCAGAACGCTGGAGCCAGGAGCCAGAGTCAGGACCTGAGCTCAGGAACTCTGATGTGAGATGCAGGTGTCTAACAAGCCTCTTAACCACTAAATTCCCACCCATCTATTGAAGAATTTTAAAATTCAATAATGTGAGAGTAGAAACACTTCAAAAATTAAAACCAAGTATGAACAGCAATTTCTTTTTTTTGTAATAATTGTGAAATGTATCTTTTTATAAAAGGTATTTATTTGAAAGTGAGAGTAGGGAGAGGAGAGAGAGAGTTCTTTCATCTGGTGGTTCACTCTCCAAGTGGCCACAACAGCTGGGGCTGGGGAGGCTAAAGCCAGGAGCCAGGTGCACCATCTGGGTCTCCCACATGAGTGGAGAAACTCAAGCACTTGGGCCATCTTCCACTGCCTTCCCAGGTGCATTAGCGGGGAGCTGGGTTGCAAATGGAACAGTCAGGACTCAAATCCGCTCTCTGAAACGGGATGCTGGTGTTAGAAGTGGCAGCTTAGCCCCTGCGCCGCAACACTGGCCTCAACTCAGAAACTTCTTTCAAAGACCTCTGCCAGTGTTGTTACCCCCTACTCTCACTCTCACTTCTTATCCTGAAAATACCTCCATCCACCCGCCTCTTCCATGGGAAAGAACTTCTTACTGAGTTTTCAAGGAAGACAGGTCATTGTCGTAACCACTGTGTGAGACGCGCAGTAGCAGTATTAGCCTCTCATGTAACTGACGGGAAAGTTTTGCTTTCCCCCAGTCAGTCACAGGGAGGGAAGCTCTGGCGCCACCTGGCTCCTTGCTCTGACAGAGGTCGTTCTGCTCTGAGGTACAGGGGATGCAATCACGGCACACCTGTGAGAGGGCTAGCAGGTGCTTTCCCCAGGTACCCATGGCTCCCGGCAGTGCGCTCCCTGAGGCAGGTTTTGAAAGAGATGAGGGCTGGGGATGGCAGCAAGGGAGGCTGCACACAGTGAGACAGGGGTCTGAGCAGCCAGGCACCAGGTGGGATTGGGGGTGAGGGGTGCAATATTGACCCTCCCGTGGCCCGAGGCCATCCCTGAAAAGCCAAAGTCACAAAGGTGTACTCTTGAGTCTGGCGCTGTGGCTTAGAGGGTAAAGCTGCCGCCTGCAGCGCCGGCATCCCACATGGTGCCGGCTGCACCACTTCTGATCTAGCTCTCTGCTATGGCCTGGGAAAACAGTGGGAAACGGCCCAAATCCTTGGGCCCCTGCACCCGTGTGAGAGACCTGGAAGAAGCTCCTGGCTCCTAGCTTCCAGCATACAGCTCTGTAACTCTGCCTTTCAAATAAATAAATAAATACATACATACATAAATAAAAAATAATAAAAAAAAGATGCTGCTTGGGCTGCCTGCATCCCATATTGGAGGGCTTGGGTTCATGCCCAGTCTCTATTTCCAATTCCAGCTTCCTGCTCATGTGCACCCTGACAGGCAGCAGGTGATGGCTCAAGTAATAGGGTACCTGCCACCTGCATGGGAGGCTCAGATGGGAGTTCCAGGCTCCTGGCTTCAGCCTGGCCCAGCCCCGGCTCTTGGGGGGCATTTTCCTGTGAACCAGCACATGGAAGATCTGTCTCCCTTCTTATTAAAACTTAAAAAGTTCATAGAAAATGTATATTATGAAAAAATTATTCATGGATTTAAAAATGTTTGCAGCAAAACAAGCTTGCCTTTTGACTCCATTTTCCATAAACTTTTGGAGCGCCCTCATAGGAAGAAGGGCGTCCCGCCTGTGTTCAGCCCGGCGCTGCCTCTCCTGGGCGCTGCCTCCCCTGGGAGCCTGATGCACTCAGCCTCTGCGCCAGTGCAGCGCCTTCCCACCCGCGGCTTGGCGGCCCGGAGCCAACCTCCCGCCGTGCCTTCTGTGGCACCCGGTCTGATGTTGGAGAAGGGCGACCTCTAGCGCTGTTTCTGGAAGAGGAGCAGCGGCTTCCTCCTGTGGGAACTGTCCTGCCCAGCAGTGACAGGCAGAGACCGGTGCAGGGAGGTCAGTCCTGTCCCAGGCAGTGCCTGAGCCTTCCAACACCAGGAAGGCACTGCGTGGCGGCTGTGACTTTTGGGGGCCCCACCATCTTTGTCCACCCCATTCTTTGAGATGGAAATCACCTTTGTCCCAGCGTCCGGCAAAGTGCCACTCAATGACGTCCCCAGGCCTTTTCCTTCCAAGCAGCTTGCCTTGCTTAAGCGGCTCCTAGAAGGAATTTTGAGCTGCAGTGATTGGCCACAGGACAGGACGCCCACAGTGCTGAGGAGGCAGAGACATCGGGAAGTAAAGTGACCCGGGACTGCCTGGTGGGAGATGCACACTGTCCCCTCCTGGTCAGCAGGTACACTCAGAAGCACTTTTGTTGCCACGTCCTATGAACTATTATCTATCTCCAGCTCTGTGTGACTCTCCCAAGTTTAATGAGACCCAGTGTGGCACCAACAAGGTTCTACCAAGTGCTATTTGAATATGACTTTTGCCAAGGTCCCATTGTGTGCTGTTTGAATGTGACTTTTGTGCCCATCCACCCAAGTTTGCTTGAGATCGTCCTGGTTTGCATCTGTCACCCTAATGTGTTAATAACAATGTTCTCTTGCACTGTGAAGGGGGCCTCATTTGTGTGGCAAATTACACAATCACCCAGTTCGGATGGCCTCCGTTAGCAAGTGCTCAAGCCTGAGGATTTAGGGGTGTGGGAGGTAATGGTACCAGGAATTTGAGATTTATTGATTACCACAATCTTGTCATGATTAGTTCCACGCTTCCTGGCATCCAGACCAAAAAAAAAAAAAAAGCGTGAAGGGGTAGGAGTTGACTCTGTCTTGTCACATGGCACATGTTCTGTCTTCTGGAGGGACGTGTTTACCAGCCACTGTTAGGAGGAATTCTAAATTGCTGTATAAGAGACACTAAACAACACAAGGGATGTCGACAGAAGTTTCTATGCGGCCAGGTTTCACATTGGTTTTCAAAAATGTGCGTTTCTCATCATCAGTGAAAACGGTGGAGGGAATAAAAGTGATTCCACAGGGACCCACTGAAATAGTGTGTGTGCAGGTGCCAGGTGAACTCTGAGAGTCAAGACGTTCACCCTTTCATTCGTATTATCCTGTCTAGATCTTAGCCCTATTGATGAGGGAGCCGAGGTCCAGAAGGGACACAGCTTCCCAGAAGCAAAACCGGCACAGGCCTTGCCTTGGCTGGATCCTAGTCAAGGTGGCCCCGAGACCCATGTCAAAGGTTTGGCCCCTGAGGTGGTGGAATCTTCAGGAGGTGGGACTTAGAGCTCATTGGGGCATTCCCCTGGAAGGTAGTTCTTCTTATTCTTCCTCTTCTTCCTCTTCCTCTTTTCCTTCTCTTAAAGATTTATTTATTTATTTGAAAATCAAAGTTACACCAAGAGAGAAGGAGAGGCGGAGAGAGAGGTCTTCCCTCCACTGGTTCACTTCCCAATTGGCTACAACAGCCAGAACTGCACTGATCCAAAGCCAGGAGCCAGGAGCTTCTTCCAGGTCTCCCACATGGGTGCAGGGCCCAAGGACTTGGGCCATCTTCTACTGCTTTCCAAGGCCATAGCAGAGCAGGATCAGAAGCGGAGCAGCCAGGACTCAAACCAGTGCCCATATGGGCTGTTGGTGCTGCAGGCAGAGCCTTAAACTCTTATGTCACAGTGCTGACCCCACCCAATTTAATTTTGTTCTGAAGAAAGAAAGACAATTATGTCTCTGAAGTCTATGACTGGTTTCCAATTAGAATAAATCAAAAGCACCCTTTGTTTTATATTAAGTGATACATAAAAATTATACATATTTATGGGGTACTATGTCTATGCTGTCACACGTCATGTAATGGCCAGTCAGAGCCAACAAGTGTAACTTCTCCAACACGCAGCATTTACTTGTGGTGAAGACATCCGGAATCCTTTCGTTCAGCTTTCTTTCCAAGCACAGTACATTATCGTTATCTATCGTTGCCATTCCATGCGACAGAACCGCAGAACTTCTTTCTCCTTTCCAACCATAACTTAGTACCGTTAGTCAACCCTTCCGCCCCTCCCCGCCGAGACCACAGCCCGCAGAGTGAGAGCCAGGGGACCTCCCACCCCTTGAGCCTCCTGTGCAGAGCAGCCAGGCGCTCTGTCGAGACTGCCAGACAAAACCACCCAGAGCGACCGTGCGGCACACAGCACAGGTGCCACTGGCCGCTGGATGTTTTGAGCCAACATCGTGTGCCAGGGCTGCCGTTTCTGACCAGGAGGTGTGTGAAGAGGCATTTCGCTGACCTGAGCCGCCACAGATGAACCAGGAACTCCTCTTTCTTCCTTAACCAATTAACTGCCACATCCCACTTCACCCCTTGTGCCGCTCCCCGAGAATATCTTTGGTGAGAGCTGTGCAGGGAGTCAGGTCTGAGCATCGTCCCTGACTCCTTGCTCACACACCTTGTAATACACTTCCTGTCTGGAAGAGACCGTGGCGTCAGCATGTGGCCCTCTGCTGCCAGCAGGCCAGCGGGCTCATCTGGTCCCAGTAACTCTGCTCTCCCCAGCCTCAGCCAGCCACCATCCCTCTCTCGTTGCCTGTGAGATCAGCTGTCTTAAATCGCACACATGGCGAGATCATCGCTCCGTACCTGACTCATTCACTTCGCATGAGGAGCTGTAGTTCCATTGTGCAGATGGCCAGACTACACCTGCTTATGACTGAGTAGCACCTCGCTGTGTGCAGGCACCACATCTGTCCATCCGTTATCGGCTGATGGACGCGGGTTGTCCCCATGTCTTGCCTCTCGTGAATCGTGCTGCATAAAGACCGGCATGCAGAAGCCTCTTCCACATACCGATTTGCTTTCCTTTGGATAGATCCCGAGCAGCGGGACTGCTCGTAGCTCTGTGCGTAGTTTTTTTTTTTTTTTTTTTGAGGAACCTCCATGCTGTGTTGCACAATGACCATACTAAGTTACATATCCACCAGCCCCATTTCTTTTTTAAAGAACAATCAGGTCTGCAGGAAGCATAAAGCTGTATGTGTGCAGAATGTAGAATTCTGTGGAAAGTGCTCAGATCAACTGCTGTTCTTTCTACAAAGAGTTTTTTACATCTTCAACTCAGTAGAGTTTATCTGAGCCCTAAAGAATATTAACTTCTCAAAGAATTTTGAAAAAAACATTGTTTTACCTTTACCTACTCAGAGCAGTGTTTGGTACAGATTTCTCTCCACGGGGAAAAGAATCCTCAACTCCTACCCCCTCCCCAACTCCCCACCATGGGATTTTCTTCTAGAAATAAACTACAAAGGAAATGAAAAGAACTCTGGCTGGATAGACCGCAAGTCACCAGCCCTGCTGTCTTCCACCGCAAGTGAGCTTTCTGTTCTGCTCAAGGCACTCTTAAACTTTCTTCCCAATGCGGCTTGCGGCTTGCGGCTGGGACGGCTGGGGCGGCTGGGGCCTACCCTACTCACATCACAGCGGGCGGCCACGCGGGGGCGCTGACGCGCCCTCCATCTGAGCCCTGCAGCAAGGCTTCGTGGCTGAAAGAGAGGGCAATAGACGGGAGGGAGAGCAGGAGAGGAGTAGCAGGTGGAGACAAGTGTAAGTGAAAACCTGTGATTTTGAAATTTACTGGACCTGATGTGGACGTCACCAGCTCCTGCCTAGTGAGCGTTCCCCTCCTTTTTTTTTTTCTTTTTTCTTTTTTTTTCTGCAACACAGCTCTTCTACACTCTAAAGCTTTGTCAAGATTCTCAAACTGTTGTAGGATCCTCAACATCCTTGCAAGGTGCACAGCAAACCAACGGCTGACACCTGGGGGAGGGGAGAAGGCGGTGTTTGTTTGCAAGGCACGGAGCAGGGAACCGCGGAGTTCTCACCACATTCCCAGGCTCCCCGAAGGCTGGGGTAAAGGTTCTTACACCCAGAAGTCGGGGTTGAGAGGTGCCTGTTTTGCCCACGTGCAGGTCTCTGATTAGTCCACGGTGCTCGCACCCGTCCTTTGATTGGTCAGGGATTATGTATTCTTTGGGGAATTTTAATGATGCCAAAGTTGACTTGAATCAGGCAGGTGGGAGTTTGCTCAGGGCCTGGGGTTCCTGGAAAAACAGTTGAGGCAAAGCTGACTCTCAAGCTGTTATCTTCAGAGGAGAGAAATGAGCCTGTGCCTCGTGATCAGGGGCCCTGTGGGGCCTCAACCTAGTGAGTTAATGTTGGTAAGAGGTTGGTACAGAATAACCCCCCAAACTGGTTGGGGTGTCGCTGTAGAGCCCCCCAAACCTGGGCCCATTGGCCTGTGCAGAAAGCCCATCACTGACATCAGGGAGGTGGAAGAAAGGAGGTGTTTATTGCAAAGGGAAGAGCAAGGAGCTGGGCAGCTGTTGCTTAATTCCTGGGCTCCCCAGAGAGTTAGGGGTGAAGGTTCTTACAGATTGAAATCGGGGCTGAGAGGGGCGTTATCAGCTTGTGTCCAAGTTCCTGGTCGGTCAGTGGTGCTCGTGGCCTTCCTTGGATTGGTCAGCGGTGCCCTGCTCTTTCTGGAATGTTTGGGTGGCCAGGTGGGCCACAGTTGGTCTGGGGGCTCACGTCTGCCCCAGACCTGGAATTCCTCTAAACAAACCAGTGGCCAACAGGGTTTTGTCTGTTGGAGAAGCAAACGACTTCCGGAGCCCAGCTGCATCGTTCTCTCGATTCAGTGAACTCCTTTTCATAAAGGACAGGCGAGGACACCATGGGCCCGGGGAGACAGACGAGAGGCTGGGCCTTGCCTTTCCATTACGGGGGTTCAGTCTCGGGTTGATTTGCAAAGGAACTCCAAGCGCAGGGAGGGAGGCTGACCTGGAATCCACATCAAGCCGTCTGTCGGGGTTGGTTCCAGAGCCGAGTTCTTGTCCTTGCACAGCCACTCTTGGCAGGGGAGTGATGCGCCGTGAGAAAACCAGTGGAAGCCCACAGGTTGTGCCCCAGGGTAAGAAAACCTCAGGAGCAATTGCGTGGATTTCACAAAGAAAGCCCTTTTCCCAAGAGGCAGAGGGAGGGGGAGGAGAGACTTTGAGAGCGGGCCCCTGAGCCGTGTAAGCCCCAGTCTGATTGTAGGCATCTGAGGAGCTGCTGCCCGTCGGGCTGGCGGATTCGGGGCCTCGTTAAACCTTGCTGCCTTGCTTGCCGCTGCTCTGTCTCACGTCTGAAACTCTGTCCTTCCAGGAGCACAGGGATTCTCTTCCAGCTGGTTCTGCTACTGCAGCCTCTTTCTTAGGACTGGACCTCACACCTTGCCTGGCACGGCTCTCAGGGGCGAGGCTGACTCCACGCTGGCTTCTGGAAGCACAGAGGCAGTGTCAAAGGACAGCAGGGCAACAATTTAAAGATCTTAATTTGGGGCTGGGGCTGGGGCTGTGGTGTAGTGCCGGCATCCTTTATGGGCACGGGTTCGAGTCTCTGCTGCTCCACTTCTGATCCAGCTCTCTGCTATGGCCTGGGAAAGCAGTAGAAGATGGCCCAAGTCCTTGGGCTCCTGTGCTCACATGGGAGACCCGGAAGAAGCTCCTGGCTCCTTGCTTCAGCCTGGCCCACCCCAGGTCACTGTGACCATTTGTAGGAGGATGAACCAGCAGATAGAAGATTCTCTCTGTGTCTCCACCTCTTTCCCCTTTAACTCTGCCTTTTAAATAAATAAATAAACATTTAAAAAATCTTAATTGGCTTTCTTTTGTTTATTAAGGATTTATTGATTGATTGATAGGAAGGGATAAAGGGAGGGTGAGAAATAAAGAGGTCTTTTCTTTACTGGTTTGCTCCCTAAATCACCACAATGGCCCTGCAAGGATCCAGGCCAAAGCCAGGAGCTGGGAACTCCATCCAGGCCCCCCACATGGCTGACGGGGGCTCAAGCTCTTGGGCCATCTTCCGCTGCCTTCCTAGGCACATTGGCATGGAGCTAGATCAGAAGTGAGGACTCGAACTGGCGCCCACAGGGGATGCTGGCCTTGCAAGCGGCGGCCTAACCTGCTGCACCACGATGCCTGCCCCACGGGCTCTGTTTTCAGCTCTAGACTCAGGCAACACCTCTTCCACAGGAGAGAGTGCACGCTCTGAGGGCCGGGGCACAGGAGGCTGGTTTACAGACAGACAGCGCTGAATTAGCAGAAATAAAGAGCGAGCAGCACACCGGTCACTCAGCCACTCCCCATCGGAGGGCACCAGGGCACAACAACCCTCCTACAACTGACCAGTTACCACCAGCTCAGCTTTGGGTGAAAGGGCCCACACTGGCTCTTTTGAGAAATTGGCTCTTAGCTCCCTTGTCCCAGTTTCTCTTGGGAGGTTAGAGAAACCATTTTGTCCCAGCTTGGTGACCAGAATTCTAGCGTGAGTGACTTGACTTTAGTCTGGTGTGCACAGAAGTTTTGTCCAAAGCAATGACCTTCCACAGTTTTTATTTAGTGCAGGGCAGAGCCCATGCTGCGTGCTGAAATGCAGGACCCTGGCAGGTGGTGGTGGAGGAATGAAAGGCGCAGATACACAGTGTGAGACCAGCAGAGACACGGGTGCCCGCTGGGGGGGGGGGGGCAGGGGCATGGGGCTCACCAAAGCGGCCAGGCATGCTTGGGCGGGAGGGGCCGCCCCGTCGCTAGGTGGGTGAGGTGACCACAGAGCTGGACTCCACGCTGTTCAATAAAAGTCTTAGGAGGCCATTGTTTTGGACTAAGCTCCTGTACACACTGGGTGAAAAATCAAGACACACTCGCTCATGCTGAAGCTCTGCCTCAGCGAACTGAAACCACGCTGCTTATCGAAGCTCCCCAGACAAACCAGGATTAGAGACACACAGCGAAATTTCCCAGTGGGCTGATAGCGGAGTGCCCTCTGCCCTAATCCCCTCACACGCAAGGCAGCCTGCAGCAGCCTGTGCTAACCAACCAGTTATTCTGGGAGAACTCTTCCAGCTCCCTGTCCCTGCCTCACGAGGAAAGCAGCTTTGCAAAGACCAGTCGCCTACTTTTGGCTTCTTCTTTCTTCAGCCCCTTTCCATCTATTAAACCGACCTTTGCTCAGCCCATCAGGGCACCCATTCTGTGTTATGGAATGAAGTGTTGCTCAATTCCAGAACTGAAAACAGAGCCAATCAAGATCTTCAAGCTAAATTGCTGTGATCGTGTGCTTTGACCATAATGCATGGGGATGATTGCCCCTTCCCCCCGACAAGGAACAGAGGCTGGGTGGAGGCACTCACCTGCCAGGTGCCACGGTGACGGGCAAGGTCAGGGCCACAGCCCACACAGCTGCCGCTGCACCTACAGCCAGAGAGAGACAAGAGCAGAGCCGCAGGAGGCCGGGGGCCCCAGAGCAAAATCAAAACACAAAACCCCGTGCTTGACTTTCCGACTGAGCCAGTTTTCAGATCTGAAACCGTCTACTGAAGAGGCGGCTGATCTCCCGGAGAAACAAAAGCTCTTCGATGCTGTAGCAAGGACACAAGGCAACGATCCCACCAATCTTTGGCCCACGGCCACTCTCCTTGGTGACGTACAGTGAGGAGAAGGGAGCACCCAGCTATCTGGAGAGCTTTTGGACATGGGGTCCGAGTTGCAGTTGATTCCTAGAGACCCAAAACGTTGCTGTCTCCATATTAAATGGGGACTGGGAGTTCACGGGCCAGGTAAGCAGTGAAGCCCTTCCTAGGATCTGGCTCTCGAAGGTGTGAGAACGGCCCGGAAGAGACGGTCAGGAGCAAGAAGGACGTCTACTCCAGGAGATAAAACAGTCACCCCCAGAGAGTGTTGCAGGAACATAAGGGGCCATGAGGGCGGGGAGGCAGGGGACCAGAGTTTTCCTCTCTTATCTTAGTGATCTCTATTTCCTAAATTTTTCTAGAATAATTGTTCAACATGAAAGCAAGCAAGTCATCAAGAGTTTCTCAACCGTAGGTGGGCATGTGGCTTAGTGGTTCAGACACCAGTACCTGGGTTCGGTATCTGGCTCTGGCTCCCGACTCCAGCTTCACACTAATGCAGACCCTGGGAGGCAGCGGTGATGGCTCAAGTAGTGGAGCTTCTGCCACCCACACGAGAGACCTGCGCGGAGCTCCCAGCTCCCAGCTTCGAGAGCCTGGACCCAGCCCCAGCTGTTGTTGCTTTGAGGAGTGAACCAGCAACAGTCTATCCCTCTCTCTGTCTGTTCATCTCTCTCTCTCTCTGCCTCTCAAGCATACAAATAAAAATGAAACAAAACCCGAGTTCCTCATCTGACTTTGCAGATGCCAGCGATTCAGGAGCTGCTTGCTGCCAGCGTGGTCAGCCCCACCATGTCCTTGGGCATCACCATAGAGGGCAAGTCCTTGGGCAGCACCTCCTCCGAGGGTGGGGACATCACATGCTGTGGCAGCACTGGCAGCAAATCCATCTACAGAAAGGAATTTGGTGATGAGAACCTTGTTCGGAACCATGTGGGTCTGCATTGCCGATATTGAATGGTTGAATGGCAAGCATATGGTCTTTGGCAAGGTGAAAATGGGCTGAGTATTATGGAATGCATGCAGTACCTAGGGTCCAGGGATTGCAAAAACTGTTTAGAAGATCACCGTGGCTGAGTTCGGACAACGTTAATACGCCTGACTTGTGTTTTACCTTAACCACCAGCCCTTTCCTTCTGCAGCCCAGGAGAGCTCCCCCTGCCCCATCATCTGCTCCCCTTATCCTGAAGTCTTCGTGCTACTTCCTTGGGTTCTTATCCTAGTTCTTTGGGATCCATGTTTTCCGTATTCCTCTCCAATTCTAGCTGTCTTGCAGAGTGAGTTTATGATTATCAAATAAAAATTAAACAGCAACACCAAAAGTGAGTTCCTCATCTGGTGAGTTTTCCTGGCTGCAGGGTGCAGACTGAGAGAAGAGGGACCCCTTCAGAGAGCTGAATGGTCAAGACCCAAACAAGTGAGGCATAGGCAGGAGGTGCCCTGGGAAGAGAGGACACGCTCTGATGCCAAATTGGTGTCAATGTGCCATGCACTGCACAGAGCCCTGGGGGTGCAGAGACGAAGCCTACCTGGTCCCCGAGGCCTAGAAGCCCCACCCCATAATCAAGAACTAGCCGTGGAGGACTTCATGCCAGGGTAGAAGCCATCTCTTTGGGCCTCTCATGGAACAGGGCGTTGATATTTACTCACTGCTGGGAAGCGTTGACCTTTGAATTGTTTTCTCAGTCATTGGAAGTCCTTTGATCCACTTTCCGCATAGGTGACACAGGCTGGGCCTGCGGAGCCCTGGACCAGCCAGGTGTGGAGCAGCAGGTAGAGGAGCTGTTGACCTGCTGGCCAGGTCGGTAGCTTTCCAGGGAAGTACGTGAAGCAAACACACGTCAGTTCATGCCTTCTTTTCTCCTGGGTTTCTGCTGGGCCCTGCCACCTTGGAATGAAGAAGGAGAAGTAGCTGGCAGCAACTGGCTGAACACAGTGCTGCTGCACTGAAATGGAGCCTCTCAGGTGTGCAGCTGTGCTGCCCAGTGCCTAACACAACACCTGCATGTGGCCATCACTGACTGAGGCTAGGCTGTTGCCAGGCATGCTTGAGAAATTTTATTGAGTGTATTTTTGTTATTGTTTTATGAACGTAATAAGTGCTTGTTGAATCCAATCAGCAGCAAAGAGTGAAAGCTTCCCCACCAATCCCTGCTCTTACCAAGTAGATGTAACACCTCTCAAGTTTTTGTAATTCCTTCTGGAAAATTCCCTATCAAATGTGTGTATATGTAGATGAATACATAGGTGTGCACACATGCAGTTGATCATACTATGGGGAGTCTCCAGAAATTCATGAAAAAATATATATACTATGAAAAACTATGCATGTATTTCAAATGCTTTTTGCACCAACACAAGCTCATGCTATCTTCGTGTACATGTCTGAACAGGTTATAGGCACTAAGAATGAGAAGATTTCAGCTTGAAAAGAACTTTAATTAGAGCAACATGTATTCTGCTAAAATGGAAACCAGAATAAACATCAGATTTATGGTGAAGACTGAATAGAAGAATGGTTGAATCATGGCTGCTCTACAAAAAGTTTAAGTCAATAATTCCCCAAAGAAATCAGCAGTTTGCAAATGGGCAAGTCATTTTAACAAGGAATGAGACAGCACTGGAAATGAAGCCCATAGCAGCAGACCATCCACATCAATTTGTAAGACAAGATTGATGTTGTTCAGGTCCCAGTTGAAGAGACTTAGTCAACAGCATGAACAACAGCCAATGCCATGCACATAGTGACTGGTTAGCTTACACAATTCCGACTGAAAAGTTAAAGTTGAGCAAACTTTCTGCCCTATGAGTGCCCAAACTATTGCATCTGGATCAGCTGCAGACAAGAATAGATGGTTTCCATGGAAATGCTAACAAAGTGGGATCCAGATCCCAAGGCATTTCTTTGAAGAACTGAAGCAACAGATGAAACACGGCTTTCTAGGGTGATCCGGAGCACAAGACACAATCAAAGCAATGGCTACCAAGAGGAGGAGGCTGTCCAGCCACAGCCAGAGAGGACCAGTCAAGAGCAAAGGTCATGGCAACAATTTTTTTTTTGGATGCTCAAAGTACTTTGCTTGTTGACTCCCTAGAGGGCCAAATAAGGATAGCACCTGCTTATTAAGAAAGTGCTTTGAGAAAGTTAGCTTAGCTAATTTAGCAAAGCTTTAGCCGAAAAGTGCCTGGAAAACCTTCACCAGAGAGTCCTTATCCACCACCACGGCAGTCCTCATGCTCATTCCTCTCATCAAACATGGGCAATGTGGGGCCCAGTGCTGTAGTGCAGCAGGTTGGACTGCTGCCTGCCATGCCAGCATCCCATGCAGTGCCAGTTTGAGTCCTGGTTGCTTCACTTCTGATCCAGCTCCCTGCTAATGCACCTGAGACAGCAATGAAGGATGGTCCAAGTCCCAGCTCCTGGCTTTGGCCTGGTCCAGCCCTGGCTGATGTGGCCATTTGGGGAGTAAACCAGTGGATGGAAGATCTCCCTTTGTTGTCTGTCTCTCCCTCTTTCTCTGTAACTCTGCCTTGCAAATAAATAAATAAATCTTTAAAAATTATAACAAAGGAAGTTTTGTGAGAGTTTCTATGAGAAATAAGCAGCATTCACCTTCACAGTCTTGATTTGGCTTCTTCTTCCTTTTTTTTTTTTTTTAAAGATGTGTTTATTTTTTTTGAAAGGCAGAATGACAGAGAGATCTTCCATCTGCTGATTCACTCCCCAGATGGCCACACCAGCCAGGACTAGGCCAGGAAAAGGCAGGAAGCTCTGTCCTGGTCTCTCACATGGGTGGCAAGGACTCAAGTACTTGGGCCATCATCTGCTGCCTTCCCAGGGGCAGGAAGCTGGAGTGGAAGTCCCACAGCTGGGACTTAAAAGGCACTGAGACAAGGGATTCTCCCACGGCAAGAGGTGGCTTAATGCACCACACCACGACATTGGCCCCTGGTTTGCCTCCTTTGGAACTGCTTTTGTTTCCTAATTTTGAAAAGTATTTAAAGGACATGAATTTTTTTCTCAGGTAGTAATTTAAAAAAGACTATTACCATGATTAAGTTCCCAGGACCCTCAGTTCTTTAGGAGTGGCCTACATAGCTGGTATCATTATTTAAATGTCTTTGATTTGAAGGAGCCAATGTTGAGAAATACAGTTTATATTTTTAATTTTTATCTTTTAATTCCACTTTCTGTGAACATTTTAATCTCCCTCATATATCAGACCCATAGTTTTCTTTTCTTGCTTAAAAATATACGTTGAATATCCTTTGCATTAGCCAGTCCTACATAATTACTGCAAAATATATTGTATTGCATGTGGGTATGATAATTTATTACTCTCTCACCATTTGGTGGACAGCTCTACTGCTTTCAGCTTCTTTTTGTGTAGTGTTACACTGAATGCAATTGTGTGTACAACACTGGACACGTCTACAGGTAAATTTAGATAATACAACTGAACACTAGGACTGCCAGGTTGAAATTTGCAAGATATTACCCAAATTTGAAACAACTAATGTAGGAACATGCCTGTTTCTCTGCATCTAGAACCACCTGTGGACCCTGGCCCCTCTGCAGGGGGCCCATTCTGGCGCCCCTCTGGCTGTGCCTCTCCCTACAGGAGGATGTGCCCACCAGGAGCCTGAGCCCTCCCCTAACTGATTACACTCTGGGGGCTGGGACCTCAGAATTTCTTTGCCAAAGAAATTCTTGCCAAAGAAATACCTGCTTCTATGGTCTGCATAGGTCTCATGCCAAGTCCATCTTTCAGAGTGTATGTGGCTGGCACACTCATTTGCACTCCAGTTTGGCCACAAGGCAATTATGTGCAGATAGTAGGCAGGGCTTAGATGAGTAGGCGGGGCTGTGTGCACGCAGAAGGGAGGGAGGGCAGGGCAGGGTAGGCCAGGCCCGGGGTCTGTGAGCTAGGTCTAGGGCAGAAGTCTGAAGAGTCTGAGAATTCTAAACTCAGCTTCAAGTTGTTACTGAGTTACATTTGTTAAGGTAAAAGAAAAGAATTCACATTATGTGTTATGGTTTGAACAAGAATCAGCTCTCCAAACTCAGACATTTAAACCCCAACGTCGTAACGTGGACAGTTAACGGATTGAGGTTAGTGGACTCTGCATGGAGACTTGATCTACTTGTGGCATCTGAGAGGCGGGGCGACTGGGAGGTCTTCTGGTCCTGGGGGCTTGCTCTCCGGGGGCCGCCTGTATGAGCTCAGTGCACTCCCTGTATGCACTTCCTTGCTCACAACGTGATCGCCCCTCCACGCAGGCGGTGCCATGCCCAGCTTCCACCTGACCCCAGGCTGCTGTGCACGCCCGACCTTGGTCTGGGAGCCTCCAAACTGTAGTCTGAACTAAATCTCCCTTGGTATGTTGCTCCTCTCGGGCATTTTTAAAAAAGATTTATTTATTTGCTTGAAAGGCATAGTTACAGAGAGGCAGAGGCATAGAGAAAGAAAGGTCTTCCATGTCTTCCATCTGCTGGCTCACTCCCCAGATGGCTGCAGCGGCCAGAGCTGCACCAATCTGAAGCCAGGAGCCAGGAGCCTCCTCTGGGTCTCCCATGTGGGTGCAGGGGCCTAAAGACTTGGGCCATCTTCCACTGCTTCCCCAGGCCACAGCAGAGAGCTGGATCTGAAGAGGAGTAGCCAAGACTCAAACTGGCGCTGATATGGGATGCCGGCGCTGCAGACCAGGGCTTTAACCTGCTGCGCCACAGCACCGGCCCCACCAATAAATTTATATGTGCTCCAGTTTTCCCCCAAGGAAGACACCCTAGGAGAATTCTTGTTGCCCCATGCTAAGCAGGCTACCCAGCCTGATAACATTGGGCAATAAAACCTTGGGAGAAATTTTACTGATTTCACACCCAGCAAAACCTTTGTCCCGGGGAAGAGGGAGGAGGAGAGGAGAAACGGCAGGATGCACTGGACCCAATTCTCTAAGCGCCAGTCTGAACACACATTCTGAATTCAGCTCCTTCCTGGGATGCCCACTTGGTCTAACAGCTCCCGGCGCTCTCAGCTCTCTCAGGTCTTCGCTGAAAGGCCTGCGTGACCTGGCAGGTGTATTCTCCCCATTAAACTATGGAATCTTGTTTACCCCAATCTGAATGGCTGGGTGCTCTCTCCCACAATCCACCTGGAGAGGTGCCATCTGTTCTGATGGATGCCCTGCCCATTAAACCTTGCTACCACTCCTCTCTGTCTCACACCTGAATTTTTTAAAATATTTACTTATTTATATAAAAAGGCAGAGTTATAGGGGAGGGGAGAGAGAGAGAGAAAGAGAGAGAGAGAGATCGAGATCATCCATCTGCTGGTTCACTCCCCAGATGACTGAAATGGCTGGGAAGCCAGGAGCCAGGAGCTTCTTCCGGGTCTCCCACGTGGGTGAAGGGCCCAAGCACTTGGCCATCTTCCGCTGCTTTCCCAGATGCATTAGCAGGGAGCTGGATTGGAAGTGGTGCAGCTGGAAGGGACAGGAGCCCCTGGGATGCTGGTGTTGCAGGCGGCTGCTTAATCGCTCACAGCACTGGCCCCGTGAACCTCTCTGCCACCCATCTCTGCTAGTATACATATGCGGGTATGTATTTTTTGCCACACTTGTATAAATATTTAAACATTTTGTGTTTACAAATTTATCCATCATTTTCTGTTTGTCTTTTTTAAAAAATACTTATTTGAAAAGCAGAGACAAAGCTCCCATCTGCTGGTTCACCCCCCCCCCCCCCACATATGCTCACAATAGTCAGGGCCAGGCCAGCCTGCAGCTAGGAGTGGGGCACTTAATCCGGGTTTCCCACGCGGGCGGCAGGGACCCAAGTGCACGAGCTGTCTCTGCTCCTCCTTTGGGTGTGCATTAGCAGGAAGCTGGAATCTGCGGCACAGCAGGACTCCAACCCAGGCACTCAGGTATGGGACGTGGGCAGCCAAGGGGCCTCACAACTGCCGCATCAAACGCCCACCCCTTTTCTCTTCTTAAATTAGCTGTTGCATACATGCTACATGTATTTTTTCTAAAAAACCTAGCTTACTCTAAGATCAGTTAAAAAAATTACCTAGGCTTTTTTCCCAGCACATTTTGGACATATATTACCTCTTGACTCGGTCAAAAACCAGTTTTAGGGGAAGTAGAAGGAAGGCAGAACAGAAAAATATATTGGAAGAAATAATGGCCAGGGACGAGTGCTGTGATGCAGGGAGTTACGGCGCTAGCTTCGAAGCAGGCATCCCACGTGAGCGCCGGTTGGAGTCCCAGCTGCTCCACTTCCGATCCAGTTCCTTGCTAATACTCCTGGGAAAGCTGCTGAAGATGGCCCAAGTGCTTGGGCTCCTGCCACCAGCATGGGAGATCTGGGTGGAGTTCCAGGCCCCTGGGTTCGGTCTGGCCCTGCTGTGGCTGTTGCAGCCATTTGGGGGGTGAACCAGTAGATGGAAGATGTCTCTCTTTCTCTCTGCAGCTCTGCCTTTCAAATAAATAAACCTCTGACAAGACTGGCTGCTTAAGTAAAAATCAGAACAGTGTGGTGCAGGCTTTGTAGCATAGGCACAACATAAACAACAAGAGCAGCAAGGGCAGGAGGAGGGAGGTTAGAGCCGCCTGTTGCGTGGCTCCTGTGCTCCACGGGGAGTGCAGCGCCTGAAGGTGAGCTGTATAAAGTTGAAGGACATGGATAACAACCCTAAAACAAGCTTTTCTCAGTTAATGATGAACTACTCCACCTGGGACAAAACTCTTTTTCTGTAAACAGATCAATATCGTGCTGGTTAGCAACTTGGCTACCTGAGGCTCTGCCCGCAGTCGCCGTCGGGCTTGCGGCTGACCAGTGTGAGGGTCCTTGGGTCCTGTGCTTCAAGTTTACTTCTTCTTCTCTCTTTTCTGTCTCTTTTCCCCACCCGGAGAATCCTGGTGGCTTACAGTAGGACAAGTGCTTGCTCAGGTGTGTCTGGGTTCTGCCTGCGGGATTGGAAAGAACTCAGGGCAATACAGCCCAGCAGTCCCGGGAGGGATCAGACCAGAAGGCGTGGACTGCGCCCTGGTGCTGAAGCCGGCCCGGCCATGCAGATCAGGCTGAAGGTGTAGTTGCTGGTGGTTTCGCAGGCTGCCGGGGTCGGATTCCTCACCATGCTCCTCGCTGCCCTCATCAAGATCACATCAGGCTGGCGCCGCGGCTCACTAGGCTAATCCTCCACCTAGCGGCGCCAGCACACCGGGTTCTAGTCCCGGTTGGGGCGCCGGATTCTGTCCTCGTTGCCCCTCTTCCAGGCCAGCTCTCTGCTGTTGCCTGGGAGTGCAGTGGAGGATGGCCCAAGTACTTGGGCCCTGCACCCCATGGGAGACCAGGATAAGTACCTGGTTCCTGCCATCGGATCAGCGCAGTGCACCGGCCGCAGCGCACTGGCCGCAACGGCCGGTGAACCAACAGCAAAAGGAAGACCTTTCTGTCTCTCTCTCTCACTGTCCACTCTGCCTGTCAAAAGGGAAAAAAAAAAAAAAAGATCACATCACACCTTAGAGACCCCGCTTCCGGCTCCGACTCCACATGCAGGTGACAGCCTGGGTCAGCTATCACCTGTTTCCCCCTTGATTTCCGGAGGAGCCACTGTTGGTGAGGTGTGGGGCTCCTCAGAGCTGCAGGGCAGTGAGGCAAGAGACTGTAGCTTGGACATCAACTTTTCTGGTTGAAAAAAGTGTGCTCTTATCCAAGATAATGGAGGCTTTGTTTGTTTTAGGTCCTGTTCAGTAGGTTAAAAAGAGTTTAAATTGTTTTTAATGCATTTCATTTTCTTTTACTTTGCAAAACAAAGCCTCTAAAAACTCAAATTTCCTTAATAAATGTTATAATAAAAATAAAATAAAAGATCATCATGAGGAGCTGGTGTTGTGGCACAGTTGGCTAAGTCACTGCTTGTGACACAGGTGCAAGTCTCGGCTGCTCCACTGCTGATCCAACTTCCTGCTAATGTGCCTGGGAAAGTAGCAGAAGACGGCCCAAGTGCTTGGCTCCTGCCACCCATTTGGGTGACCTGGATGGAATTCTAGGCTCCTGGCTTCCACTCTGGTTATTGTGCCATTTAGGGAATGAACCAGAGGAGAGAAGATTCTGTCTCCCTTTCTCTGTCACTTTGCCTTTCATACAAATAAACTAAAATTTTTTGTTAAAAAAATAAAAAGAGTACCATGATCTCTCTGTGTGGTTAAATTCAGTGGTTGATTCTCAGTCCTCAGCTTGCTTTGTCCTTTAAGATTTGTTTATCTGTTTGAAAGAGTTACAGAGAGAGAGAGAGAGAAAGGACAGAGAGAGAAAGAGAATCTTCCTCTCCACGAGTGAGATCCCAGTGGAAAGAACAGGTCATCAAAGAAGGAGGTACCTTTCTCTGAAAGGAGGAGAGAACTTCCACTTTGACTACGACCTTGTCTAAATATTATCAGAGTTGGCGAACTCAAAAGGCTTCCATAGCCTTGGCAGCTCATGACAAGAGCCTAGGGTGATTACTGACACCATAAACAAGAGTGTCAATTTGTTAAGTCAACAACAGGAGTCACTGTGCACTTACTCCTCATGTAGGACCTCTGTCCTTAATGTGCTGTACATTGTGATTTAATGCTATAATGAGTACTCAAAGAGTATTTTTCACTTTGTGTTTCTGTATGGGTGCAAACTGTTGAAATCTTTACTTAATATATACTAAACTGATCTTCTGTATATAAAGAGAATAGAAAGTGAATCTTGATGTGAATGGAAGGGGAGAGAGAGCGGGGGGTGGGGGTGGGAGGGAAGTTATGAGTTGGAGGGGAAGCCATTGGCCATTGTAATCCATAAGCTGTACTTTGGAAATTATATTCATTAAATAAAAGTTTAAAAAAAAAAGAGAGAATCTTCCATCTGCTGGTTCACTCCCCAAATGGCCACAATGACTAGGGCTGGACTAGGCCAAAGCCAGGAGACAGGAGCTTCTTCCTGGTCTCCTATGTGGGTGGCAGGGACCGAAGCACTTGGGTCATAGTCTGCTGCTTTCCCAGGCCATTAACAGGGAGCAGCCAGGAATCAAACTGGTGCCCATATGGGATGCCAGCATCGCAGGTGGCAGCTTCACCCTCTGTGCCACAACGCTGGTCCCCGTCCTCCCACTCTGACCCATACTCCCGCCTGCCTCCTCGGCAGACTCCGCTCACCATGGGGCCTTCTCAGGTCTTCTCTTGCTCCCTGTTCCCTGTCTCTTTTGCCGCCTCTGATTTTATTTTTTTTTATTTTTTTAACTTTTATTTAATGAATATAAATTTCCAAAGTACAGAATATGGATTACAATGGCTTCCCCCCAATAACGTCCCTCCAACCCGCAACCCTCCCCTTTCCCACTCCCTCTCCCCTTCCATTCACATCAAGATTCATTTTCTATTCTCTTTATATACAGAAGATCAGTTTAGCATACATTAAGTAAAGATTTCAACAGTTTGCTCCCACACAGAAACATAAAGTAAAAAATACTGTTTGAGTACTAGTTATAGCATTAAATCACAATGTACAGCACATTAAGGACAGAGGTCCTACATGAGGAGTAAGTGCACAGTGACTCCTGTTGTTGACTTAACAAATTGACACTCTTGTTTATGGCGTCAGTAATCACCCTAGGCTCTTGTCATGAGCTGCCAAGGCTATGGAAGCCTTTTGAGTTCGCTAACTCTGATCATATTTAGACAAGGCCATGGTCAAAGTGGAAGTTCTCTCCTCCCTTCAGAGAAAGGTACCTCCTTCTTTGATGACCCATTCTTTCCACTGGGATCTCACTCGTGGAGATCTTTCATTTAGGTTTTTTTTCCCCCCAGAGTGTCTTGGCTTTCCATGCCTGAAATACTCTCATGGGCATTTCAGCCGGATCCACATGCCTTAAGGGCTGATTATGAGGCCAGAATGCTGTTAGGACATCTGCCATTCTATGGGTCTGCTGTGTATCTCACTTCCCATGTTGGATCATTCACTCCCTTTTTGATTCTATCAGCTAGTATTTGCAGACACTATTCTTGTTTATGTGATCCCTTTGGTTCTTAGTCCTATCATTACGATCAATTGTGAACAGAAATTGATCACTGGGACTAGTGAGATGGCATTGGTACATGCCACCTCAATGGGATTTTAAACACCAGCAGGCCTCTGTTCCGCCCTAGGACCACATCCTCATCTGCATGCACTTCCCGAGTGATCCGACCCAGGTTCAAGAAGTATTCCTCCCTGCTCAGGCTCTTCCAGACTGAACTGCGGGCTCCGCCTCTCCCTTTGGATGTATGAGCGTCTCAGAGTTAATGTGTTCAGAACTGCCCTCTAGTATTTCACTGGAAATCTGCTCTCGGAGCTCAGGTTTCCGCCATTCTCGGTCTTTCTACTCAGCACCTCACAGAACTAAGGAGGGAGGTTGGGGATTGCTGCACTCCTCTAGTCCTTCAGAAAGTCCTTTACTGGAAAAAAGGCGAGCTTGAAAACATCGTGTCCTCCCTTCCCGATGGCATGACCGACATTCCCCAGCTCAGTGCTGACTGCAAGCGGAGGGGAGGCATGGCCCACTCCATCAGGTGCAGGGGGAGGAGGGTGAGTCATTCACCACCTCTGACTTGTGTGGCTGCCAGGCCCTCAGTAAAGATCTGAGAGCTGTCCCTGGGGATTCTTATCACTGATAAGCGGTGATTTTACAACTCATAATTCCACCCAGACAGACATTCAGACCTTAATAACCAGGCTACTGACAAGAAAGGGAAAGGCCAGGCCAGAGGCTGACAAGCAGAGTCCAGTCCTGCTGATAACTGGGGATGAGACTAGCTGAGGCATCAGTCCCAGTGATGGTCCCAAATTGACACCCCAGTACACCAAAGGACCTGCAGAGAGCACAGCTTTGTAGGAATGTGTTGCTGGGGTGGAATGTGTAGGAATGTGTTGCACAGTGCCCACTGTGGTGTAGCAGTTAAAGCTGCCGCCTGAAGCGCCAGCATCCCATATGGGTGCCGGTTCAAGACCCGGCTGCTCCGCTTCTGATCCAGCTCTCTGCTATGGCCTGGGAAAACAGTAGAAGATGGCCCAAGTCCTTGGGCCCCTGCACCCACGTGGGAGACCTGGAAGAAGCTCCTGGCTCCTGACTTCGGATCAGTGTAGCTCCGGCTGTTGCAGCCAATTGGGGAGTGAATCAGCGGATGGAAGACCTTTCTCTCTCTGCCTCTGCCTCTGCCTCTCCTTCTCTCTCTGTGTAACTCGAATTTCAAATAAATAAATAAATCTTAAAAAAAAAGACTGTGTTGCTGAAAGGCATGCAAGCAGTAAGCAGGCTCCCACAAACTGCAGTGCTCTGAGACAGATACAGCAGGAGCCGGAAGAAAATCCCCCTGCCTTCCTGGGCAGGCTAAGTGAGTCTCGGACAGGAAGCTTCTTGGGACCCTGGAGCCCAGGGAAGTCAGGTACTCCTGAGCACCTACTTCATGTCTCAGAGTGCTCCAGACAGCCCAAGAAAGCTCCAGAAATTAGCTGGCAGTCCCGAGGCCAACTCTTCACTATTGGTAGAGATTGCCTTCCAGACTCCCAACGGCAACAGGGCAGACAAAGATGCAAAGGCAGGCGGCCTTGTGGCTGTTGCTCTCCAGGCTGCCCCAGTAATCCAGGAAGGTGAGAGAAGTCACTTGGGTGAATAGCCCTGGCTTCCAACATGGGGCCAACCAGAGACCACCAGCTGTTAGGGCCTAAGCAGTGAACAGACAGCAATCAGGAGAGATGCCGGGAAGATGAGAGGGAGGGAGGGAGGGCTCAGGGCAAGCCTGCCTCCTCCTCAACTCTTCTTGAAGAGAAGGTTGGTGGTGTCAGGAAGTCTTCATGACCAAGCCAGATCTCCTCTGGAGAGCCCTGGGTTACCCTGGAGATCAAGGGGAGGAAGTTGAGTTTTTGCTCCATACCGGAGCTGCATACTGTGTGTTGATGTTGAAAAGGGCTCTTTGGGGCCTGTGCTGTGGCTTAGCGGGTAAAGCTGCCGCGTGCAGTACTAGCATCCCATATGGGCGCCTATTCGAGTCCTGGCTACTCCACTTCTGATCCAGCTCTCTGCTGTGGCCTGGGGAAGCAGTGGAAGATGGTCCAAGTCCTTGGGCCCCTGCACCCACATGGGAGACGCGGAGGAGGCAACTGGCTCCTGGCTTTGGATTGGCGCAGCTCTGGCTGTTGCAGCCATTTGGGGAGAGAACCAGCAGATGGAAGATCTCTCTCTCTCCCTGCTTCTTCTTCTCTCTCTGTGTAACTCTGACTTTCAAATAAATAAATGAATCTTCAAAAGGAAAAGAAAAGAAAAGGCTCTTTGCCTTGGAGGAGGGTAAGAGTACAGGGGTGTCGGGGAAGGCGGTATAGACATTCCTGGAGACACTCACCTGGAAAGTGGCTTCTGAAGCTCTGACTCCCTCATTTCTAAATGTCCCTGACTGCCCTTTCCCACCCTTGGAAGAGACCTGCTAACTGAGTCGGGTGCCACTGTGTATCTGAACCACAACCAGTTAGAAGTGGAAATCCCAAAGAGCTAGGGGCCCACTTCTTGGCTCTTTCCCACAAGAAGAACCATTCAAGAAGGGGTTCTAGCTCAGGTTAGTCCAGGGGTATGGCCCCAGTCAGGTAGGATGGGCTGGCAGTGTCCAACCTAAAGCAGAGTGGTCACTGGGCCAGGATTAAGCAGTGGTCACTGACACCTGAAGCAACAGGCGGAGACTTGGCAGCTTTAAACAGGCTCCTCAGTCAGGGTTTGAGCAGACGCTGTAGACCTCCTGGTAACACCCCCGCACTATCTGTTTAAAAATCTGGGTCTGGGGGCCGGTGCTGTGGTGCAGTGGGTTAAACTGTGGCTACAGGGCTGCAACCCATGTAGACACCACTTAGAGTCCTGGTCGCTCCACTTCTGATCCAGCTCCCTGCTAATGCACCTGGGAAAGCAGCAGAGGACGTTGCAAGCGCTTGGGCCCCGGCACCCACGTGGGGGACCCAGATGAAGCTCCTGCCTCCTGGGTTTGGCCTGGCCCAGTCCTGGCCATTGCAGCCATTTGAGAAATGAACCAGCAGATGGAAGATTCTCTCTCTCTCTCTCTCTCTCTCTCTCTCTGTCTCTCCTTCTCTCCCAATTCACAAGAGCATTTGAGTAAAGAGCTGAGAAAACCACAATTAAAGAAGGGAAAGTCTCACGATGTGTGGCTGGTTTTCGTATCACCATGAAACTGAGCCCCAAGCAGGGCCTTGCATGCACCTGCTAGATACCATCCGGCTGCCGCCCCCAGGCAGCCCCTGGAGCTTCACTCTCAGACCTGAGGGAGTGCTACAGCCAAGCCCTCCAGGATTCAGATCAGCGTCTCCCATGGATAACATACTGGTGGCCAGCATCACCTTCGGGAGTTTCATTTAAGGGAATCCCAGGTGTGGGTGGGGGAATTCCAGGTCCTGGGCAAAAAGTGACTGCCACCTGCACGGGGCCCCTGGGCTGACTGACGCACACTTGGCCATCATACCAGCCAGGCAGCCGGAGCACGACAGCCTGGTCAGGCTAGGTCTCATCTCCCAGCAGTGGATCTCAAGGATGAAGCACGGAAGCGGTGTCTTCGTCATCAATCTAGTGTCGGACCTCAGCCCCTGACACCAGAGGCTCAGGCTTCTTTGCAATTCTGCCAGCCCCCTTAGGAACCTCCAAAGCACCCTCGTCCAGGAGGGCAGTCTTCCTTGAGACTCAGAGGCCTGCCACCCTCTCACCTGTCGGCAGATTAAACTTCCTTTTTCCTTTACCCCCACGCCTTGTCCTCGTTGATCTGACTTGGCATTGGGTGGGGACAGAGCCTTTGGTAACAGCCGCTCCATCAAAGGAGGTTTCTGGTAACAGCACAGTGAAAGCCCTGAGTTCTCTGGCAGAGATGGGACATAAGGAATCAAAAGAAAGGCACAAATTTCTCAAGAAACCACGAACTAGCCAGGCCTACGATATTCCAAGGACAACGGAGCCTGCCCCAAGACCACAGATTGACTCTCTGTAACTTGGCTCTGCCCAAGACCAGGAAGTGATTATGGGGATTCCTGGGAATGACTGATTTCTGCCAGACGAGGATACTCAATTCTGGGCTAATAGCAAAACCACTCAATGATTTTGTTTCGTTTTTGGTTTGAAAGAGAGAGGGAGAGGGAGAGGGAGAGGGAGGGAGAAAGGGAGAGGGAGGGAGAGAGGGAGAGAGAGAGGGAGTGAGATCTCCCATCTGCTGGTCCACTTCCCAAATGCCTGCAATGGCCAGGGCTGGGCCAAACCAAGGCCAGGATCCAGGAACTCAGTCAAAGTCTCCCCTGAGGGTGGCAAGGCCTCTGACCTGAGCCATCTACCTGAGCCATCCCCAGCCGTCTCCCAGGGGCTGCATTAACTGGAAGCTGGTGTGGGGCGCTGGAGAGCCAGGGAGCAGGCCCCCAGGTATTCTGATGTGGAGTCAGATGCCTTAACCGCCAGACTAAATGCCTGTTCCTGTGCCCTGTCAGAAGGACAGGAAGCTGACCCCTCTGAAGTAGTAACAGAAGAATGACCCTGCCGCCTCACCCCTAGAAATGAAGAGTGAAATTCTCAGGGGGAGACTTTGCAAGCGGAAGGGTAGGATTTAGGCAAAAGAAGGGGAGCCCTGGAGCACAGGCAAGGAGTCCAAACCCCTGTTTTTCACAGAATGTTCCCAGAGAGTTTGTCTTGCAGTGTCACAGTCAGTGGGGCCAGAGCACCATGGACAAGGAGCAGTTAAAGCCGAGAAAACCCCTGAGCCAAATCTAAACTGATCTTTTCTCGTCTCACTCTCAGTTCTCCCCTAGGGAGGACACGGCCCCGTGGCCTCCGTTTTCTGAACACATGGGTATGGAGAAACATGACAGCGCCCGTGGCCCGCGTCGTGTGAGCGACAGTGCCCTCTCCCTCTCGCGCTGCGTCCTGGACACTGCCCTACCCCTTGCTATAAAAGCTGCAGTTTCTCTGGGAACTCTGCCCAGAGTCCCCACCGTCTCCTTTCCTTGTCACCAGCACAGAAAGCTTTGCTCTGAGCAACTCCGCGAGCGGCTGAGTCTCTGGCCGTGCCCCAGGTGACTGAACCGTCTGTGCGCGTGCACAAACCGTAGCTCCACCCCTGTTGGCTAGATCTCTGTGTGGCTCGCTGCTCTATCTCCTTCAGCCTCATTCAAACATCTCCACCATTCCTACATCTCCAGCAGCTTCCTAGCCTTGTTTCCCACTTTGTTTTTATCCTTAGGATGTGTCACTGATGGCATTTATCTCGTCTTTGTGCATTTATCTCGTTTATCTTCTGTCTCTGTCTCCCTCACTAACACCAAAGCTCCATGTGGGCAGCGGTTTGTATGAATTTTTCCCAGGTTATGTCCCCTGTGCTTTTGGGCAAATCGTGCGCAATAAGTCCTTGTTGAGTGCAGGAGCAGAATAAGAGGATTTGTATTTGTAGGCCCCCAAGTGAGAGCGCCTGGACCGGGGAGAGGGTGGAAGCAGGACGAACACAAGGAGTAAGGGGCTCTGTGTCCTTGTGCCTCCTGTCCAAGTCCTGTTGACACACACCCAAGACTGCGGTTTCGTCTGGAGGGGCTGGTGCTATTCTGTAAGGGGCAGCTGCCCAAAGCAGGGGTGGGTTGGATGGCTGCTCCTGCTGCGCTGTCTCCATGACACCCCCCCCCCCCACTTTGAGCAGGGTCCCTGAAGTCCCTCGGCTTCCAAGATCGCCCCCACGAGGAGAAGCCCCTCCTCCGCAGCAATGCTCTAGGACGCTTGCAAGGGCCGGGGAGGCCTGAGAGAAGCAGAGCAGCCTGGAAGCAGAAATGTAAGAGAGGGCGTCAGGACGGGAAGTGGGAGGCCAGGCCCGGTCGGACTGGACGTGGAGAAGGGCCAGCGTGCGTGCTCTGAACGGACGCCGTGAGCGCCGCGAGGGCAGTCAGGGCCCATCAGGTAAAGACACAGGCTGAGTGGGTCAGCAGCCGGGGGCTTGTGGGGGCAGCAGGCACAGGCTCATCTCATGGAGGGGGCTGCCGAGGCCTGACTCCCCTGCAGCTGGCCGTGCCACCCAAGACCGCGGTTATCTAACCTGGATCCTTGAGAAAAATCACGGCCGGTCCAGGGCAAGCCTTCGGCCTGGGTCCCAGACGCCCTTACGACTTAGCGGGGCTCTGCAAAGAACCCGAGGGGCAGAAAGCAAGGTTCCAAATACCTCTAAGGATTGCGGGTCCCCCTGCTTTGAACGCCACGGAGCACCTGGGAACAACATGATGCTCTTGTCTCTGGTAATTTGATTAAGGGAATGAATACCTACAACTGCACACAGAGCCCAGTTTTGTTTCGCCCTAGATTTTAGGGGCATCTTCCATCGCCTGAGTTTTGTCACACTCACAGCAATCTCTCCAGAAGAGGAGTCAGGCGGTTAACGACTGTGTGTGTGGAGGCCACTCACTCGTCACCGGCGGAGGCCATGGCCATTGCTTAGTGATACACTGTGAGGCATCAATTTTTTTTTTAAGATTTATTTATTTGAGAGGCAAGTCAGAGACCGCCTGATTGAGTGATCAGAAGGGGGGCTGCAAGAGAGGCAAAATCCCAGCTATAAATTCTTTTGTAAAGATTTGTTTATTTATTTGAAAGGCAGAATTACAGATAGAGAGAGAGAAAAAGAGAGAGATTTTCCATCCACTGGTTCACTCCCCAAATGCCCACAATAGCCAGGTCTGGGCCAGGCTGATGCCAGGAGCCAGGAACCCCATCCAGGTCTCCCACATGGGTGCAGGAACCCAGGAAATGGGGCCATCATCCACTGCTTTCCCAGGCACATTATCAGTGAGCTGGATGGGAAGTGGAGCAGCTGAGATTTGAACTGGTGCCCATATGGGATGCCAGCATCATAGACAGAGGCCTCTGTCCCTTTGAGAACTTTAAGAATAGTAACAACCAGGGGCTGGCCCCATGCCACAGTAGGTTAATCCTCCTCCCGTGGCGCCGGCATCCCACATGGGCGCCGGTTCTAGTCCTGGCTGCTCCTCTTCCAATCCAGCTCTCTGCTATGGCCTGGGAAAGCAGTAGAAGATGGCCCAAGTGCTCAGACCTCTGCATCTTCATGGGAGACCTGGAAGAAGCACCTGGCTCCTGGCTTTGGATCAGCGCAGCTTCAGTCATTTCGGCCATTTGGGGAGTGAACCGGTGGAAGGAAGACCTTCCTCTCTGTCTTTCCCTCTCATTGTCTGTAACTCTACCTCTCAAATAAATAAATAAATAAACAGAATAGTAAAGACCAGAGCAGCAAGAGTGGGCTCCACCATTTTTCAGGGGTCCCCTTAGGCCATCCGCCCTCCGGATCCTGAGGACTGGGGAACACTTGCTTTGACCCTCACTGAATCCTGGGGAGTGTAAACGTCAGGAAGCAGTCTCACCGGATTGACGGGAGGGTGCGCAGATGTGCGAGGCCGGCCACACGAGGCTGCCACCGTGAGGGTCCTTGGGGACTCCACTGCTGTCCCCTCAGGAAACAGAGCCTGCCTCTTACTTCCCGAGTGAACTTCCCTCCAGTTGGCTGTATGCTTCTGGCCAAGGCTGAGCAAACATTTCCGTCTGGTTTCAGTGCAACTCCGCCCCCCAACCCCACCCCACTCAAATGAGGCACAAGGTCCGTGCCTGTGTCTGGGGAAAGGGGACCTCACATGTGTTCAGCATTGGCCACAACGGAAGTCCCCAAAAGATGGGAATTTTGCTAGGTCTCTAGTGCCCACATCAGTGGTTAGAATTCTTTATAGTCCATGCTCAATAAGTATATGTAGAATGAATGAATAAGCTAATACTGGAATTGAAAAATGTGTATGACAGTAGGTCTTTTACATTTTTAATTAAAAAGAGAAGGAAGAGATGTACAATTTGGGACATGCTCAATCAGACTTGCCCCAAATGGTAGAGTTAGAAACATACCAGGGGATTCCAATTCAATCTGAACAAGGTGGCATGTACCAATGCCATCTCACTAGTCCAAGTGATCGATTTCTGTTCACAATTGATCATAATGATAGGACTAAGAGTCAAAGGGATCACATAAACAAGACTAGAGTATGCTAATACTAACTGATAGAATAAAAAAGGGAGAGAACGATCCAACATGGGAAGCAGGATACACAGCAGACCCATAGAATGGCAGATATCCTAAACAGCACTCTGGCCTCAGAATCAGCCGTTAAGGCATGTGGATCCAGCTGAAAAGCCCATGAGAGTATTTCAGGCATAGAAAGCCAAGACACTCTGGCAAAAATAAAATAAAATAAAATAAAATAAAATAAAATAAAAATAAGCAAACAAACAAAAACCTAAATGAAAGATCTCTGTGAGTGAGATCCCAGTGGAAAGAACAGGTCATCAAAGAAGGAGATACCTTTCTCTGAAGGGAGGAGAGAACTTCCACTTTGACTATGATCTTGTCCAAAAATGATCAGAGTTGGCGAACTCAAAAGGCTTCCATAGCCGAGGCAACTCATGACAAGAGCCTAGGGTGATTACTGACACCATAAACAAGAGTGTCAATTTGTTAAGTCAACAACAGGAGTCACAGTGCACTTACTCCTCATGTAGGATCTCTGTATTTAATGTGCTGTACATTGTGATTTAATGCTATAACTGGTACTCAAACAATATTTTTCACTTTGTGTTTCTGTATGGGTGCAAACTGTTGAAATCTTTACTTAATATATACTAAACTGATCTTCTGTATATAAAGAGAATTGAAAGTGAATCTTGATGTGAATGGAAAGGGAGAGAGAGCGGGGGGTGGGAGGGAAGTTATGAGTTGGGGGGGAAGCCATTGTAATCCATAAGCTGTACTTTGGAAATTATATTCATTAAATAAAAGTTAAAAAATTAATTAAAAAGTCGGGGTAGCCATTTGACCTCAGAGTTAAGACGTTGGTGGGGGTGCCCACATCCCATGTAGGAGTCCTAGCGTGTGGGCCCTGGCTCTGCTTCCAGTTCCACAGTTTCCTGTGAATGTGCACCCCGAGAGGTAGCACGTGATGGCAAAGTCTGTGGGTCCCTGCCCCCAACACGGGAGACGTAGTATGAGGTCTCCAGCTGTTATGGGCATTTGGAAAGTGAACCAGCACATGGAACACTCTCTCTGTGTGTCTCTGCCTTTCAAATAAGTGAAATAAATAAATAAAATGTTTCCAACAAATTATAGAAACAGTCTCGTATGTTTCCTTCTGGTGTTTTTATAGCTTTGGTTTTCACTTGTAAGTCTTTAATCCACACACAGTTTATTTTTGTAAATGGTATATTTAACATACAATTGTCCCTACTCCAGTCATCTTTGTTATTAGAAATGCTGCTCTTATTGTATACTGAATTTCTACTAATCTGTGCTTCTTTTCTGAACTATTTGTTCCATTAATCTGATTTTTTCTATTCATGGACCAGCACCGTACTTTAACATGTATTATTTTTAAAATGTCTTTACATACTTTTCTAATTACCTGAGCTTTGTAGTATGTTTTGATCTTATGATCAACACAAATGCAACACTTGCCCCTGAGTACAGCTGCATATTTGAGCCTTCAGAATCAACGAATCAATTGGTCGAGTTTTTCTCCTCTAACTACTAAACTACTAATCCCCACCCCCCCAAAAATATGTGCACTGAGCTCTAGATGAATATGGGAGGAGAAAATCCATCCCTTATAATGCTGCCTTCCCGCCGGGAAACGCGGTGCGGCTTGTTTTCCAGTGCAGCTGGCACGCCTCGCGCTAAGGCTGAGACTTGCACTACAAGGACCTTATTATGTTTCCTTGTCATTGCCAGGCACTTCACGATTTTTGATGCTCTTGGGAGTACAGTGAGTTTTTACTGTTATGCTGTCTGAGTAGGAAAACATTTCATTTTCCCCCATTATTTGCTTTGTGTCAACTTTCTGAGCTCCACGATGCTGCTAGCAGTCGATGGTAATTCTAGTAAGTGGTCGAGCTTCAGGAGAGCGCCTGCAGTCATGCTGGTTTCACGGCTCTCGTTCACATTTCGCGGCTTTTTCTTGCCTCCTGGCCTCGCTCCTGCAGGGTCTGGATGTGCTGATTCTCTCTGGCACCCTTTGGGGCAAGGCTGTGGCCCCTGCCTTCTAATGTGCAGCCTCTCACCATGGGGAGAGCCCTGCTGTGTACATATGTGGGGGGACATCTCCTGAGCCCCTCTGCTTGTCAGAACACTGTCTCCCTTCATGGTTTTCCACCTTCTCTGCTGCCAGCGCCTCACATTCTTGGGTGGCAGCTGATCAAGGGAAAACCCTGAGGATGACTTGGCTGGTCCTGAACTCCAGCTGACACTGGTACCCGGTCACGACACCTGCACCCCGACCTGGCACCCACACCCCAACACAGCACAGCACCCAATACGGCACCTGAACCCTGACACTGCTCGGCATCCGACACGGCTCACCCCTCACACTGCAGGTCCCGCCTTTCCTTCTAGTGCGGTCACATGGGAAGCCTGGACTGGACAAGCTGGTGCTCTTCTGTTTCCAACCTCCCCCACTCCTCCCCTTCGCGTTCTCGGCTATCCTGGGCTCTTCTCTGACCCACTGGGACCCCAACTCGTGTCCCACATCCTGCACCACTGCAGATCTGACCCAGGGATTGCAACATGGAAGCCTGCTGTGGAGAAGGTGAGCCCCATCCAGGGCGCGGGAGGTGGTGCCCCAGACCCCTGAGAAAGGGCCGTCCCAGACACAAAGGGGGCGCGATTCCACAGGAGAGGAATCTGCTTAACCAGCTTCCACGCTGCATCAGGTGCAGTCAGGGAAGCCCGCCACTCGGGTGTGTGTGGGTGTGTTGGTCAGGGCCCACCAGGAGACAGAAGCAGCGCGTGCACGCACACACACACACACATTCCTGCACAGCCTGCTGGATGGGACAGGGAAGCAGCCCACTGCAGTCAGGAGATGCCCTCCGCAGCCTCCCGCGGCCTCCTCGTCTGCTCTCTTTGGTCTGTTCAAGTCCACACCCTCCTCCTTCCAGTTGGCCGCTGGCGTGGGCCAGGCTGTTCTGAGCCTGCATCCCTCCTGAACCAGGGCTTTCCCCTGGCAATTTGCCTCTGGGTGTGTCCTAAGACCCCCCGACTTGGGGCTGCCCCAGAGGACAGTCCCGATAGCCACTCCCTGCCGGCCTGCTCCTGGCTGCAGAGGGTTGACCAAATCTCCTCTCAGCAGTACCTGAAAAGGATTCTTATTGCAAGTGTTTCACCTGAGTCCAGACCAGGGGGAACCGATCAGGCAAATCTTGATCTGGGAACATTCACAGAGCAGCTGGCCGGGACCCATCAACCTGCCGATATTATGAGGAATGCCCCTCCCCGTCCCAAAACACAGGGTGAGGTTCTGGATTACAGGGGACTGAAGGGACGATCCTTGATGGGCACCGTGATGGAAGGGCATTACCGGAACACTCGAGGACTAATCAGATAACGTTATCAATGCTAACTCTTTTGACTATGACATAGCTTCATAGTGATGTAGCAGAATTGTCTGTTCTTCTGATATAAAGGCTAAAATATTTGGAAGTGGTATGTCTCTGCAGCTATTGATCAGTTCAGCAATGTGTGTGTAGATGTATAGAGAGAAATAGAAAGCAAATAGGACAAACTTAACGATCACTGATTTATTGATTATGGATGTTTGAGTGTTCATTACACTTTCCTCTTAAAAAAAACGATTTACTTATGTATTTGAAAGGCAGAGTTACAGAGAGAAAAGGACAGAGAGAGAGGACTTCCATCTGCTGGTTCACTCCCCAGGAAACTGCAACAGCCAGGGCTGGATCAGGAGTCAGGAGCTTCTTCCTGGTTGGTCTCCCACGTGGGTGCAGGGGCCCAAGCACTTGGGCCATCTTCTGCTGCTTTCTCAGCTGCTTTAGCAGGGAGCTGGATCAGAAGTAGAGCAGCCGGGTTTGAACTGGCGCCCATTTGGGATGACTGCGTCAGAGGCGGTGGCTTAACCCACTGTGCTACATCAGCCTTCATTCTTTTATCTTTTCTGTTAAATTTAAACTGTCAAAATTAAAAGTTGGAGGAGAAATACTCCACCTATTTTTGAATCCCATCTCCATGCAGCCTTCTCCTTGGCCCCACCCTGAAGGGGCAGGTGCCTCCTCCACCCTCCCAGAGCCCCATGGCTATGCCTGAGCTGTGTCACCTGGCCCACGCAGCCCTGGACACAGGCAGTTGCAGACGTGTCTGTTCTCACCCTGGGCTGTGAGCACCTGCAGAGGCCTCAGGTTGTAGAGACAGGGGAAAGCAAGGCTGCCACGTCCCAGCGCTGCCTGAGACCAGCCCTCCTACCTCTGACGGTGCCATCCCAGACACAAAGGGGGCGCGATTCCACAGCAGAGGAATCTGCTTAACCAGCTTCCACACTGCATCAGGTGCAGTCAGGGAAGCCCGCCACTCGGGTGGGTTTGGGTGTGTTGGTCAGGGCCCACCAGGAGACAGAAGCAGCACACACACACACGCACACACACAGGCTTTAAAACACTCACGGAAGCGCACTCACTTTCACCTTGTGTGCCTGTGCGTGTGTGCGTGTGTGTGTGTGTGTGTGTGTGTGTGTCTGCTGAGGGGCAGAGGCAGGAAGAGATTGATTTGAAGGAATCCGAGCCCCAGGGAAGAGCTGCAGGTGGAGTCGCAGGGCAGGGCCGTCTCCTGGAAGCATCCACCACGTGAGGCACCCACATCACAGCGGGCAGGCTGCTTCACTGGAACTCCATCAGCCTACCTGTCAATCTCACCCAAAACCACCTTCACAGAAGCATCCAGGATGTCTGAGCAGCTACCCACGCACTGTGGTGTGACCAGGCCGACACAGTCACCACCAGAAGCCCACTCCTTGTCAACCCGGCACCCATCTCCTTACAGCATGCGTGCCCTCCACATGCAGACATGACAAGGTCAGACTCCCAGCCCAGGGGAGGGCGCAGGGCCTCAGATCCACAAGGCCACCTGCTCCTTGATATCCTGTAACTTAAATCCCACCCTGGAAAGTGAACAATATTTAAATACATGGGACAAAGTCAGTACATCTTACATGTGACAAAAGGGTAAGGAAAGGAAGAAAGCAAAGCAATTTGCTATACACGTACAGGAACACACAGAGTCATATCCATAGCAAACAATGGCAGAAACATTCGTGACATTGGCCTTTGTTTCTGGAACTGGCCCCGCGGCTGTAGTGGGCACTTATCTGTAGTCACTGTCTTCACTCGCCTTTGCCCAGGACAGTCCCTGCTCCTAGCCTGGTGGGGTTCCTCACCCACTACTCCTGCAGGATCTGCGTCATCCATGGTCCTGCCTGAATGGGGCTGTTTGATTTTCCCTTTGCTTGAACTGCAGGACGTGGGACACTAAGGGGCCGGCTCGGGGCTCTGCTTATCTCGGCCGTACTTTCCCTTGCCTCCGTCAGGACATCAGACCTACGGCTTCGGCCTCACCTTCTTGCAAGTCCCCTGAGCCCTGTGGTGGTCTTGCCCGGGTGCCGATTCTGAATCAGGCTCTGACACCCTCTGGATCCTTCTCCTTGTGATGAGACCCGTGTGCCTGTGTGAATTTCTGCCCCCACACACCTGACCGGGAGGGCTTAAGATGGAGTCAGCTGAGGCTGACCTTTGGCATCATTTACTTAAAAAAAAAATTTTAAATAGCAGCATCTACCCTTGACCTTCCACTTGTCAAGGGGCCAGGCTCACAGACACTTTAAGCTTAAAGCAAACAGTTATACAGCTGAACTTTGCCTATTCAATGACAGACACAAAAACCTCTCCGGCTGTGTTTTATCACCTGTGTGTGAAATTTCCTGCCTCTCCCAGGAGAAGCTGAGGTCTCCAGGGTGTCTTTTATGCTCTACCAGAGACTTGAGAGGATTCCAGGGCAGCTGACTGCCCACTCGCCCGGAGGCAGCCCTGAGAGCTGAGTGCAGAGGGAGGCCGGGTGCACCTGCCGCCAAGGTGAGCGAGGCCCAGGTGAGTGAGCCAAGGTGAGAGAGGCGGAGCGCTGCCCTTGGAGGGAGGAAGTACTCCAAGCCTTGGGCAGGGCTGGGCGGGAAGGAGCAAACAGGCCTTTGGAAAGACAAAGTGCTGGCAACCCCAGACAGATAGCTCTGCAATTTGATTCTCTTTTCAAAATAGCAGGCTCTGTCCCTGGCAGCAAGAGCAGTAATGAAAATAATATAAAAAAATGCATTCATTGGAGGGAAAGACTGGAAAAAAGTTCATCAAAACAGCACATGTATTTTTATCTTGTTTTTAAAAAACAGCTTATGATAATATATTAAATACTCTTTGGAAGAAATAATTTGAAGTTCAGAAACTTAAATCATTTAGCAGTTGAGAATCCTATCTCACATTTTTGTCGCTCAAAGTTTACGCGGTCAAATAGAACCTAACATTACTTTTTCTAGGTGAGGGCATCAGAAATTAGCATATGTGTTGCGCTCACTGAGAGGAATTTCCGTGTAACAGAGCAATTCCAGGGATCAGCTACAGAAACAGTACCCCCTGGTTATACATTGAGATATTGATAGATACACGTGTGAGGTTTTATCACCAGGCGGCTTTACGCATCACCTGTGCACGAGACTTGCTCTCTAGCCCCAGCAAAGGCGAGTCTTTCTTCTCAACACCCAGGGCCAGGCAGTATGCTTGGAGCCAGGTCCCCAGAGAAGGATAGACTCAGGCGGGCTCTGTCCCTGCCACTTCCTACTTGTGTTGCCGTGGGAAAATTACTTGACCTCTTCAGGTCAGCTGCAAAGTGGGCATAATGTTAGGTTGCTTTCAGGGTTGCTGCAGGAGTAAGGAAACGAATGCATAGAGGGCACTTGGCACAGGGGCTGACACCAGCCTTTCACTGCTAAGCTGCATTGTTGAACAGAGCGACCCTCTCACTGGCTGGTCATCGCATTCCAAGGGCACAGCGAAATCTGGGGTATATATAATCAGGGCTCGGCACTCGAAACTGGAGGCATGAAGACAGGAAGTTTATGGGTCCCTGTAGCTCAAGGTGGGATGGACAGAGGCGGGAGGGGGCACAGTGGTTATTTTATCTCATTTTCTCCCCTCTTCGAAGATTCCAATGAGCTCAGAAGACCTTTGCTTAAATTTCCAGACCCGCCCCCTCCCCCAGTCCCACACACTCAACCCAGTGGCAGAGTCAGCAGACAGAAAGGGGTGGGTGGTGTGCCTGGCCTTCTCCCCTTCTCCCCTAGAGCTTGCTCTCTGGCGCAGGGAAAAGGCGGCCTCTCCAGTTCCCATTCAACAGCCGGGTTCAGTATTGTGGTCACGTTGGGCCCCACTGTCGAGGGCTCAACGTGCTAGATCCTGGGTGCCAGAAAAATACGCTGGGCCGCTTCCTTCCTTCGCTGCCACTTACAGAAAAAGCCGCTGGATGCTTCTAACATTCTGCAGGTGGAAGGTCTGATTTCCAGAAAAAACAATTTTTTAAAGAAATTTTGCACCAAAGCAAACAGAAACCTTGTGGGGCTGGGGCAGCAGACGGTGTCGCTGCTTGTGTGGGACAGCACACACTTCAGCAGAGCCTCAGGTTCGGCGAATGCTTGGAGGTGGCCAGCTTCTGGCCAGACTCAGCCTGCACTGTGGGGCCCTGGGCACAAAAGACCAAGGGCATTCAGATATGGGGCGGGGCTGCGGCCCAGAAAGGTGAGGGGATGATTAGCTGGGACTGGTATTCCCAAGGGGTGTGAGCCCAGAGGCAATTAGGAGCTGATCCAGAGAGAGAGGCAAGCACCCATGGGCGCTGTGGGCAGGGGGACATTTAGGATGCTTCCATGCTCCTGGGACTCTCGCAGGATGCCCTCTTCTGCAAAGCCTAGCCTGGACTCCACACAGAACCACATGCACGGCCCCCTCGTGAGCACGCACACGACCTGGGATGATCCAGGAAGCTTGCGGGCAAGTCTCCCTTCCCTCCCTGAAGGCAGGGATAAGGGCTGCTTTACCCCCAAACCCAGCTTGGTGATTTGCTCCAGCACCCTCCTGGGGCTGAGATGAAGCGTGCTAGGCGCCCAGACCCCGGCCCTGGTCTCGGCTCTGGGCAGAGGAGCGGCTTTTACAGGGGCTGAGTCCTGGCGTGTGCTGATTCAGCCTCACGGCTGGCTCTCTCCAGTTCCAGGGGCGGCAGCCAGAAACTCAGAGGGAGAGGACAGAGTCAAGGTGGGGCTGAGAATGGTTTCGTCTGTCACCAAGTCCCAGCCTTGCTCCTGGCCCGTCCTCCTGTGAATTTTCTGCCTGCCTCTGAGAGCTAATATTAGTGAAGCCCTAGAGAACAGGGCAGTTGGGAAACCAAAGAGCAGAAGCTCAATTAAACAGATGGATGGGCTCTCGGGTAGCAGGGCTGGGAAAGGGCTGGTGGGAACAAGGCTGATAGGCAGGTTGAGATACACCTTGTGGGTTTACCTGCGTGCTTACTCAGCCCCCCCCACCAAATGCAGACACTGAGCAGGGGCTCGACAAGTCTGTTTCGTGTGATTGAAACAAGGGGATGGATGATCAGCGCATGAGTTCCTGAGCCATACTTTTTTTTTTTTTTCCTTTTCTACAATGCTTAAAAGGGGGGAGAATGAGAACAAACCTCACAGGGAATACACCTGATAGACAGGAATGTTAACCACGGAGCGAACAAGTTCCAATTCCACTTGGAGTCCGTTATGAAATGAAAGTGCCGTTGCTCAGGACCGAGGCAGGCAGCCTCTCCGCACACAACCTAACCCGGGGCTGAGGCACACTTTCTAGGAGGGGTTCTCAGGGAAAGAGAGTTTGGCCAACACAACAGGAATCTGTGGAGATGTACAAAGCCCCTTGACACGAGATGCAGTGTTGGTGGGCTAGCCTCTGTGGACGTGCCAGGCTCGGGCTCCTGCACGCTCTGCAGCCCCGCGCTGGTCGCCGCTCAGGGCGGGCAGTTACCCTCCACGTTGTTACGGCAGGAAACACATCCCTCCTGCAGCCAGCTCCCTGAGGGTCTGCAGTCATGTCAAAGCCACGTGACAAAATCCCAAGGAACAGGAGAAGAGGACAAGGAAGAGTCAGATAGGGAAAGGCGACCCATGGGGACATCTCTGAGATGCTCAAGCTGGTCACCGCCGTGGGCAAGCAGGCGCTGGTATTTTAGGAGCTGTCTAGGATGCACCTCAGAATTGATCACAGAGAGGCCGGCACTGTGGTGTAACGGGTAAAGCCACCCACGGCCTGTGATGCCAGCATCCTATACGGGTGCCGATTGGAGACCAGACTGTCTGCTTCCCACCCAGCTCACTCCTAACGTGCCTGGGAAAGCAGCAGATGAAAGGCCAAGTACTTGGACCCCTGCTCTCACATGGGAGACCTGGAAGAAGCTCCTGGCTCCTAGCTTTGGCCTGGCCCAGCCCTGGCCATTGCAGCCATTTGGGGAGGGAACCAGCAGGTGGGAGCTCTCTCTTTCTGCCTGTCACTGTCTCTCCCCTTGTCTCTAAAACTACCTTTCAAATAATTTTTCTTTAAGTAATTTAAAAAAATAAATTAAAAAAAAAAAAAGAATTGGCCGGCGCCGCGGCTCACTAGGCTAATCCTCCGCCTAGCGGCGCCGGCACACCGGGTTCTAGTCCCGGTCGGGGCGCCGGATTCTGTCCCGGTTGCCCCTCTTCCAGGCCAGCCCTCTGCTGTGGCCAGGGAGTGCAGTGGAGGATGGCCCAGGTGCTTGGGCCCTGCACCCCATGGGAGACCAGGAAAAGCACCTGGCTCCTGGCTCCTGCCATCGGATCAGCGCGGTGCGCCGGCCGCAGCGCGCCGGCCGCGGCAGCCATTGGAGGGTGAACCAACGGCAAAAGGAAGACCTTTCTCTCTGTCTCTCTCTCTCACTGTCCACTCTGCCTGTCAAAAAAAAAAAAAAAAAAAAAAAAAAAAAAAAAAGAATTGCTCACTGGAAGAACGGGAGGGGAGTATTCCTCCATCTGCCCTGTAGAACACAGGTAAGAGGCTGTCTCACCAGGTGCTAGCCCCTTAGCACTTGCCCGTTTATTTGTGTGTCAGAACAACTCCCAGGCTGAGTGACAGAGAAGCCTTGAAGCAAGAGACACCTGGACAGCTGAGGCAAGGTGCACTCGGGGTGTACCTGCATGCCGACGGTTACCACGGTACAGCGGGTGGGAGCTGAGGGCTAGTTACTGGAGGTGCCTCATAGGCCCAGACAGTCCCAATGTCCTCTGTCTTCCATAAATAGAACTAAAATTTCCATTGACTGCTCGGTCCGGAGTCAGGATCTACTCACATGGTTTTCCCAGGTGGAAAGTTTCTTTCTTTAGCTGCGTTTCTAGCCACGCATGACCCTCAACGTGTAACCCGGTGACTCAGTCAGTATAGCCATTCATTCTCGTTGCGGTGGCAAGATGTACCGAGAGACTACAACGGAACACCACCACCGAAGCTAGCACTCTGGCTTCAGCCCATCTGTGAAATGGGTTCCCAGTCTTCAATGCTCCAGAGGTGGGGCGCTTGGCAGAAAAAGGGAGACCCAGCCCCGGCTGTCACGCAGCTCATGGATCAGAGCCGACGGGTGTCCTCCCAGGCCAGTACTTCTCTCCTGTTTGCATCTGCCGGCTCCCTTCCATTCACCCGTCTCTGCAATTTATCCATAGTCCCGCCACTAATTTGCCCTGACATCTTTTCTCCGCAGCCTGTCTCTCACCTTGGGGCCTTAGGGGAAGTGGGGGTGGGGAGCCCCGGAAGTGGGGTGGAGAACTGGTCTGTGGCCAGTTTCCCTCTAATGCCCTATTGTTGAAACTCTGGGAACCCGTGCTAGTGTTAAATTTCCTCTACCGACGCTTAGGAGAAAATCTTTTATTTTCATCCGATCAAAAAGATACTCAAAACCAACCCCCCCAGCCACCCACCCTGATGAGCGCTGAAGGCGGCAAACACGCTTAGGACTTGGAAGGCGCCGCCTGCTTGCCGGGGTTTCCCCACTTCCTGGAGCCGCACCTTCTCGGATCGCGCCGACCCGGGTACCTCCCCTCCGCACCCCCTTCGCGGTCTAGGAAGACGGTGGCGGTGGAAGGGATCTGCGCCCGGCTCGGGGCGACGTGGAACACCGGCAGTGGGTTAACTGGCTGGGTGCCTAGCGATTCCGGGCACCTTCAGCCAGACGAGGGCCAGGCCCGGCGCGAAAGAGGCGGCGCGGGATCACTCCCCGCCCCCGCGACGCCCGCCGTCCGGCTCCGCCCGGCGCAGCCCCAACGCGCGCACCAAAGGGTGCAGGGCATCCCGGCGGCGGAGACTGGAGGCCTCGAGGCTGCTGGTGTGGGAGCCGGTCGAAGGGCTTCGGGGAGTAAACGGCGGCAGCCTCCAGGCCTAGAGCGCGGGTCCCTGCGCGGCGCAGGGTTACGCCGAGCGCACCAGCCTAGCACTCCGCGGCCGAGCCCCCGCCTGGTTGGTTAAAGGTAAGAGGAGGGGTCCGCAAGTCCGCGCTCGGGCGGGATGCGCCAGCGCCCTCGGCTCAGTTTGGTTTGGCCTTGCGCGGCCACTGAGCCCGGGCGCCGGGATGCGGCCGGGAAAGGGGGCATCGCGCCCTATAGGCCGCGCCGGTGCCGAAGCAGGGTCTTGGGCCATTCTCGCTAGACCCGTGGTCCTCACCCACTGCCCTCCTCGGAGAGCACGACCGGGCGTTGGTTATTTGGAATAATGCGCCCAGCAGGGGACCTGGGTTGATCACACAGCTCCCAGGTGAACCCTCGGGACTTGGCGCTCCCTGCTGGCGCATTTTACCGAAGGGGACCCAGGCCTCGGGGAGGGAAGGAACTGCCCCAGTTCATAGGGTAGTCAGCCCTGGGCTCCAGACACGGCTCCCTTCCCTACCCACCTCCTCGATCCCCGTGCCCCTTCTCCTCCCGCGTCCTCCGCGAGGCTCTGTCCCGGCCCGCCGTGCCCTCCGGAAGGATGCGGACAGCGGTCAGGACGCCAGCTGCGGGGGCTAGAGCCGAAGCGGCGGCTGTTGGTGGACCGACCGGGCCACGAGGCCGGGGACGGAGGAGGACGCGGCAAGGTGGAGCCACCGCAGGGGGCAGGCTGGGGATGTTGGGTGGTGCCCGGCCTGGGCCCCGCCGGGCGGGGAGCCACGCCTGCGCACCCGCGCGGGGACTAGGGGGCACTGTCTGGGCGGTACCGGCCTGGCCAATGGGAACGCGGCCCTGGCCGAGCCCCCTCGGCTCCCCGCCCTCCCGCCGGCTGGAAGGGACCGCGGCGCGGGGATTGGCTGCGGCGGGCGCCTGCGCGTCTCGGCGTCCCCGCGCAGCCTACGTGCTGGAGCGCGCCTGTGACCGCGTGGGGCCCCGGCACCCGGCTGGTTCCCCTGCGGCCCTCGCTACTCCGGGGCTGCGCGCGACGGTGGCGGCGCTGGGCTGTGCGCGGTTTTTCCAGCCAGTCAGCGGGCCGTCAGCTGACAGAGTCACGTCCAACCCTGCGGGTCCGACGCCGAGGGTTTGCGGAGGCCCGCCTGATGCGTACGTTCCTGCAGACGGGTTGCAATCCCGCCGGGCACTGCGCATATGCTCCTGCGCCCGGGCAGGCCAGGAAGCCACCTTCTGGAACTTGTGTAGGTTTCCTATCCCCTCAGTACACATTTATAGAGCGTCTGTCTCCTGCTAGGCATTAGAGGAAGGATTTTTGAGGGGCCAGAAGTCAGTAATGGAAACACGGGTGCTGTCTGGGGGGTGTGGGGTGCGCACGGCCCAGCTGGGATTGGCGGCTGGGTGGAGGCTTGTGAGGGGTTATGGGCACAAATACCTCTCCTATTGCCTGTTACAGCAGCGCAGGGGAAGGCGGTTGGGGAAAGACTGATTTCTGACTCGGGATTAGGAAGGGCATCTCGGAGGAGGGGTTCTTTGACCCAGCTCAGACGTGTGTTAACTCAGGTGTGGAATAGGATGAGCGAGGCAGGGGAACTGGGAAGTACAGGATTCTTTCAGGGGTGGTGTAGTGAGTGCTTAAATAGGAGTAGATGAGTGTATGGAGTAAGACTGAAGGGGCCCCAGAGGACAAGGGCACCCAGCTGTGTGCTCTGAAACGTGCCACCGGTTGGGAAAGGCTCCTCATTCCATCTGCTGGTTCACTTCCCAAATGGCTGCAATGGCCAAGGCTGGGTCAGGCTGAAGCCAGGAGCCAGGAGCTTCCTCCAGGTCTCCCACATGGGTGGCAGGGGCCCAAGTACTTGGACCATCTTCCACTGCTTTCCCAGGCACATTATGAATGGAAAGCGGAACAGCCAGGACTCGAACTGGTGCCCATATGGGATGCTGGTGTTGCAGATGGTAGCTTCACCTGCTGTGGCACAACACCAGCCCCCGAGAGCTTACATTGTGATGGAACTGAAAGACAACACATGAGATACACAAGTACGATATGTGTGCTTTGTCATGTGGGAGTTACCGAGGAGGCAGCATAGATGGGGGCAGCGAAGGCGTTCAGGAAATACCAGGCTGTGGTTGGGGTTGGTGGGTTGCCCAGGGAACGTCTTGCTGAGGAAGCATTTGAGTAGAGGGCCAAAGGGAGAGATGGGATGCTGAGGGTGTGGGGCGGGGAGGGGTTGCTTCAGCTGGAAGAGCCGCCGGGGCAGAGGCTCAGCGCTTGCCTGGGTGTTTGTTCCAAAGACTACAAGAAGGCCCCTGAGCAAGGTGCAGTGAGGAAGGGAGGCAGGAGGTCCGAGGGGGCCTGGGGCCCTAGGTCACGCAGCAGTCTAGGACGATTTGACTTTTACCCTCATCAGAGCTGGGCGCAGGAGACGCAGCAGCAGATCAAGTTCCACAGGCCATGCAGGCTGTGTGGAGCAGAGTCGGAAGGGAGACGGTGGAACAGGGCCTTACCTGGGAGGCTGTTGCAGTAGTCCAGGCAAAAGGAGATGCAGTCTCAGCCTAAGAGGTAGCAGAGGTGGCATCAGTAGGGTGTGCTGACACTGGACTGTGGTGTGTACAAGACAGAGAGGAGTTGAGAATGAGGAGGAGCTGAGAGTGGGCGTTTAGCCTGGTGAGGAAGATGCCTTGTCCCATATGGGAGTGCCCGTGTTTGAGTCGGCTCTGACTCCTAGTGCAGCTTTCTCCACTGCACACCCTGAGAGGCAGTTGTGGTGGTTCAGGTAGTTTGCCACCCACTTGGGAGACTTGGATTGCATTCTCAGCTCAGTCCCCGCTGTTGGGGGCAATTGGGGGAGTCAGCCAGTGATAGGAGCTTACTCTCTGTGTGTCTGTCTCACTGCCTCTCAAAATAAAAAAGTCATCATGAGGATTTAGCAGAATGGGTATGCAGGACACTAGCACAGCTCACTGTGGACGGGTGAGAGTTGAGATACCTGTTAAATATCCAGTGGACAGTTGTGTAAGTAAGAGTGGACCCCACTCTGAACGCAGACTGTGTATTCTCAGCACTCAGCTCTGCTGAGCCACCTGCCTGGCCTGTCAGGTGTAGTCTCTCTGTTTAACCACGTAACCCAGTTTGAGTGACTGGGCACTCTCTCTTGGATTCTGCCCCATCCCTTCTGACTGATGCCCTACCCCTATAAGCCTTGCCACCTAACTTACCAAAAAAAAAAAAAAAAAAGTGGAATCCAGGGGAGATGACCAAGTTGGAGATAAATACAGGGGGGTCAGCAGCATGTAAGTCATGTTTAAAACCACAAGAGCATGCCATGGGGGTGACGACAGAGCAAGAAGAGAGGCTGGAGGCCCCCATTTGTGGTCTGGCTGGAGCTGGCACACCCAGAGTGGGGGGCACTAGTAATAGTGTTCTGGGGAAAGAGCCTGCCTTCAGCGTGTTTCACCCACTAGTGTTCTGGCTGCAGCCAGCAGAAACTCTAGGCTTAAATACACGGAGAACAGTGACACACGTCTTGTGTTGCAGAGCGGGGGGCAGGCGGGCAGCTGCTCTTGTTCTTTTATTTCCAGCTCCCTCTCTGCTGCTGTCTGTACATGTGTGTTGGCGCTCTTGCACTCTCTGTCTGCCCGCCCCTCCTCCCCTATTGGCTTTCTGCACCTCTCTGTGGCTGCAGGACCTTGTGGCTGCCCCCCCCCCCCAGCCAGATCACATGTCCCCACAGAGGCGGGTCTGCATTCTTTCCAAGTAGAAGGGACAGAATGATGGGTTCATGCTGGGTCTGTTTCTGTCCCTGGCCTTGTCCCATGTGGCAGAAGGGGCAGTCTCACTGTCCAGCTGTAGCTGCAGAGGCCAAGCGCTGTGGGCAACAGGCAGGCCTGACAGGAGGGAGTCAGATAAGCAGGACAGACCCCCCCCCAAAAGGTGTTTGTGTTGTGTCGTCCGAGGAGAATTGTCTGTCACTCTAGTCTGGCGACAGGACTGTCTTACAGACTGATTCAAGTGTCTGCTTTAGGTGTGCCTTTGCTGAACCAGGCTCACATTGACCCCTCCTCGGCTTTTGAAGGTCTCTGGGAAATAAGCCACGTGAGTGTCGTGTCTACATGTGAGATAAAGTGGTGATGAGAACGTGGCGTGCTGGTCACGTTCCTAGGCATTCTTTTAGACTTTTGTTTCAGAGTGGCTAACTCTAAAGAATGACAGATGTCTTTTTTTTTAAGATTTTTTTTTTATTTACTTGAAAAGCAGAGTTACAAAGAGAGGGAGAGGCAAAGAGAGAGAGAGAGAGCGATATCTTCCACCTGCTGGTTGACTCCCTAAATGGCTGCAATGGCCAAGACTGGGCCAGGCTGAAGCCAGGAGCTTGGAGCTTCTTCTAGGTCTCCCACATGGGTGCAGGGGCCCAACCACTTGGACCATCTTGTGCTGCTTTTCCAGGCCATTAGCCAGGAGCTGGATTGGAAGTAGAGCAGCCAGGACTCTAACCAGTGTCACAGGTGGCAGCTTTACCCCCTGTGCCACCTGTTGGCCCCTGGTTGTCTTTTTTTGGATGAGGACTTTAAAACTTATCCAGATACCCTTTTTGCATGACCTCAAGGAAGCTCCCAGTAACTGTGCACTTAGCATGCATAGCTGAGCTGGGATGAAACCTTATTTTTTTAAAACTACTTTCTGTACATTTTTTTAAAATTTAATTTACTAATTAATTAACTAATTTTGAGAGGCAGCAAGGTGGTTCATTCCCCAAATGCCCACAACAGTTGGAGTTGGGCCAGGTCAAAACCAAGAGCGAGGAAGTCCAGGTGAGGGCAGCAGGGGAGGGCTCAAATAATTGGGTCCCTGCCACCCACATAGGAGACCCAGATGGACTGGGAGCTGGAACTTTTAAGCAAGACTATACTGAACGATCAGAAGGAAAATTGCAAAGGGATGGCACACATCCATCTGGCTAGGGACCTCAAAGCTCAGATGCCCATGGTGTCCGGGGCAAAGGTGATATGGTGGGTTTTAAGGTATTAAGTGCAAACTGTAGTGAGTTCAAGCATAGCTTAGCTGTCTCATCTTGCCTTTGAAAACAGTAGGCAGGCCAACACACACACACACACCAGCTGCGTGGAACACACGGGAGCCAGGCTGCCAGTTATCAAACATTGGGACACACTGACTTCAGCTCCTTACTGTGGAGCCCGGCATCAGTGTCACCCCATGTAAACCCAGCTTGCCCTCTCCCGGGGACAAGGCCTGCGCCTCCCACTTGGCAGTGACAATGGCCCATCTAGACTTCCTGTCCAGAGGCACTGCAGCTGTCCCTCCTGCCTGTGTCTTGCGGATGCCCCGCCTCTTCTGAGAATGTCAGGTGCTGGGAGTGTGTGCCCCTGCCAGTGACTCCCAGGAAAGTAGCCAGCTGTGGCCTCTGCTGTCCGAGTGCAGCATGGGAGCCTGGCAGAACAGGGTGCTCTGTTTAGGAGAGAGCACTTTCCACAGGTTGTGTGTGGGTGGGCAGGGGGTGCCCTGGAGAGGAGACCCAGGTGCTGCTAGCAGTAGAGAAGTTTCTCTAAGACCTGTGTGAATTTGGTCCCTGGGAGTGAAGCCCTCGTGCTGTCATCCTGGGGCACTTCCTTATTTATTTGCCTTTTGAGATGTGGGACACTGTCCCCTGCCCCTGTGGCTACTCTGCCCTTTTCTGTGTAGCACCTGCCTCCAGCAACCATGTGTGTTCCCAAATCAAAAAGGAAGTGAGTGGCATTTCAAGTTTGAGAACTTAATATTTACAGGGAAAGCCCAGCAGGCGGCATGAAGGCGACAAAGCAACCTTGGAGAGTCCCTGGGAGGCCCAGGGCCTGTGTTATTGTCTGGGGTGAAAATCACAACGGCTCTCAGAAACTTAAGAATGAAATGGACATGCGTGCTGTTCCCTGTGTAGGAGACTGCACTGCGGGGCAGGCTTTGGGCGTAGTAGTCAAGATGCTGCTTGGGGTGCCCACGACCCACTCTGGATCCCAGCTTCCCACTAACGTGCACCCTGGGGGGACAGCAGGTGATGGCTCAAGTATTTGCGTCTCTGCTACCACGTGGGAGACCCGGATGGAGTTCCTGACTCCCAGCTTCAGCCTGGCCCAGCCCTGCCTGTTGCAGCAGGTGGGGAAATCTCTATCTCCCTGCTTTCAAACGAAACAAAAGATTGTGAGAGAGACACTACAATGTGAACAGTGCGTTATTCAAAGGACTGATTTTAATGCAAGTTAAGCTGTTTCGACTCCAGTAGTTTTAGGTACTGCTGACTCTGAGGAAAACAAAATTGAAAGCAGCCCTCTACTGGGAGATTATAGCGAGGCCTTTTCTGCCACAGGCCTTGGCCGGGGGGATAGAAAGGACTTTAATTATAGAGAACTGGATTTGAAGTCACCGAGTGGTGGTGACCTCAGACTCCAGTCCTGCGGGAGGAGCTGAAGATCTGTGAGCTCAGCCAGCAATTTGGGACTGAGGTGGGGGCGGGGCACCCAGCTGGGCCCATCGCTGCTGCTGCCCGTGGCCTCAGTTGGGGCCAGAGGCTGGCTTTCTACCTGAGTTCCCTGCGGGGACCCCCTGAGCACAGCTCTGCTCCCCATGGGTGTTCTCTTGTGTCAGGCTGCGTCCAGCATTGAGGATTCAATGGTGAGCAAGATGGACAAGGCTCCTGGGCTCACTGGGCTTAGGATCCACTGAGGGAAGACCAAGTAAATGAACAGGATCATTGTGGATGGAGAGTGATCTTGTAGAAAAGTTCCTGTGTGTGTGGCATGGGACCTACTTTAGTAAGGGGCTATCTTAGTCTGTTTTCTGTTGCTGGAACAGACTCCTTGACACTGGATAGTTTGTGGGAACTTTGGTTCATGGTCTGGAGGCTAGAAAGTCCACAGACGTGGCACCAGCACCTGCCTAGCATCTGGTGAGGGCCCTGTGCTGTGTCATGGCATGGCAACAACAACAACAACAAACAAAAACAAGTAGTGTGTTGAAGAGGCATAACATGAGAAGTGGACTTGAGTTGTAACAACCTGCACTTTCCATAGCTAATCGCATCCTGCAACACTGAGACTCACTCCAGGAAGGCCTTGACCTCCCTTAATGATCCAGTCACTTCTAAAGGCCCCACCTCTCAACATCCCACAACAATGGCAACATTTCAGCATGAGGCGCCAGCGCTGTGGTGCAGTGGGTTAAGCCACTGCTTGTGACACCAGCATCTCATAGCACACAGCATGTGTGAGGCAGCATGCATGGCTGGTCCTAGTGCTAAGTAACCTTAAGATGCCATCAGACTATGCGTGGCTTTGTTGCGGAAAGGGTGATCAAAACTTCAATAGAGAGGGAGTGTGTGTGTGTGTGTGTGTGTGTGTGCTGTTGTAATTTTTAGACTGAAAGGTCTTTGGTTTTGTGGCTCCAGACCCTATGCTCTAATGAGTTACTGATGAATTCTGCCTCCGAGCCAGACCCCCTGCCTGTCAGCTGGGGAGAGAGGTGGAGAGCAGGGTCAGAAGATGGGACTAGAAAAGCCGCCTGCAGGGGCACACAGGTGCGCTGGGAGGGAAGGCAGAGCCCTGGTCACCGCAGCGGGGTGTTTTCCTGGGCATGAGGCGCCTGGACAAGGGAGCCGGACTCTCTCGGTCAGCCTTCCCGGGGGCTGAGGCCCGGAGCGCCCCGGAGTTGCTGTGCAGCCTGGTTTGAGGATCACCCTTCTGGTCCAACCTCCTCATGTTACAAACGGGAGGCAACACAGGCAGAGTGGCCCAGTGAGGTGTTGGCCCAGCCAGAGCCAGAGCCCAGGTTTCCAGACCCCCTGGCTCCTGGCTGTTTGGGGCAGTCTATGTGAGATGGAGGGGCAGGGGGCTGTCTGGCAGCAGGACCCCACCCAGTTCCCCTTTACAACCTGGAAGGAAGATGGCCCCCTGACCTAACCCCCTGAGCACAGCAAGGCCATGCTGAGGGTGCAATTTGTGTTTCAGAGCCCCTGGCAGGAAGAGGAAGCAGATCCTCCTACCACGTGTCCACAATGCTGGCCGCCCGCCTCTCCAGACCTCTGTCCCGGCTCCCAGGGAGAGGCCTGAATGTCTCCCACAGACAGGATGGAGCGAGGTAAGCAGCTGAGGGTGGAGGTGGCCCTGGGAGGTGGTGATTTCTGGGCAAGGGGAGATGCTGCTGCCCTTGACACATGGGCAGTGCAGGTGGCGCTGGGGCTTGACGGCCTGTCCACAGCCTCTGCGCCTGCAAGGGTCGCTCACAGGTGTGCTCACAGGGTGAGGGTTTTTTTTTAAAAGACTTTGGCATTTTGAAAAACTTTAGACTTCCACAAAAGTTGTACCAGTAGTGCCAAAGGGTCTCAGATCCCCTTTGCTAGGTAAAGAATAGCTTAGGGTTCTGGCCTTTCATACCCGCAGAAAGGAGAGACAGAAATAGAAGATGGAGACCAACCTCAACAGAGACAGGTTGCTTTATTTGAAGCAAAGAGGTTGGCAACAGTCTGTTCTTGCAAAGAGACTGCGCACTGGGCGTGTTTAGAACTCAGGTGTTTATCAGGTTAAGGAGAGAATTTGCCATTGCTGTGGAGGGTAGGGGTGGGAGAGCGCAGCTGGCCGAAGAGTAGGAGGCTCTGAATTCTCAGGGAACTTCCCTCTCCACAGTTCCATAGCTGCCCTGTGCAGCTTACCTGCTTTGCAAGGAGCTGAGCAGGGCCTGGTTAGGCACCAAGGATCTCAACAAAAGGGAGGAAGTGGGGCAGAGGGGAGGAGGAGGAGGAAAGGGAGCAGGGGATGGTGCAGCAGGTCCTGTACCCTTCACCTGACTTGTCTCGCACAATCACAGCACAATGAGGAAATCAGGAAGTCACCACTGCTGTCATTCCAGCAGCCAACCTACAGACCTTACCCAGGTTTTGAGTGGCCCACCCATGGGGCTTTCTCTGCCCAGGATACAACCCAGAGTGCCACGTTCCATGTGGCTGTCCTGTCTTCTTTAGTCTCTTTGCTGGGGGTGGGTGTCTCAGTCCATTTCGTGTGTGGCCCTGACGTTCAGAAGGACTGTCCAGTTGCTTTGCAGACTGTCTCTCGGCTTGGGTTTGGGTGCTGTTTGCTCGTGCTTCAGTGCAGGTACACGTCTGCAGACGTGCGTGGTGCCCCCTCAGTGCACCGTATCAGGAGGCACATGGTGTTCCCGGAGCGCATGACTTTGCTCACTTGGATAATTGCTCTCTTTGACCTTCGCGTGTGAAACCAGTTCACGCAGGTGTCCTGAGACTTCGCCGTTTGTGTGGTTTAGGAGAATTGTAAAGTAATGCGAATCAAACAACTCTTTGAGGGCTTCTGGAATTACCTTGCTCAAGGGGATTCCGTGGGCTGTGCTGTCACAGTTTTTCTCTTTTGCAGCCTGGGCAGGGGAAAAATAAGAAATGTGGGGTTTTTTCCCTGTACCGTTTCAAGGTAGTGAGATGGAGTGTCAGGTTAAAGTTAAGGTCCCAGCAGCCACGAGCTTGATGTTTTCTGTACCAGCAGATGTGTTTAGAGGAACACACGTTCAGGGTTTTAGCAGCAGTTGCTTAGATGCTCTTTCGTGGAATATGGCAGCTTGACTTGGAGCTGGGCTTCAGCTGCCAGAGGACACGGTGTGAACAGAGTGTAAAATGGAGCCCCGTCCACACCCCGGCGGAGGGGGCATGGAGCCTGCTCTGTGGACCGGTTTTTTCTTTTTTCTTTCTTTTTTTCTTTCTTTTTTTTCAGGTGGAGTTATAGACAGAGAGAGAGACAGAGAGAAAGGTCTTCCTTCCATTGGTTCACTCCCCAAATGACCAATGACTGCCATGGCCGGTGCTGCGCCGATCCGAACCAGGAGCCAGGTGCTTCTTCCTGGTCTCCCACGCGGGTGCAGGGCCCAAACACTTGGACCATCCTCTACTGCCCTCCCCAGGCCACAGCAGAGAGCTGGGCTGGAAGAGGAGCAACCGGGACTAGAACACGGCGCCAATATGGGATGCTGGTGCCACAGGCGGAGGATTAACCAAGTGAGCCATGGCGCCGGCCCGTGGACCGGCTTTTGAGAGATTTTGTGCACTTTTCTTTGCAGCGAATGCGCCAAGAAAATGGGCAAATCAGTCTCAAAAGAGGTTCTTAGAGATTTCTAGAGATTATTTTTTAATAGAGTAGAAAATCCCAAAGGAAGCTAAAGTACTTTTGCAGAGGTTTTGCCTCCAACTTCAAGGGAAGTGGAGCATCCGTCAGCTTCTGACCCATCTGAGGGGACAGAAGGGCTGTCACATGCTGGGTCGTTGGATCACGGAGGGGCCGAGCACGTTACACGTCAGCAGGGAGAAGGTGCCCGCAGAGGCCAGGGCGGGATGCCCCAGCACAGACTGAGGCCAGCATGCGCGTGATTCCCGCGAAGGAACCAGATCAGAGGGCTCAGTGGTGGGGGAGGCCTTGGCTTGATGGTTTTGCTGGAGTCAGTCTCAGCTGGAAAGAGCCTCACACTCTGGTCCATTCGTACCAAGTGGCCTTCCAGCCTCTGTCCGTGTCCAGCGCTGGCAAGGTCAGCCCTGCCCCCGTGGCCTCCTGTCTGGCAGGGCTCCGTGCAGCAGGCATCTTTCCTCCTGTGACGGCCGCTGAGTTCACGCTCCCTTCTCCCAGGCCACACCGGGCCCCTGCGTGCCGTCTACGCATGTTTTCCTGCCTTGTCTCCCGTGCTTTCCTCACAGCATCCGGGTACAGCACCCCAGTGAGGGTCTCCATTTGGCTGGCGCCCCTTCGTGAGTTGTGGTGCCCTGAGCGTGGCGCCCAGCGCTGGTCACATGGCTCCAGGCTCGGGCCTTGTGCCCCCGGCCTGCCCAGCACCCGATAAGCTCCGCTAACTGGTTCTGCACAGCCCTCAGAGTTTGAATTCCTAGCTGTGTCTGAATTTCTTGAATGCCTCCGGCACCCCGGGAACTCTCCCTCCTGGGGTCGTGGTTGCACCTCTGGTGCCCAGCTGGGCCCGGGCTCACATGACTCCTTTTGGCAGCCACAGGCTTATCTCAGATTTTGTTACTCTAATGAAATGCCTGGGCCACCTGCAGAGAAACAGAGGCTTATTTGGGCTCAAGTGTCTGCTCCCGGGTTAAGACCTGCACCTAGCTGCGGTCTTGCTGGCGGAGTTCCGAGGTGGTGCGGGGCATCACAGACTGGGAGCGTGCGCATTGATATCCCCTGCTCTCTCTAGCTGTATAGTTATAGGGCCCTGTGCCGAGGACCTCATCTCACCCTAGTCACCTCCCAAACGTTCCACCTGCAAATGCCATGGTGGCATTAATTTTCTGCCCTCTCAATATCTCACAATGGGGATTGGTAAGATGGGGAGGAAACCAGGGTGGGGGAAGCCCTTCTGCCCCATCGGCTTCTGCTTGTCCTCCCAATCTGGCCCCACACCTTGGGGACTGCACCCGCCAGACAGGTGCTGACTGTCCTGAGGCCCCCTGTGGGCCTGGCGGAGCTGACAGTGTCCAAGCCTTGGGAAGACCCTCCATGGACATATGCAGTATCCTGTAGTTTGAGGTTTGACTGTAACCCTCAGGGGCACTCTCAGCCTGGGAGGCCCGGGTAGGGTCAGTGGGTCCGTTAGGACTGTGTCACACTAAGAGTAGGAGGAACCCCCGCAAGTGCGAGCAGCTGTGGCTTCAGGGAACGCAGGCTCCTAGTTGCTTTCTGTCACCCTGGGGGTGCCATGACTCACCAACCCCGCCAGCTTCCAGGAAGAGACGAAGCAACGGGAGGAAGGAGCAGCACCGCATCTGGGAAGCAAGCTGGCTTGCAGCCGTGGCAGGCCTCTGCCTGCACCGTGTTGGAAATGGGTTGTCATGTGACCACGAAGGAAGGAAGTAGATTTTACTAGTGAGGAGGAAGAGAAGAGTGGCTACAGGCAGGGAAGCAGCAGTGTCTGCCCCAGCCAAGCTGTGTCCCCAGTGATGCTAGGGCTTTGGCAATCCAGAAGCCTCACAGGGAGACCCCTGGGGGAAGAGTCTTTTGTCCTCCTGCGGTGGCAGTTTCTAAGTCTATGTGCACAGATGAGCAGAGTAGGGAGAAAAAACCCATCCCTCTGGGGATTCTGATTTAATCGGTCAGAAGTGAGGCTAGCCGTGGGAATAGTTTAGAAAGCCTGCCTGTGATTTTTTTTAATTATTTTATGAAAAATCTCAAATATATACAAAAATAGAAAGTAGTACCAGCTGAGCATTCCTAATCTGAAAAGCTGACATCTGAGACATTTTGAGCATGGATGTGCCGCCACAATGGAGCATTGCAAGGCTGGTGGTTACAGTCAAAATACAGGCGCCTTCAAATATGTATGGAGTTACCTTCAGGCTCCATGTACAGGATACATATGTAGCACACGTGAATTCTGTGTTTAGATTTGGGTCCCGTTCCCAGCATATCTCGTTATGTGTATACAAATATTCCAAAATTTGAAAGCCTCTGAAGTCTGAAGCACTTCTGGTCCCAAGCATTTCAGATAAGAGGTAGTCAACCCATGTCTTGATCCCTGGCGCACCTGTCACCGTGCTGTTGTTTTTTGTTGCGTCTGTGTCTTCCCTTGCCCCATTCTTGCTCTTCCCTCCCGCACTCACTGGAGTACCTGTAAAATATGAAGGGCATTTTACCGACGAGGATGTTCAGACGATGCTGTGGTCGAATGTTTGTTTGCCCTGGATCTCGTGTGTGGAAATCCTAACTCCCAAGGTAACAGCATAGGAAGTGGGGTTTTGGCAGATGATCAGGTCATGAAGGTGGACCCTTGCGTCAGCCTCCCGCTGTGCGAGGCCTGCGACAGCTGTCTGGGGAGGAAGCGGGCCCTCCCCCGGCACAGCCTGCTGCTGCCTTGACTGTGGGCTGCCTGGCCTCCAGAACTGTTGGAAGCACATCTCTGTTGTTTGCAGGCCACCCGCCAACAGCATTTTGTTTTAGCAGAGATTTGTGTTGAATGAGAAATTCGTCCCAAAGGTTGCATTCTGTTCATCTAAGGGGTGATTCCATTAATAAAACATTGTTGAAATGACACAATAGGGTTTTTTTGGATTTGTTTTGTTTTTTTTTTAGAGATTTTTTAAAAATTTATTTGAAAACCAGAGTTCCAGGGGAGCTGGGGGTGGGGAAGAGATCTTCCATCCACTGGTTCACTCCCCAAATGGTTTCTTTATTTTTTTTTTTTATTTTTTGGCAGGCAGAGTGGACAGTGAGAGAGAGAGACAGAGAGAAAGGTCTTCCTTTTGCCGTTGGTTCACCCTCCAATGGCCACTGTGGCCAGTGCGCTGCAGCCAGCGCACCACGCTGATCCGATGGCAGGAGCCAGGTACTTATCCTGGTCTCCCATGTGGTGCAGGGCCCAAGCACTTGGGCCATCCTCCACTGCACTCCCTGGCCATAGCAGAGAGCTGGCCTGGAAGAGGGGCAACCAGGACAGAATCCGGCGCCCCGACCAGGACTAGAACCTGGTGTGCCGGCGCCGCAAGGCGGAGGATTAGCCTAGTGAGCCGCGGCGCCGGCCCCCAAATGGTTTCAACAGGACAGGCCAAAGCCAGGAGCCTGGAGCTTCTTCCAGGTCTCTCACATGGGTTCAGGGGCCCAAGGACTTGGGCCATCCTCCACTGCTTTCCCAGGCCATTAGCAGGGAGCTGGATTGGAAGTGGAGTAGCTGGATTGTTATCGGTCATGGAAGGAAGGGCGGTTACTGGAGAAAGTCTTGTGGGTTCTTTTCCTTAGCTTAGTATAGAAATAAAAATTTGGTGGGGCTGGTGCCATGGCTCACTTGGTTAATCCTCCACCTGCGGCGCCAACATCCCATTTGGGCGCCGGGTTCTAGTTCCGGTGGCTGGTCTTCCAGGCCAGCTCTCTGCTGTGGCCCGGGAGGGCAGTGGAGGATGGCCCAGGTGCTTGGGCCCCTGCACCTGCATGGGAGACCAGGGAGAAGTACCTGGCTCCTGCCTTCGGATCGGTGCAGCGCCGGCCGTTGTGGCCATTTGGGGAGTGAACCAATGGAGGGAAGACCTTTCTGTCTCTCTCTCACTGTCAAATTTAAAAAAAAAAAGAAAAATTTGGGAAATAATTTGCAAAGAGGCAGAAACTTTTATTAGAAAAGAACTTTTATTTGATTGGCAAGCAACCGAAAGCATCTGGTCTGAGAGGAGAGCAGGCAGAGCGCCCGAGCGGGACACTGGCTTTGAGGGAGTGTCCGGGTTTTGAAGGTGTTACTGTTTCTTTCACTGGGTCATTCTGTGGGGGAGCCCATTGGACGGGGATTTCACGCACTGTATGTTGATTGGCTGCAGCTCATGGAGATAGCGGGGGGTCTCCTGCAGACGGCCTGTCTCCCGCTCAGGGGCTCAGCCCCCTCTACTAGCTCTGGGTGGATTATTGCAACTAACCTGAAGGCATGATTTAAAGCGGCAAGGGTCACACAAGACAGCCTGGATCTTCTGGAGCCGGTGGACTCTCCCCAGGGGCTCAGCCCCTTCCCCTGCCAGCTCTGGGTGAAAGAGCACCCACCTGGAGGTGGGATTTAAAGCCACTAGGTCTCTGTATACTAAGATAATCGAAAATGAATCTTGATGTGAATGGAAGGGGAGAGGGAGTGGGAAAGGGGAGGGTGGTGGGTGGGAGGGACGGTATGGGGGGGAAAGCCATTGTAACCCATGAGACGTACTTTGGAAATTTATATTCATTAAATAAAAGATAAAAAAAAAATAAAAATAAAAAAAAATAAAAAAAAATAAAAAAAAAAAAATAAAGCCACCAGGTCACACACACAGCACAGGAAGCTACTAGTAGGGGAGGTGCTGGTCTGGAGGCAGGCTTTGCAGCCACAGCTGGCAGCCTGCTTGTGAAGGACAGTCTGCCTACGTCTGAGGGCCCGGGCCCCCGCCCCGCCGGGCAGCCTCATGGGTGTCGAACCAGCGCTCACATTGGATGCTGGCATCGCAGGCAGAGGCTTAACCTACTATGCTACGATGCCCGCCCCAAAATGACAAAATGATTGAGACAGAGAACAGACTGGTGGTTGAAGGGGGTGTGGTGGGGAAGGAGGTAGCTGTAGCTATGGAAGGGTGACATGAAGGACCTCGTGGAGATGGAAATGACCCGGATTTTTACTGATCCAGTGTCAGTATCCTGGTGTGGCAAGATGCCACCATTGTGGAAACTGGGCAGAAGTTCCTGGCATCTCTCTGTTATTTCTTCACTGTATGTAAAGCTGCAAGTCTTTCAAGATAAAACATTTAATTAAAATAACTTATCAGGAAGCAGCATTAAACCTGCTGAGGGTTAAGACCTTGAATTTGCAGACAGCTTTAGCAAAGCTGTATTTCTGCAAAGAGTCCACACTTGAATTAGTCTGAAACATTACCTATTTGTATCACTTTGGGAAGGGGAAAAATGGAGCTTTATTGGAGTGGGACATAAGACAGTCAAGTTCTTAAAATTTTTTAGTCAAAAGCCTGAGAAGCAATAGTTTAAAAAAAATTTTTTTTTTTTTTTACTTATTTGAGAGACATAGAAAGAGTTACACACAGAGAGGGAGAGAAAGAGAGTGAGAGGGAGTTCACGTTCCTGTCCACTGTTCCACTCCCCAGATTCTCCAGTGGCCTAGAACTCAATTCAGGTCTCGCACGTGGGTAGCAGGAAGCCGGTTACTTGAGCATCAGCACTGCCTCCCAGCAGGTGAATTAGCAGGAAGCTGGAGCTGGAGTTGGAGCTCTAACCCAGACACGCTGATGTGAGAAGCAGGCGTCCTAACCAAGTTCCCAGCCCAGGTGGTCAGGTTTCAACAGGCGCTCCCAACAAAAGTAGCTTCCGGGCTGGCTTTGTCTTCGGCAAGGTTCCTCTTGTTCAGTGGCTAAGTTGGCCACACAGGTGCCAGCTCCTCCTTCCGGCCTAGCACCCAGTCTGCTTGCTCAGCAGGCCACTAAGGTGACTCTGGCACCCGGGCTGGGGACACGATCAGCGCTGCTTCAGGCTGAGTGGAGACTCAGGGGCCTCTGTGTCGCTCCTGCTCGAGGACTGGCCCCAGGTGAGAGCCCAGCCCCACGTTGGGCTGCCGTTTCTCTTGCAGGCACACTCTCCTGTCTTGCTCTGCTTCCTTCCCCCTGGTTGGCCGTCGGACATACGCCAGCAACGTGGACCCGGTGAGTGGATGCCCAGCCACCTGGAAACCAGATGCTCAGAACCCCTGGGCCCCGAGCCCCCTCAGAGCAGGGCTTTGGGGCTTCTCGCCCACCCTCCGCCAAAGCACCTCCACGGGTAACGAGCCTGCCCACCGCATGCCTGTGGGAGGCTGCGGTAAAGCATTCGGCCCCTCCACCTGGGAAGGCCGCAGCCGAGGCCTGATGGGAGCCAGAACCCCACCCTGTCCTGGAGAGCGGGGGGTTAAGAGTTTGGAATCTGGGCTCTCTCAGCCCTGGTTCAAGTCCAGCTCCGTCACGGTGCCATGGTATGATAATCACACTCACCACGGAGTTACGAGAGGATGCAGTCAGAATAGTTCATACCGGGAGCCTGGTGTAAGGTGAGTACTGTGCCCCATACACGTTAACTTGGATGATGAAGATGGTGACGACCGCAATGGCCGTGGTGAGCGTAGATGGGGAAGGTGACACCCAGGCAGCAGAAGTCCTCTCTCCCGGTGACACTGCTGGATGACGTCCGAGTGCTGATTCCGAGTCCAGGCTTTTTCCAGTGCACCGTGGAGCTGCCCCACACAGCAGGAGTGGGCGGGGAGGGCTACCTGGTGCTGTCATGGGCAGGGAGCCCACTCACCCTGTGTCAGGACTGTGGGCGCCTAACCTGGGCTCTGACCTCCTGCACAGGCTGGCAGCAAAGCTGTCCTGGTCACGGGCTGTGACTCTGGATTCGGGTTCTCCTTGGCCAAGCATCTGCATTCCAAAGGCTTCCTCGTGTTCGCAGGCTGCTTGCTGAAGGTAAGGCCTGGCTCCTCCCCACTGCCACTGTGCGTCCAGGCAGTGGGCGTCTGGCGGTTCTTTAACAATTGCTTGCCCAACAGCTGGCCCGTGTGTTGCTCAAAACAGCCTGTACCTCTCCCTGTGGCTTCAGTCTCACTTGTTCTTCATGTCTTCCCGCCTCCCCTCCCTTCCTCCTTCCTTCCTTCATCCTTCCCTCCATCCATCCATCCATCCATCCATCCATTTGTTATTTGCTTGTCAGTCACTAATGATCTGCTGGATGCTTTGGTAGTGCTGTGGTAGAACGGAGCCCTCCCTCTGTGGGGAAACAGCCATGCATAGACACAGCTGAGGGCTTAGCGTGAAGAGGACTCAGGAATGTGTCAGGACTAGGGCGTGCGCAGAGGAAGGGTTGGATCCCAGGGTAACAGAGCAGGTGACACTTGTCCTGGACCATGGAGAATACATAATAAATGTCCCAGGGACACTGGGACAAGTGACCTGTCGGACAGAAGGAGTGGCTCAGGCATGGGCCGGGAAGCGTGAGGCTCCTTTGGGACATAGCAGGTGGAATGTCAGGCACGTGGAGAGAAATGCAGGGCGGGAGGCTGCTCCTGTGGACGAACGTCTTGTTGTCTTTAGTATTTTGCAATTACCAATAAAGTGCTGGAGGATAACCATGGGCAGATGTGTTTTTGTATTGTTGGAGGTTCATTTTTAGGACAGATTGCTAAGAATGAGATTGCTCTTGGATCAGAGGGTAAATAAAGTATGGTGTCATATTTTCTAGCTACAGTCTGCTCTGTGGGTTATGCATTCATGGATTCAACCATAGCAGCAGATTGAACAGTTTTTAAAAGAGTGTCTGTCTGGGGCTGGCCTTACGGCACAGTGCTTAAGCTGCCATTTGGAATGCCTGCATCTGTACTGGGATGCTGAGGCTTGAGTCCTGCCTCCACTTCCAACCTAGCTCCCTGCTAGTGCACAACCTGGGAGGCAGCAGATGATGGCTCAAGAACTTGAGTTCATCCTGTGCAGGTGGGAGACCTGGTAGAATCCCTAGATCCTGGCTTCAGCCTGTTACAGGCATTTAGAGCAAACTAGCAGGTGGAAGATCTCTCTCTGTTTCTCCCTCTCTCTTCCTGTCACTCTGCCTTTCAAATAAGTAAATCCATAAATACATGTTTACAATAATAATTTTCAATAATATAAACAATTACAAATAATAAAGTATTCTGCATTGCCATGCTCTGAACATCATTCCAGATCAGAATGAACTTTTTTTTTTTTAAGATTTATTTGGTTACTTTAAAGACAAAGTGCAAAGAAAAAAGGAAAGACAGTAAGAGAGAGAGATCTTCCAACTGCTGGTTCACTCCCCAAATGACAGCAACAGCCAGTTCTAGGCTAGGCTGAAGCCAGGAGCCAAGAGCTGCATCCTGGTCTCCCACATGCGGGTACTTGGGTCATCTTCCAGTACCTTCTCAGGTGCATTAGCAGGAAGCTGGATTGGAAGTGGAGCAGCCGGGACTCCAACTGGCACTCCAGTATGAGACGCAGGCAGCACAAGCAGTGGCTTCAACTGTCGCGCCACAACTCCAGCCCTTTTTCTTCTTTTTAATTATGAAATTCAAACAATACAGAAGTATTTGATGTAGAAAAGTGAGGTCTTCCCAATCTCTGGCCCCCAGGTCACTTAAATGTGGCTGTGCACGTGTCAGTGACTTTTGCCGTTAGAAGCAAAATTGCAGTGGGTAGCTTTACACATCTTTGTATGCTTTCGTTGATGATTCTTAGGAAAACCTTGTAGCTAAGAAAGGGCTAGTTGGGCTCAGATTTTATGCAGCTCTGCTACATTGCTCCCCTGAAGGGCTGTCCTGTGAGAGGGCATGAAAGAAACTGTGGGGAGTGGCGTGCTTGGAGTCGGGCTCTCTGCGCCATGTGGACCTGCCTCACCAGGTGCTGGCAGGAGCCTTTGAAATCCCCGACCTGTGTGTGGCACCTGTGCCCTTGCACTGATCTGGCCAGCAACACAGGGGACCACACCTTGACTCCCTAGTGCAGGCAGAAGCTGTCCAGAGCTCCAGGAGGGCCTTGGAGAGGGGGTTAGAGCCTGGGGCTCCAGACCCCGATTGGCCACAAACCCAGGATTGGACCAGCACCTCCTCTCTCTGGGCCTTAGTCTCCTCTTTTTTTTTTTTTTTTTTTTTTTTTTTCCGACAGGCAGAGTTAGACAGTGAGAGAGAGAGACAGAGAAAAAGGTCTTCCTTCCGTTGATTCACCCCCCAAATGGCCGCTACGGCCAGCGCACTGCACCAATCCAAAGGCAGGAGCCAGGTGCTTCCTCCTGGTCTCCCATGCAGGTGCAGGGCCCAAGCACTTAGGCCATCCTCCACTGCCTTCCCAGGCCACAGCAGAGAGCTGGACTGGAAGAGGAGCAACTGGGACAGAATCTTGCGCCCCAATCGGGACTAGAACCCTGGGTACCGGCATTGCAGGCAAGGATTAGCCTAGTGAGCCTCGGCACCGGCCCCTCAGTCTCCTCTTACAATAACAGGCCGGGACCGGAGATCTCCTTCCTCTCTCACAGCTGCGGTTCTGCGACCTGGTGACTGGGATTCTGAAGAAAGTACCAGACAAGGTCATTGGCAGGCTGTGTTGTAGAAGCACTTCTTGAGTGCTTCCACTTTGTGTCTCCAAATCAGACAGTCGTCGGAGCCACCAGAGACTATGGGTAAAGTGCCAGGGGACGTGATTTCCAGCCTGGTTCTGAGATGTTAGCCGTGCGCCGGGTTGCAGCTCGGGCTTCTGATTTCATTGCTTTGGGCCAGTTCAAAGACTTGGATCCAGGAGAAGCCTCCAAGCTCCTACATCAACTGCTCCCCCTACTGGACCATTTTGGCACACCCCCACTCGCAACAGACCTGCATACCTGGGCAGCCTGGGGTTGCTACTTCCCGCTTCTCTACTCCCCTTTGTAGAAAAGCGGCCCCAGAGGGTTGTTTCTGCTGGCTATTTGCATAGAGTTCCCTCCCATTTCTAACACTCAGGATCTGGCTCTGCCCCTCCCACTCTGTTCATTTGTTCAACAAAGGTTTGTTGAGCACCTGTGATGAGCCACTGTTGGGAGATGCAGCCAATGACAGGGGAATGAAAGCTTTTCTATTCCAAGGGCAGAGGTTGGGAGAGGCAGACGAGGAGTAAGAATAGCATGTTGCTTCTCTGTGGGGTGAGGAGAAGAAAGGGTTGGGGTGCGTATATATTCAGTTTTCAAGAGGGAAGAAGGACATTGCAGGGAAGGTGGAGCGGGGCTCTTATGCCCAGATGTCCAGGCAAGCACCAAGCACAGAGGGGTGGGCCCTGTGGTTTGAGGAGCAGCAGGACGCCGCTGTGGCTGAGAGTAGGGGCGGGTGCAGATCTGCGTCCACATGGGGATGACTTACGGGGCTAGCATCCCCTCCCTGTCTAGAAGGATGAACGGGAGGGCCCATGGGATGGGTGGAGGTGGCATAGCTGGCAACGCTAGTGGTTTGAGGTGCCTGAAGCCCAGCACCCTGGGGGAGGGGGAGAGGGGAGCTAGGACAGGAAGGCAGGAGCAGAGCAGGCAGGCGCTGCGCACTGCTGCGCCCAGCCGGCGCTTCGACCACTTCTCAGACATCCGCATCAGATCGGCCCGGCAGCGGCTGTGGACCAAGCCGGCCCTCTCCTGCTCACTAGCGCTTTGTTCCGTGACTTCACGCTCTCGCGGTTCTTCTCCAGCTCCTTTGCCAGCTCTTCCTCCTGCCCGTCCTGGAAATGTGACAGTGCCCCAGGCCTGCTCTTCTCTTCCCAGTGCTTCTAATGTGTGATAAGAAGCACCCGGGGGCCTCACTGGCCGCCAGGTAAAACATGCTGGGCCGCTGTCTAACCTTTCTGCCAGGGGCTGCCCCTTACCTGTCTTAGTACCTGTAAGAAACTGGGACACGAGAGGAGGAGAGGTGGAGAGCCCTGGCCATGGCATTTCCCTCTGGTCTCAGGTCAACAGTGGGCTTCCTGGGAACGGCGTGCAGAGCTCACCAGGTGTGCCCAGTGTCTGGAGCCTCGGGGTATGATGCCGACATTAGAGAATGACGCTGAGTGACTTGTCTGGACACAGAGCTCAGAAGCTGCAGAGGGGAAGGGCTGTGCTTCTACCCCAGTGGGACACAGCATCCTGGCCCCGTGTGGACTGCAGGGCGAGCTGCCTGCGGTCATCATCGAGTGAGACCACACGGCGCTGGCCAGAAGTGCGCGTCGCTGAGGCCTGGGCTGAGGGAGACGGTGCCAGGTGGGAGGAGTCCCATGGCAGGACCCCTGCCGAATCTCAGAAGTGCCCTGAGAAATAAGGGCCCACTCCCGGGCTCCTGCCACCTCTCAGGCAGCAACAGCAGACAACAGCCAGCCTCGGGAGGCTGTTGTTTGTTGCCCCTCCTTCGCGGCATCCAGGTGTAGCTTGGAGGGGTCACAGGAAGGAATCAGAGAGGAGGGCAGCTGGAAAGTGGTGGGAAACCATGCTCTGGGGGCAGGCCTGTGTGGGGCAAGCTTGACATTGGGTGCAAGTTTGCGAGTTTGGGTTTTCAGTCCAGCCTCAGCTGACTTAGCAGATGCTTGATGCCGGAAGAAGCTCTGTCGACAGAATGAGTGAGAATGCTGCAAGGCTCGCCTGAGATTGCATCCAGGGTGGGGAGACCAGGGAGAGGAAGAAGTGGGCTTGTCCATAACCCAGCAGGGGTAAGAGTTTGGCGCAGCACCTTGCATGCCACGTCCCATATCAGAGCACGCCACGTCCCATATCAGAGTATCTGGGTTCGAGTTCTGGCTCTGCTTCCAATTCCAGCTTCCTGCTAATGTGAACCCTGGGAGGAAGCAGATGATGGCTCAAGTACCTTGGTCCCCGCTAACCCACATGGGAGACTTGAGATGAGTTCTGGGCTCCTGGCTTCAGCCTGACCCACCCCAGCTGTTGCATTTGGGGGGTGAACCAGCAGTCTCTCTGCCTTTCAAATAGATAAATAAATTAACTTTACAAATAATAAAGTTACACAGGCATCAGCACGGCAGGATTTGAAAGCTTGTGCCAAACAGCAGGCCCAGAGACCTGCAGAGTGGACCCCAGAAACCCTGGAGCCAGTTGAGGGGGTAGAGAGGAGGTGACCTGGACAGCATGGTCTTAGCCCAAGGACAGGCAGACCCCTAAGGGCTTAGGCCACCACAGTCTGCAGCCACAGGCCAGGCTACAGGTGGTTGGGAAGCTGGGGTGTGGCAAACAGACATTCTGTCCCTGTCGGTGTGACTGTAAAGTACAGGGTAGTTTTATATTTTACAAATGTGTATGCGTGTATATGATTTATTTATTTGAAAGGCAGAGTTAGAGAGAGAGGGAGAGATAGGGGGAGATCTTCCATCTGCTGGTTCACTCTCCAAATGGCCTCAATGCCTAGGGCTGGGCCAGGCCAAAGCCAAGAGCCAGGTATTCCATCAGGGTCTCCCATGTGCGTGGCAGCCGCCCACATACTAGGGCCATCTTCTGCTGCTTTCTCAGGCACATTTTCAGGGAGCTGAATGGAAAGTGGAGCAGCCAGGACTCGAACCAGCACTCACATAGGGTGCTGGCATCACAGGTGGCGGCTTAACCTGCTGTGCCACAGCACCAACCCCTCTGCTGCCCAGGGGAATTGAGGGCCAAGCCTGACACCCACAGTGTGCAGAGGTGGTCTGGGGGGACCTGGCACTCCTGGTGCCCAGCTGCACAGAGGCTTCTCTAAAGAGCTGGCTGGAGCCCTTTCGTGGGAAGCCCATGAGTGAGGATGACAGTTTAGGGATGGAAGGGAGGGTACGGGGAGATCAGCCCACTTCCCATGTGATGCCTGGACTGTCTTTGCTCTGTGCCCCGCCGGCACCCCACCACCCGTTACTCATTGTCTGAACACATCCCAGCTGGTCCATATCATCTCCAGACCGTGACAGTCGCTCCTCACTTTGAGTTGGACTTGACGTCTTGGCCCTCGGTCTGCTCTCGTGGAATGAGTTGGCCCCCACAGCCATGTCCACTCCGCCCCCAAGTCTTCTCTCCGGACCAGTCCTCCACAGCGCATGGGCCCCCACTGGCCCGGCCCCTTCACCCCCTCCTACGTCCCTGTGATGCTGCAGGGTGCCATCTCCAGTCCTGGGACCACGGCCCTTCTGGTCAAACCACTTCCAGGGCTCAGCCCCACCCCTGACAGACGCCGCCCATCCTGAGCTCCCCACGCTTGCCCGTGCCGGGCTGTTGGCCTCACTGCCAGTTGCTTGCATCGCGGGCTGCAGAGTAAGCTTTTCTCTGGCACTGCATTCCCTGGCAGCCACTCCAGCCCTCTCGGAGGAGACATCAGGATTGCAGACACCGCTCAGAAAAAAATTGCTTCCAATTAAATTACGACTGGCAGAGTTTAATTTTCACATCAAATGTAGCTCATTCCTGTTGTGGGGGAAATAAAAATAAAAACCTGTGTCAGAGACTGGGATGAAGTGTCATAGCAAGCCCTGCCTCGAGAAAGGGGGGCCAAGGAGATAAGGCCATCGGGGGCTTGGCACAGTATAGCACCCCTCTTAGCGAACACTCAACTAACCAAGTCGGCGCTTAATTAGAACCCTCCGGCGGCTCAGCAGTGCCCCCCAGCGGACGCCTGCCCACCTCCCAGCCTCGCATCCACCGCTCCTAGGTCTTTGCACTGCCTGCAACAGATGGCTTTCTGTGGCCTCTTCCGGGAAGCGCCCTGACCCCCAGGGCCCCTCTTTTCACGTCCTCAGCTGTCACTGCTTTGCTCCAGCCCCTCCGTGTGTGTCCCTTCCGCCTCCAGCGGGGTGTTTGGACGTCAGTGCCCAGCGCAGCGGGGACCATGAAAGAGGGCTGAGAAACCATTGCCACGCAAGAGACGCAATTCTCACGTTCAGTGAAACCTGAAGTCGAGTTGCGCTATGTGGTTAAACAGGTTTCTTAAAAGCTTTCTTCCTTATTCCAGGAATCTGCAAGGGCTGGCCCGGGGGGTGGGGTACTTACATTACAGCCAGAAAAAAAAAAAAAAAAAAAACCAGCACCTGTGAAAGGGACACACATGGGTGCACAGAGCCGTGCTAAGGTCTGAACTGGAACTTAGAGGCAGGTTCTGGCCTCTCGCCAAGCCCTGGGCTGAGAACGGAGGTGGCCAGCTGGCAGCCTGCTGGTCATATGTGGCCCATGGACACACTTTGGCCCACACACTGGTTTTGGTTTTTTTCATTTCTGTTTTTGTTTTTAATGTGAAAAGTTGCCAACACCAGCTTAAAACTCGAAGCATCTGGCCAGCTGGGGCTTCTGTACCCAACGGGCACATGCTCTAGGCCCCAGCGTCCCCTCCCTGTTGTCTGAGAACCGCATGTTCCTGTCATTGAGGCCTGGGGGACAAGGTCTCTGCCCTACTCCTGGTGTGGCCGTGGCACTGTGCTTGGTGCGTCCTCACCGCCCAGGGGCATCCACAGCCTGAGGCTTTGCAGGGCCTTGGGGCTGCTCGGCAGCGTCCCTCCTTCCCTCGTCTCCCTCGGCATGATGACACAGACTCTTTTCCTCCCCAGGACAAGGGGGATGCTGGGGCCAAGGAGCTGGACAGCTTGAACAGCGACCGGCTGCGGACCGTCCAGCTCAATGTCTGCAGCAGCGAGGAGGTGGAGAAAGCGGTGGAGGTGGTGCGCGCGGGCCTGAAGGACCCTGAGAAAGGTCAGGGGCCGCGGGGGCAGGCGCGGGGCTGTGTGGAGGGACCCTTCCCGGAGGCCACTCCGTTGGCCGGCATCCTGCCCACAGGCTCTTGTGGACCCCGGGGTTGAGTTGCGGTGTGTGTGGGGGGGATTCTCCATCAGGGAGCAGTGCGCTGAGAGGCAGGGCAACACGAGACAGGGTTTGGTGCAGCCTTGGGGGTGGGGTGGGAAGCCGGTCAGTGTGGCAGAGACCGGGCAAGGTCGTTCCCGGTGCAGTGGAGTGTGGACAGCCGTGGGAGCAGCTCTGTTGGCCGGGACAGGTTGGGTCTCATTCAGGGTTAGTGGAGAGGGGGGAGGGAGGTGGGCCAGGCCTTGGGTGCTGAGCGAGGGAGCCACTGCAGGGGCTGCCCTGAGTGGAATGGCCTGGCTGGACGTGAGCTCACTCTGGGGACTGCAGAGGCCACATATGGCACCGTTCCGTGCGGGAGTGTGAATCCAAGAGTTGTGGCCTAAGGTGGGCATTGGGAAAGAGGAGGGGTCAGGGGTGAGGACAGGGGGAGGAGCCCATCATAGCGGGACTCAGTGGCTCGGATGGGCAAGAGGTATCCACCCTGCGTGCCCTAGTGCCCATGGGGCCCCCTGGTGGAGACCAGGTGCCCCTGGGAGGCGAGGCTGGGAGTGGGGGAGGGACTCCATGGGCGAAGCTGGGGCCAGCGGTCCAGAAGCTAAACCGAACAGGAGGTTTAGGGGCCAGCGCCAGCGGAGTGGATGCTGCAGGAGGTTCTTGTTGCTAAGGACTCAAGGGCCCCCCCAGTTCAGCCGTGGGGTGCTTGGGGAGAGGGGCTCTGTTGTACATCTGCAGGGGCCAGCTCTCCTGAGCCGCTGGGGGTGGGGTGGGCAGGGAACAAGGCAGACGTCCTGCGCCTGAGCGGGGCTCTCCGTGCTGAGCGAGGCTGAAACGCCAGGGTCTCCAAGCCCCTGTCGCGGACCCAACCCCTGCTTGGTCTGGGCCGCCCCCGCCCGGGCCCTCGGCGCGCCGCAGGCCTCGCGGGACATCTGCTTCATAATTAACAGGCGGGCCGGCGTGCGGGTCCCACTCGGGAAAGGCGGGCGGGGTCCCACCTCGGTGATCCGCGGGCATCAGCGTGGGGAGCAGCACACGGCTCCGGGAAGCCGCCTCCTCACTGGCCGCGGCGAGGGAGCGGCCGCGCACGGCCCTGGGAGGGGCACTGTCCTCACCGGCGCTGCTCAGGGCCGTGCTCCTGGTCCCCGCCACAGATGGAGCTGCCCGCAGCCCCGGGCCACACGGAGAGCCCCCTGCCCTGCGGGGCGGCTCAAGGCCCAGCGCCAGCCTTGACGCAAAGTTCTCCCCGGCGCTGTGTCCCCCGGCGCGTTCCAGGGAGGGTTTGCAACAGCTCACCCCCGCCTGACGTAGCCAACACTGCAGTCTGTGGGAAAGATCTGGACACTTTTTTAGGTCTGAGAAAGAAAAGAAACCCGTCAGACACGCGGCTGCGTGCCCTTCCTCCCTGCCCCCTGCCCTCATCCGAGCCTCGGAGCTGTGGTTTTCCCGGGGACGCCTCGCAGATTCCCGCTGTCTCGGGAGATGCTGGCTGTGAACGCCAGATGGCGCCCTCGCAGAGTCCGCAGCACGGCGCGTGCGGACCGGATCCTGGCGGCAGGGGGCGCTGCCCGCTCCTTGCTCCTGGCCGCGGGGCGCCTCCTGAGAGCCGGTCGGCTGCCCTGCGCCGTGGCTGGGGGGAACCGTTGCTTCCCGAGCCTGAGGATCCAGCCCAGGGGGTGGGATGAAGGGCTTGTGTGATGAGAGCAGCTGGGCCTGTGCCACAGCCGCCTTCCCACAGCGGGACTCCGAGGGCCTGGACATCTGGAGCCCGTGACCGCCCTCCTCACCCCGCCCCGGGAAAGCTGCGTGGGCGGCTGCAGGCAGCTGTGGGCACGGCCTGATCCTGGCACCCCGTGGCTTTATCAGTTGGCCAGCCAACATTGGGTGCCTGCTGAGCGCCTAAAGGGGCGTGACCCGGGGAGGCGGTTGAATACCGGCCAAGTGGAAGTCTGCGGCTCTGGGACACGACCCCTGAGGAGCAGGGTGGCGTTGTGGGCATTATATGGTAGATGGGGGAGACCCTGAGTCATAGGCACCCTCCATCTGCTTTTGCGAAGGCTGGGGTTACTCTGGGCTTTGCCTCTTAATTGAAGTGTGAGCTTGAACCTGAACCTGCACCTGTGTGGGCCTTAGCTTGCTTGTCCGCGAAGTGGACACAGTGCTCTGCCAGCCCTCCAGTGCTCTCCTAGATCCCAGCACTGCAGGAGCCTGGGTGGAATTCTGACACAGGCTGCCCTCAGGCTGAGGGGTCGGGTGTGTGTGTGTGGGGGGGGTTACAGGAGAGGCGGGAGGGCTTCCACGTCAGGAGGGTCAGACTTGGAGAGGGCGGAGCGAGCGAGGCGCATGTGCAAGAGTACTGGGGGGGGGGCTAGCTGAGGACTCCTGGGTTGGGGAGAGAGCCCCGGTCTGCAGGCTGGGTGAGCAAGGTGACGAGGACCCAAGCCAATGCAAGTGGAGACAGGAGGGAAGAAGGGACTCTCAGGACCCAGCCCAGGGCGCCCTCGCAGCATGGGCTAAGCATGCTGCCACACAGACATGGTCCAAGTCCCAGCCGTCCCATCTGCAGGGGCCCCAGGGCCATTTAGCAAACACTTAATAGTTGGCTGGGAGTTGAGGTGTACTTAGCTCAGGGCGGGGCGGCTGTCATCCTGGTCTGTCAGCATTGTTTTTTGTTTTTTTTTTTTTTTTTTTTTTTTTTTTTGACAGGCAGAGTGGACAGTGAGAGAGAGACAGAGAGAAAGATCTTCCTTTGCCGTTGGTTCACCCTCCAGTGGCCACCGCGGCCGGAACGCTGTGGCCAGCGCACCGCGCTGATCCGAAGCCAGGAGCCAGGTACTTATCCTGGTCTCCCATGTGGTGCAGGGCCCAAGTACTTGGGCCATCCTCCACTGCACTCCCGGGCCACAGCAGAGAGCTGGCCTGGAAGAGGAGCAACCAGGACTAGAACCTGGTGTGCCGGCGCAGCAAGGCGGAGGATTAGCCTAGTGAGCCGCGGCGCCAGCCATTAATTTTTTTTTTTTTTTTTTTTGGTCAGCATTGTTAACTCTCCCCATGCCTGCTCAGGTGGAGGAGCAATGAGGGAGCTGGAGGGGTCCGGGGCAGCCAGAGACAGAGCAGCAGATGTGGGCAGCCTGGGGGCTGGATGTGAGGCTGGACTGGGGGTCAGCAGGAGGAGACTGGGGTTGGACGAGCGCCCTGACTGCCTGCAGGAATGGAGGTGACGCCGAGGCTGCTCAGGGAGACCTCTGTCACCAAGGCCCGCAGGAATGCTGCAGTGGACTTAGTGGGGACAGAGAGCTGCTGGTCCATGAGCTGTCGCTGCTGTCAAGTCCCAGGTCAAGGTGGCACTTCGCTGAGTGGTCGTGTCAGATGCCATTGTCTTGTTTGCAGGAGGTAAAAAGGATTGTGTGCATGTTAGATCATGCGATGCTGTCTCATATGAGCCAAACATATAGGAGCTAGAAAAGTCCAGAAGCGTAAAGCGCATGTAGCTGCTTCACAACACGGAAGAAGCAGACCCAGGGCAGGACCCTGGGTGCACCTGTCCCAGCGGAGGCAGGTGGAGGACGGCTTCAGGGAGGAGACAGTGTCACGGGCTGTTTGTAGTGTTCATGCTGAGGGAGGCTGAGGACGGTGAAGGCTGGGGGGCAGGGTCCTCAGCAGGCAGCGGCCCAGAGACCCCGAGGAGTGCAGGGTGGGGGCCAGCAGCAGGGCTGAGTGCCCAGGATGGGGGGTGGGGGGGTATGGCGAGTGGAGAGGGTGTGCACCTGCTGTGGAGGGAGCAGGGCAGACAGCTGGAGGAGGGTCTGTTAGGCAGGGAGATGCAGTATTTAGAGACAGCCTACCACATACTATGCACTGATTAAGCGCCTGATGTGTACAGCCTCGGAGAGAAGGAGCCAGGGGCAAGGTTGGTGACGGGTGGAGCACTGGCCAGGCAGAGTGCAGGGCGGCTTCTGCGAGATGCAGAGAACACAGGAGCCCGTTGGGAGAGGGCAGGTGTTGTCGTGGGTGGCCTGTCACGTCATGAATGTCCACAGCGAGGTCCCTGGTGAGGCCCCTGCACAGCAAGGTGGGGAGCGACAGGGAGCTCTTCGCGGACACTTTGTTAGCCAGCAGCTTCCTTTCCCTGAGGAAGGTCCTTATTCCTCCGTAATTAGCGGAGGCAGCAGAGGTCAGCTGAGGAAGCTTTAATTTGGGCAGCACAGAAGGAAAGCAGTAGAGACCAATTACTCCGTCAGTCATCCGCACAAAACCCGTTCCCATGATTAACTCGGAAAGTGAGCAGGCTATGTTCTCGCAGCAGGGGGCGCCCTGGGGCCGGGGTGGGGGGCTGCTCTGGGGCTGTGCCTGTGTATTTCCTCAAGAGGTGGGGCTCAGCGGTGTCCTGAGGCCACGCCCCTCTACCCCTGCACCCCAGAAAACTGCGGAACAAGGCTGCCCCCTCCTGGCCGCACTGCCCAGCTGTCCCCAGCAGGACTCTTGACTGGGGAAGGAAGCCTGCGCTTCCCCTCAAGGCCTAACTTTCCCCGGCAGTAGAGTAATTAATAGACTGCGCTCTACAGAACCTTCCAGCACCAGCATTCACGGTCTCCAAAGGCAGCTGGGCCCTGGCTGGGCCTGCAGGAAGCAGTCCACCCACTGCACTGCTCCGGCCCCGCCCTCGGCCCTCAGCCCCAAGCCCACAGAGACCAGAGGTGGGCACGCAGGGTGTGGTGAGAAGCTCCTGGTGTCACGGGGCTCTGACGAGGAAGAGGAGGGAGTGAAGTCGTGGTTAGGAGGGCCTCAGGGTGGGGCAGGCCTGGGCCTGCCCTGTGAGCCCCTAACCTGCTGTGTCGCCTTGAAACGTGGTCCCTGCTCTGCTAGTCCAGAGGGGGCTTGGCTTGGAAGCCCCCCGAGGTCCCCCTGGCTTCTGTAATGAAAGCTCAGAGGTAGGGGTGAGCCAGTCAGTGCGAAGTGTGGGGTGACACTGGGTGGAGCAGAGCGGGAGTGAGTGAGTGAGGTGGGGCGCAAGGCTGGGGCAACCCTGGGACCTGAGGGGCCCAGACGATCAGTCCAGGCAGACAGCGCGCGCCTGACTCCAGGGAGGCTGACCGCCTGCACTCTCTGCCCTCCATCTTCTGTCGCACTGGGCCCACTCCAGAAAGTTTCTTGGGCGTGAGGCTGGGAGGTCCCCTGGAGGTCCCAGGGGGAGGGGCTGGGAGGTCCCCGGGAGGTCCCGGGGGAGGGGCACAGCGGCGGGGTGGGGGCTGGGTGGCATCTGGTGACCCCGGCTCTGTGTCCCCGGGCAGGCGTGTGGGGCCTGGTGAACAATGCGGGCATCTCGACGTTCGGGGAGGTGGAGTTCACCAGCATGGAGACCTACAAGGAGGTGGCCGAAGTGAACCTCTGGGGCACGGTGCGGGTGACAAAGTCCTTCCTTCCGCTCGTCCGCAGGGCCAAAGGTGAGCCGGAGAGGGAGCCCCTGCCTGCCCCCCCGCACCTGCCCACAATGAAAAATGTGCCCCCGCAGAGCCGGCATCCGAGCCCATGGGCTCCACTGGACCTGGGCTGGGGGTGGCAGAGACCCCAGGCTGGGTAGGGGAGGGGGCGAGTGGCCTGCAGGAGGAGGAGGTAAGAGGTCAGCCGTGTGCGCACCAAGGGCTGAGAGATGATGGCGGCTGTCCCGTTCTGGGGCCTCCCCTAGAGAAAGTGTCCCCATCCCTAGGCCGTGCTTACGTGCACGTCGGCACACCCATTGCGTAGGCTATCATACTGCAGTTATAGACATTGTGGTATTAAGAAATTATAGTCCCCCGATCAGGATTAGAAGTTTGGGAAACAGACAAAATACCCAGGCCACCGGCTCAGCCAAGTTTAAGCAGAGCCCCACACAGCCACTGCCTCCACTTTCCTCCCTAGAACAGCCGACAACTGTGGGAAGAGGGCCAGGCCGGTGGGTATGGGTGCAGAGGGCAGCTGGGGGCTTTGGGAAAGAAACCCCAACCCCGCAGGGACTCGGAACCCAGGGGTTTCTGGAAAGCACTTCTCTCTGGATGCGTCCCTTCCTGGGTGTACATAGGGACGGGCTGGCCCCAGGCCCACCTGACCTCATGCAGTCAGGCTGAGCAGGATTCACCTCTGACCCCAGCGGCCCCAGGGTTGGGGCCATCCTCCCCGGGTACCTGAGGCTGCTCACGTGCCCTCGCCCTGAAGTCAGGCTCAGGAACCCCGCACCTACCCCAGCTGCGTCTCGGGCTGCGGGGCCATCCTGTCTGGCTTCTAAGTTGTGGGTGTGCTGCCCTCTGCTGGCAGGCTTGCTTCTCGTGCCCCCCTGGGCCCCTGGGCAGATCTGGGAGGCTGAGGCGCCTGTGTGGGGCCCAGCTGCTCTGCAGCACCAAAGGAGAAAGCCCGGCAGTCTGGGTGGCTCAGCCCTGGTTCCCGCGGGGCCGCGGAAGCGTGCCAGCCCTGGCCCCTGAGCAGGGCTCGCCCTCCCTCTCTGCAGGCCGCGTGGTCAACATCAGCAGCATGCTGGGCCGCATGGCCAACCCGGCCCGCTCCCCGTACTGCATCACCAAGTTCGGGGTGGAGGCCTTCTCCGACTGCCTGCGCTATGAGATGCACCCGCTGGGCGTGAAGGTGAGCGTGGTGGAGCCGGGCAACTTCATCGCAGCCACCAGCCTGTACAGCCCTGAGCGCATCCAGGCCATCGCCCGGAAGATGTGGGACGAGCTGCCCGAGGTCGTGCGCCAGGACTACGGCAGGAAGTACTTCGACGAGAAGATCGCCAAGATGGAGACCTACTGCAACAGCGGCTCCACGGACACCACGCCCGTCATCGACGCCGTCACACACGCGCTGACCGCCGCCACGCCGCACACCCGCTACCACCCCATGGACTACTACTGGTGGCTGCGGATGCAGGTCATGACACACCTGCCTGGGGCCATCTCCGACAGGATCTACATACATTGAAGAGCTGAGCCCTGCTGGGGAGGGAGGGCGGGCGAGAGGAGCTCCCGCGGCCACGGTTGGGTACCCAAACTCCCAAGAGGCCCGTTCCCGGGTTAGCATCTAGCAGAGGGCGTCGGCCCGCCTGTCTTGCTCACACAGTGAGTGGCTCAGGCCTTCACACACCCGGTACTTCTTGGCAGGCAGGCAGGGCCCTCACCACCCCTGGTGCACTTGTCTATCTGGAGTTGATTTCCTACCGATTTGGGGGAAACCTCTTTATATTAAAAGCAGATTTATTATAGAGTATCATCCAAATTCCTTTACATATTGGATGCCAAAGCAGCCATTCAAAAAAAAAAAATGTATCTCATTTGACCCATAAGCCAACCTCATGGTACAAAGGACAGATCTGGTTTTCTCTTGTTCTTGGAGAAGTCAGAGCTCAGAGAGCACCCACGAAGTAAGCCTTTTGTGGTTCATCAGTGGCCCAGGTCACGGGGCTGCCCTGCCGTGGCTGTGGAAACAGCTGGTGCTTTGCATTCCAGGGCTGCCTTTGGCTCCACTCATCTGAGAACCCTCTGACTGCGCCCTCCCCTGGGCCCCAAACACCAGGGCCTGCGTGTGCTCCTGGGCCAGCCCGCGGCGCTGTGGAGAGGGCATGGGGCCGTTCTGGAGACTGCGATTTGAAAGTCTCCAAGCTGCATTAGGGCCTGGGCTAGGCGCGTGTGAGGTGCTGTCCGGCTAGGAGGGCCTGCTGGGCGCTGCCTGGGCGTCCTGGGGCTGGTGTTGATGGGGCGTCCTTGGTGGGAGCAGCGATGCCGAGGCAGGCCTGAGGCAGCCTGTCCCTGCGTTCTCTGCCTGTCTCACCTGGTGCTCACACTGCCACGCACACCTGCTGCGTGGGGCTTCAGTGTGGCCTTCACCGAGGCGCACTTCCTGCTGTGGCCTTACTTTGTTTTTATTTATTTATACTTCATTTTATGTATACAAAATGCAGAGAGAGAGAAAGAGATATATTTCCTCTGCTGGTTCAGTCCGCAAATGCCCACAACAGCCAGGGATGGGCCAGGACAAAGCCAGGAGCCTGGGATGCAGTCAGGGTCTCCCATGTGGGGGGCAGGGACCCGTGTACTTGAACCTGCTGCCTCCCAGTGTGTGCATTAGCAGGGAGCTGGAATAGGAACTGAAACCCAGGCACCCTGATACGGGTTCAGGTGTCCCAAGCTGGGTCATCACTGCACCGAATGCCCGCCGCTGTATTTGTAATTAAGAGGCCAGGAAGAGCCTGTGTTGTCACTTCCCAGGATTGAATTGCCAAGGGCCTGGATGTTTAGACCCAAGCCAGACACCACCACCCTCCAGGAAGCTGCCCGCCTAGGCAGGGAGCGCCAGCCTTGCAAACTTACCTAGCATCTCCACCTCCCTTTGGAAGGACTAAATCTGCCACTAGGGGGCATGGCACTGCTTCTGTAGCGGGACCCAGGAACTTCTACCCAAGCCCAGGGTCTCTCAAAGGGTGCAGCCCCCATCCCCCGGGAAACTGCCTGAGAGCAAAAGCGAGGCCCCTTTACAGACAGCATCCCTGTTCCAGCAGCTGCCTGGCTTGAGCCTGGAGCCCAGTGCCAGGAGATGGCAGAAGATCTCGGGCAGCTGGCACAGGCCCTGAGGCTCAGGCGTGCCAAGGGAAAGGGGTCTCACAATGAGCAAATTCAGCTTTGCCTTGGTGCCTTTGTCCCCTCCGCCCTGCAACAGGGATGCCCTGTCCCACTTCCTGTCTGCAGGGTGAGACCAGGAGGGCCTGGGGGAAGGGACACAGGCAGGAGGCAGGGCTGAAAGCCTGCGCTGCCCAGGGAGGTGTTGACATAACAGGAAGATGCTTTTCTGCCACAGAACTTGCCTCTAGCAGGAGCCTTTCAGAATCACATTTCTACGTCTTGGGAGAATTTGTTCTCATGGTGAATTTTAATAAAGGAAATGGACGTGACACTTGGCGTGACTGGGCGTCCCCAGTGGGGAGCAGAGGAGGCTCTGAGCGCCCGTCAGCAGCCAGCTGATGGCCGGTGAAGCTGTGCCGGGGGTCGGGGGTCTTGGCAGTCAGCGGGCACTGCAGGATCAGCCTGCAGGCTCTCCCCACTTGGAGTTTGTGTCCCAGGGATTGAAAAGCCCAGGGCACGCCCCTCTATACAATCTCGATGCCACTCCAAACTTGGCCTTCGCCACTCAGTGTGTGCCAGCTTCCAGCCTACATGGGTACAAGATGTAGTGTTAAGTCTTCAAAGGAGGGGGTGGGCAGAATACAGGTAGTTGTCCCCATTCTAGAGATACACGACTGAGGCCCACAGAGGGGAAGTGACAGTGGATCGGGGACAGAGCCGGGTCGGGACGAGTCTCCTGGACGTTACGATGCACCCTCCCAGCATGCCGAGGCTCCCAGCAGCCCGGGGAGCCAAGCCAGTGGGTCGCCAGCCACCCAGACCCTCGTGCTTGTTAGCTGGCGGGGGCTGTTGTGGTGGGTAGGGAGGAGCCCTTCCAGAAGCTGCCCCACCCTGCTGGGATCAGATGGCGCCCACAGGCCACCTTGGGAGGGAACGAGAGGGGCTCCAGCACCCTTACCATGGCAGGGTTCCTGAGGACATCCTGCTGCCCCCCAGCCCCGGCCTCTGAAGGGTCGTCCATCACCCAGGCCGTGGGGCCTCCTCAGCCAGCAGGCCCCGGGCCAGTGCGGTGAACTGAACTACCCCTTCCAAAATTCATAAACGGAAGCCCTAATCCTCATGAGACTACACTTTGAGACAGGATAGTCATGGTCAAAGGAGGATTAGTGGCCTTCTGAAGAGAGGCAGAGGGGCTGGCGTCGTGACACAGCAGGTTATGTTGCCCCCTGTGACGTCAGCATCCTATATCAGGGCACCAGTTCGAGGCTGCACTGCTTCCATCCAGCTCCCTGCTAATGTGCCTGGGAAAGCAGTGGAGGATGGCCCAAGTGCTTGGGCCCCTGCAATTTTGGCCTGGCCCAGCCCCATCCATCGTGGCCAGGTGGAAAATAAATGAGTATATGGACAGCCCCCATCCTACCCCATCACTATGCCTTTCAAATAAAATAAAAACAAGAACACATCTTTTAAAAAGAGAGAAAGAGATCTGCACAGCTCAGACTTCCAGCCTCTAGAACTGTGCCAGTGCTTTTCTGCTGTTTAAGCCACCTAGTCTACAGCATTGGCTACAACCGCCTGAGCTGCCCAGTGCAGCCAGGGACCGAGCATCCATGATCTTGTTTGATTCTCCCCCGGGGCCTGGGGGGGCAGGGAGAGGATTAGCAGTCCCTGCAGGTCCCAGTCTGTCCCCCACTGGGTGCGACCTGAGCCTCAGGCAAGTGGAGAGGGAGGGAGCTGAAAATCTGGAGCTGCAGGTAGAGGGTTCAGGCCTCCCCCAGCCCCTCTGTCTATGGGGCCCCTGCTCTGGTGACTCCAGCCAGCCTGGACCCCTCCCTTGGTGCCTGGAGACTGGCTGAGGGCTTTCACAAGATGCTCTCGGGGGCGCCTTGCTACCAGGCAAAGCCTGTGCTTCTCATTCCATCTGGGACCAAGAGGCTACCCGAGCAGGTGACTGGCCACCCAGCCCTGCCTAGCACAAGCTGCCGGGGCCACGCCCCTGCCGCTGATGGCAGGAAGCCTGCCAAAGAACTCCACGTGTGAGGTCTGTTCACTTCCTGGCTCTGCAAACCTGTGCCAGTCTCTGCTGGGGCAGGTGGCCACATGAGCGAGCAGAGGCTCCGGGTTACAGGTGGGCTCGGGTGCAGGGCTGAGCAGTCCCCAGCCAGCGCACGCCTCCTCTCACCTGGCAGGTAGGCAGGGTGGGGCCGTTAGATCATTTCACAGATAAGGAAACAGGCTTTTCCAAGTCTCTCCCCAAGAGAGGGACAGAGGCAAGGGGCCAAGCCCCATCTAACCTCCAACCCAGAGCCAGGGATGCATGTAAAGCAGGGCAGATGGCACCAGGATCTAAAATAAGGAGGGAAAAAATACCTCCATTATGTAACAGCGAGAGACGTCTTGCAGCCTGGGCACAGCAGCGACCACAGAGTACTGCCACGCGCTCCAGCTCCTCCTTCCTGCTCAGTGGGCTCTGAGCCCCGCTGCCTGGCTCGGCGTGCAGGGGGAGCCCGTGGCAGCCCTGTGGCAGCAAATCTGCCTCGGCTGGCCCAGCACACGGGGGCAGGCCCTGGGAACCCTGAACCCCAAACCTTGTCCCGCCCTCCCAGGGCTTGAGGCAGGAGGAGGACTGAGCTGGGGAAGTATAGCAGTAACTGCTCAGAGGCAGGGAACCAAGAGCTGGGGCCGTGGTGGGGACCACACAAGCGGCTGGGGCTGAGAGATGCAGCGAGGACATCCACCACTCAGAGACAGAAAGAGGACTTGGCCCACACCAAGCCTGACCTCAGCCTGCTGGGGGAGGAGCCTGGCAGCCAGTGCCTGGGCCTCACCAGGGCCATGCGGCTCCCTACTCCCACGAGAGCATTTTCTTGGTTCAGACGAAATTAATCCAAAAGACTGAGCCATAAACCCACCACCTCTGGGGCAGGCGTTTTCCTAGGAGTCAAGCGACTGGTTAAGACAGGCTTGTCCCATACTGGAGCGCCTGGCTTTCAGCCCTGGATCGGGCTCCCAATCCCAGCTTCCTGCTTCCAGGGAGGCAGCAGGTGGTGGTTAAGAAGGTGGGCCCCTCGGCCGGCGCCGTGGCTCACTAGGCTAATCCTCCGCCTTGCGGCGCCAGCACACCGGGTTCTAGTCCCGGTCAGGGCGCCGGATTCTGTCCCAGTTGCCCCTCTTCCAGGCCAGCTCTCTGCTGTGGCCAGGGAGTGCAGTGGAGGATGGCCTAAGTACTTGGGCCCTGCACCCCATGGGAGACCAGGAGAAGCACCTGGCTCCTGCCATCGGATCAGCGCAGTGCGCAGGCCGCGGTGGCCATTGGAGGGTGAACCAACGGCAAAGGAAGACCTTTCTCTCTGTCTCTCTCTCTCACTGTCCACTCTGCCTGTCAAAAAAAAAAAGGTGGGCCCCTGTCACTCTCATGGGGATCCAGATTGAGTTCCCGGGTCCCCACCTGGGCCCTGCCCAGTCCCAGGCATTGTGGGTGCTGGGGGAGTGAACCCAGTCCCAGGCATTGTGGGTGCTGGGGGAGTGAACCAGTGGAAAGGATCTATCTTCTCTCTCTCTCTCTCTCTCTCTCTCTCTGTCATCTCTTCATATCTCTGTCTCTCAAATCGGAAAAACAAGACCCATAAACACCACCATCTCTAACTGAGCCCTTTTGGCACCCGGCTGTGACCCAGCACAGGACAATTCGATGCCTCTCCGGTAATCCTCTGAATATTGGGGAATAGCCAAGTCAGGTTCCGGAGCTCAGGTCCCTCACTGGGCGAGGTTGCTGTCCCTGCTCTCTGAATGGAGGATTTCAGCGCGGCTGCCCCGCCCCTTGTCCGTGATGGCACGCACCAGCTCCCTGGAGCCGCCCAGCACTTCAGACAAGCAGTGCTACCCCTTGGGGACACACTGACAGCTCCTCACACGCACATGTCCGTCATAGCCAACCCTCATCCGGCTTCCCTGGCAGCTCATGAGTGAGGCAGCACCATCCTTCCCCTTCCGCAGATAAGGAAACTGAGTCAGACAGTGGGAGTGCCAAGTGTGTGGCTTCCATCCCCCCAGCAGCCTCTGTGTCCCCATCAATCAGAGGCCAGCTGCACAGTCTGGTGGAGGAGCACAGGTGGGGAGCACTGGAGCTGACTGCCCTCGGGGCCACATTATGCAGCAAGCAGCATGGAAGGGGGGCCCCGCCTTCCCCACATCGGCATGGACACCGTCAAGGCCCCAGGGTGGAGGGGAGATGCAGCAGAGGGCCGCCCTGCCCAGGCCCCTGGGGAGAGGTGTGGGGGGGGGAAGAAGGATGGACAGGACACCAGGACACAGCCTTGGGGGTTGCTGGGGCCCAGAGACACCTGCCGCTGCTGTCTCGGGGAGCCTGGATCCTTGGATTATCAAGCGTGGGGCTGCTCCTCTTATCAGATCACAGAAGAGCTGAATGACAGCGCCCGGGGGACCACAGGCGCCTCCTTCAGAAATGGCAGCAGGCTGGCTGCTGTCCCCGGCTTCGGCTGAGCCACCCCAGTCGCAGGGGGCCTCCCTGAGGGCTGCTCAGCTCTGTCGGAGGACAGAGGCGGGCGAGGCAGGGGGCAGCACCCTCCAGGTCGGGCCACCACGCTGCAGGGACGAGGGCGGGCGCTCTGCTGGGTGTGTTCTGTGGCTGGGCTGCTTCCGCTGCCGGGGCCTCTCCTGCCTACTCGTGTTGTGTTCTGGACACTGTGGCTCGCAGGGTCTGACCGAAGGTGTTCGGTGTCGTGGGAGCTGCCACAAGGGGCGGGCATCTGGGGCAGCGGTCAGGACACCACTTGCGAAGCCTGGGTTTCATTTCTGGTTCTGGTTCTGCTTCTGATTCCAGCTTCCTGCTAATGCACACCCTGGGAGACAGCAGGTGATGACCCAAGGGCCTGAGTCCCTGCCTCCCACGTGGGAGACCCGGGTGGAGTTGCAGGCGCCTGGCTTTGGCTCGGCCCAGCCCTGATTGTTGCAGACATTTGGGCAATGAATCAGCAGGTGGAAGATTCTATTGGACTGTCTCTCTCTGCCGTTCAAATAACATCAACAAATAAGTGCAAAAATAAAATAAAGAAAAGGAAAAGAAGCAAAGAGCAAGCATGGGGCTTTAGAGAGACTCAAGGGCACCTTCAAAGACGCAGGAGATGAGCAGCAGGCCCCGGGGACAGCAAAAGTCCCGTGACATTACGGCAGATGCCGTGCACTTCGCGGCCGCTGGCGGGCTCGGCGGGCTATTGTTCCGGTGAAGGAGCTGGCAGCGGGCCCAGGGTGGCCTTAGGGGCTTGGACGCCAGAGGAGAAGCAGTTGCTGATCGTGGTCTGAATGCACTTGTTTTCTTACGTCCAGAAGTGCAGCCCTGTGCTGACAGCATCTGTTCCCTCCCCCTTTGTCCCCGACTGTTTGAGCCTCTGCTTTTTTTTTTTTTTTAAGATTTTTTTTTATTTATTTGAAAGTCAGAGTTACACAGAGAGAAGAGAGGAAGAGGGAGAGGGAGAGGGAGAGGGGGAGGGGGAGGGGGAGGGGGAGGGGGAGGGGGAGGGGGAGGGGGAGGGGGAGGGGGAGAGAGGAGAGAGAGGTCTTCCATCCGATGGTTCACTCCCCAATTGGCCGCAAGAGCTGGAGCTGTGCCTATCTGAAGCCAGGAGCCAAGAGCTTCTTCCCGGTCTCCCATATGGGTGCAGAGGCCCAAGGACTTGGACCATCTTCTACTGCTTTCCCAGGCTGTACCAGAGACCTGGATTGGAAGTGGAACAGCCGGGACTCGAACCGCGCCCACATGGGATGCCGGCACTACAGGCAGCGGCTTTACCCACTATGCCACAGCGTCGGCCCCTGAGCCTCTGATTTGTGCCAGGCCCTGTGCTGGGCACATGGGAGCCAACGGCAGGCAGCTTTCCTCCCTCCCAGAGCTCACCCAGGGTAACACAAGGTGACGAGTGCTGTCAGGGGAACAGGGAAATACTTTATAGTACAACCTAGGAATAAAGCCGCGGCCACTTCTGTCTGCACACAGCCACTCTGTCTTCTTCCATGCGTCGCTTTGACCTCTGAGATGAGAGGAATGAGAGGGCAGGGTCTGTCCCATGAGCTCTCAAAGGCAACGTAAAAAGTAAGTGCCCCTGGGTGCCTAGACGCCAACGATGCGAGGCGGCCAAGCAAACACTGCCGGGGCTGCGTGAAGCATGACAAGCCGGGACTGTGCAACACGTGGGGCGGGGCTCACTGAGGGCAGAGCCAGACCAGACCCTCAGGCTGAGCCCGGACTTGCAGGAGTGGACGCCACCTCGAGGACAGACGAGCGAGCTTATTACATAAACAACAAAAGACTCCAGTGGAATATTCTAAACGAGGCAGGGAAGCTCTTGGTTTCAGCACGGAGACAGACAGGGTACACCAGGGTGGGAGGTGCCCGGTGCGTGCCCTAGGAAAGGACGCCCACTGGAGCTGCCCTGTTAGGGATGGATGGGGCCTCCGAGACCTTGCAGCCACTGGGATGGGAAAGAAACTGGGCTTGCTGGGGATTTCCTTTGGAAGAACGCACACCCGGGAGCCAGCGAGACCTGACCTTGATCCTGCTGTGCAACTTCCTGGCTGCACGGGGCGGTCAGGTCCTCTGGTCTCTCTGAGCCTCCCTTTCTTTGTGACCCATAGGGTGCACCGGCTGCCCTGCTTCACCTCCGGGCTGCCCGTCCCTGCAGGGGCCGCTGAGTGTATTAAGGCCAGAAGGGCTTAAGCCTAAGAGCCCGGACGAATCCAACCCAGCCAAAGAGGGAGGGGGGTTGCTTTCCAGGGCAGAAAAGCTCAAAGCTGTCCAGGGGTTTCATCCCGCGTCTTCTGGACTGACTCCCCCGGCCTCGGCTGCCTGTGCTCGGACTCTCCCTGCTACTGCTCAGTTGTGTCTTCCCTGGGCCTTGGCTTCCTTTTTGCTTTTGTCTTTTTGCTGTATCCAGGGTGCTGTGGGGGTACAAAGCTGTCAATAACCAGGCTATAGGGATCTATAGGATAAGATCTGATTCCTAATCTCCAGGAGTTTCCAGTCTCGTTGGGGGGGGGGGCAGGAGCAGATGGGGTGCACTGGCCTCTGGAGCTGTCATTCAGGACAACCTGTGCTGTGAAGGTGCACAAGTAGAGTCGGTAGCAGCCCCTGGGAGGGAGCAGGAAGTTCCCGCTGGGCCGATGCTTCCTAATGAGGCCGTGTTTCAGCGTAGCCTTGGCAAGTGGGAGCGTTCTGACAGGTGCAACCGGGAGGCGGACCTCGACAGGGCATTTTGCATCCACAGGAGAGGTCCAGAAGCTTGGAGGACAGGGCCTTTGAAGGGAAAGTGCAGAGGCCAGTGCTGTGGCGCAGCAGGTTAAAGCCCTGGCCTGCAGTGCCGGCATCCCATATGGGAGCCAGTTTGAATCCTGGCTGCTTCATTTCCAATCTTGCTCCCTACTAATGTGCCTGGGAAAGCAGCAGAGGATGGCTCAAGTCCTTGGGCCCCTGTGCCTATGTGAGAGGCCCAAAGGAAGCTCTTGGCTCCTGGCTCCTGGCTTCGGCTCAGCTCAGCTCCGGCCGTTGCGGCCATTTGGGGAGTGACCAGCAAGGGTATGTGTGTGTGTCTGCGTGTGTGTGTGTGTCTGTGTGTGTGTCTACACCTCTCTGTAACTCTGTCTTTCAAATAAATAAAACAAATCCTTACAAAAACAAATGAGGGGCTGGCGCCGTGGCTCACTTGGTTAATCCTCTGCCTGTGGCACCGGCGTCCCATATGGGTGCCCGGTTCTAGTCCCGGTTGCTCCTCTTCCAGTCCAGCTCTCTGCTGTGGCCCGGGGGGCAGTGGAGGATGGCCCAGGTGCTGTGCCCCTACACCCACATGGGAGACTGGGAGGAGGCACCTGGCTCCTGGCTTCGGATCGGCACAGCGCCGGCCATAGCAGCCATTTGGGGAGTGAACCAACAGAAGGAAGACCTTTCTCTCTGTCTCGCTCTCTCTCACTGTCTATATCTCTACCTGTCAAATAAAAAAAAACAAATGAAGGGAAAGTGCAGCAGTTTGGGGAGTAAGGTGTTGTGAAGGAGCAGCTGTGAGACAGGCCTGACCTTGTCAACTAGATCGCTCCACATGGGGCCTCTAAAGCCATCTTCCCGCTTGATTCCCAAACTGACAGCTCATGAATCTCCTGGGGAACCGGCTTCAAGACAGACCAGCAAGTCTGGAACGGAGCGCAGGAGCCTTGCTTCCGAGAGGTGACTCCAAGGCACAGCCAGACGAAAGGAGAGGGTCTGCTGCATCCCCAGCGAGTGACGGATCTGGGGCCAGGACCCCGGTGTCCCACCTCCGGTCTGTGTTCCTCCCTGCACGCACACAGAGAGAGCTCGGGCATCTGTGGCCGTGGCGCTGCCTGTCCTAGCAGTGAGTCTCCCGAAGCGGAAGGGGCCGAAGCTTGTTTCAGAAGCAGCAGGCAGGGAGATGCTGGTGAACTTTCCTTCCCTTTGCAAAGACCTAGCAGGGAGGCAGCCAGGTGTGCTGGGAGCCTGGCCAGGCCAGGTGGCCGCTGCCATGTGATCGGTGTCAGCAAGAGAAAGGCGAGGCCCCCAGTGCTCATGCGCTTGGATTATGGCACTGGCTGGCGACCCGGCCTCCCCACAGCTTGCAGGTGTGTGACCTACCTTGGCAGTTTGTCAGCTGTGCCGGGCCTGCCTGCTTGCTGTGTCCTATGCGCCTCTGAGCTGCGGCTTTGCTCCGTGAACTCTCCCTGGCCAGGAGGGGGCAGTCAGCTGCTTCTCCAGACCCCTTCCTGCCTTTAGAGTTGACCTCAGGGAGCCCCAAGGAGGTGGTGAAATTGGACAGGGGTCGCATGGACCCCACGCAAGAGGCTTGAGTTCCAGTTCCAGTTCCACATTCTCAGTTGCAGATTGAGTCACAAGGCAGTGTCCCCATCCTTATATTTTAGCCCTGCACTACTGGTCTACCAGGTGCCTAGCTGGTCTGGCCATGCAGAAGGCTTGGGGGCAGAGACTCATACAGCCCGATATGCATTCTCCCCTTCTATAGGAATATATCCACCAATCTTTAGCTCAGCACATGGCTGCCACAACAAAAACTACATTTCCCAGGCTCCCTTGCAGCGGGAGTGGTCATGTGATAATGTTCTGGCCAATGGGCTTCCAGGGACCTTCCTTAAGCGAGAGTTATGAGCACCTTTTTTCTCCTTCATGCCTTCGTCCTGCCACCTGGGACTTGGTACTGCCATCTTGGTTTATGAAGCCAAGGCTACTTATGGCCTTGCAACATTGGGATCCCATACACTGGGGAACCACTTTCCACCCTTGAACATCCATTCAGATTTTAAGTGAGAAATAAACTCTCTTTTCTGCCTTGCTGCTAGTTTGGATTCTCTGTTTGCAGGACCACCAAATCCTAGCTAATGTAGGCCTATATCCCAGTGGGGCAGAAGAGCAGGGAGCCTCTACACAGACATGGGCCAGGAAGCCACATTGATAAGCAATGAGCATTTACACAGCACTTCCCATGTGCCAGGCCCTGGCTAAGCACGGGACATGCATCATCCCATCTGATCCTCGCATGAATACTATGAGGTGAAATTGTAATCCCAATTTTATAGATGATTAAACTGAAGCTTAGGCTGAAATGCCTTGCCCAGTCAGTTAGAACGTGACGGCATTCAGACGAGACTCACTGCTGGGCGCAAGCACTGACCGTGCCTCGGGCAGGGCGCAGGGGCCCTGCCAAGCTGGCTGCAGCCTCCCTGGTCCCTCCATGGCTCTGCCGAGATTGAAGCAGAGATTCAGGCAGTTGTGGCTGCACTGAAGTGGAGCAGGAGACAGGCTGAGGCTCTGGGCAGCCCACACTGCAGCCCTTATTCCCCAAATGAGTGTCTTGGACTTGAAGTAGCTCAGGGGGCTAGTCCTCTCCCTCATGCAGCTGCCCCTCAGACGCATCCCCAAGGCCGGCGCTGTGGCGCAGGGGCTTGAGCTGCCTTCTGCAGTGCTGGCATCCCACGTGGGCCTCAGTTCAAGTCCTGGCTGCTCCAATTCCGGTCCAGCTCCCTGCTAATGGGCCAGGGAAGGCGGCAGGGAATGGTACAAGTGCTTCCGTCCCTGTGCCCATGTGGGAGACCTGGAAGAAGCTCCTGGCCCCTGGCCTCCACTGCCCAGCCCTGGCCATTGCAGCCATTTGGGGGAGTGAACCAGCAGATGGAAGATTTTTTTCTCTCTGTGTGTGTGTCTCTCCCTTTCTCTCTCTAATTCTGGCTTTCAAATAAAAAAAAAAAAATAGAAAGCGTCCCCAGTGACACCACCTCCTGTCAGTGGCTGAGCTGGGAGGACTCAAGACTTCCTCCACCTCCTCCGCCGCCCTCCGTCTTCCTTTCCCTCTCTTCTTCCTCCTCCACTCCTGAGGATCACAGAGCTGGTGCACTGTGGCCACCCACCAAGCAGGCCTTTGCTGCTCTCTTTACCTCCAGAGATTTCCACAGAACGCCAGCCTCAGACTGTCTAAGAAACGGTGGCATCCATTCAGACAGGAAACCTTGGTGCTAAGCACCCAGCTCCACTCCCGAGTGGCCCCATCAGCTAGGCAGATGTCTTACCTTTTCCGGGCCTCGCTCTCCTCTCATCAACCCATCATCATCATGGCGATCACAGCAGTCACACTAACACCGGTGTGTCACTGTGACCCCGGCACGGCATGTCCCTAGCACTTCTCAGGCCTCCCTTCACTTATGCTGAAGCAACCCTCGGAGGCAGGAAGTATTGCAGATACACACTGGGGATGTAGAAATTGCCCAAGGTCATGCACGGTAAAGTGGAAATGAGAATAGACTTGAAAAATATCTCACACCTGTGCTTGGTGACACAGCCCTTGGTTAAATGACCTCTCGCAGTGCAAGAAAGATCCAAGTGGGGGTGCTTGGGATGGCGGGGGGTCTAAGCCCTCAGCTCCCAACTTTTCCTGAACTGCCCGGGAGGCCTCTCTTTGTGCTCTAGGGCACGGTGGAAGCCACAGAACTCTCTGGTCTCCGGAGGCCATCCAACTGGAACAGAATTCCTCCTGGCCCAGGATGGCCGGGGTTTGGCAGCAGGGAGCAGTGCGGGCCTGTGGCAGGAAGGAGGCAGTGCCTGGCCTTCTGCCCCGAGAGGAGAGTCAGAGCTGGCTCAGCAGCCGTCTGCCAGTTCCCCTGTGTGATGACTAACCGCACCCCCACCCCCAAAGGCCCCTGTGTTTCCTAGGTGAGCACACTCCCACCACAGACAGCTGGGGCCAGAGGTACTTGTCCCAGCTGGGTAGGTTGTGCGGCTCCCCTTGGGGCTTGTCCTCTGCCCTGGCCTGGGCCCCCAGCCTCCTCAGCTCCGCACTGCCTTCTCCCAGCTACAGGCTCACCCTTCTCCTGTCTCCCTGCAGCCCAGCAACTGGAATGCCTCCCATCTTCCTCCACCAGCCCCTGCAGGGTAACCCGTGCTCAGCGTCGGGGCCCTTGTCTCTGACGGTGAGCCACAGAGCCATGTGTCTGGCCTTCAGCACCTGTATGGGTCCTCTCCTCACCTGTGGGCAAGTGTCTACCCGACGCTAGTGGAGGGCTTTGGGCGGCTGACTCTCCTCACTGCCATCAAAGTCACTCTCTCTGGCTCATGGGCAAGTGTCCTGTGGCTGAGGGTGGGGGACACGTGGGCCCTCTGTGCGGATGAGTCCGTCTCATGTTGGCCTCTGGCAGACCCTGGGCATCTGTGCAGGAAGGGCAGGCCCAGTGCCTGGAGGGCATCTCTGTGGGGCCCATTTTGCCTGAACTGCTGCCACTTCATTGCAGCAAGGAGCTCAGCGTCCTGCCCGACATCTGTGCCCTTCTCAAAGGAGACCAAGGTGCCCTGCTTCCCCCGTGAGCGCTCTTTATTACAATGGCGTGGGCAAATCTCGCCTGCGTCCTGCCGCCCAGCCCTCGGTGAGCCCCATCTGCAGGTGCATAAGCACCGCTAAGGGCCATTCCTCTTCCTCTGATGCTGTCTGCGCTGGAGATGCCGGGCGGGCCTGCATTTAAAGTGATTTCTCTCGTTTGCTTCTTGTGTGACTTCGTCACGTTCTGTGTCTCTTTCAGCTTCATTTCCCTTCTGTACAATAAACCAGCGGTGCTTCCTGGGTGCTCCTGCACTGTGTGGCAAGGGCTTTGCTCTGAGTCTTGGTGACAAAAGGGTGTGGCTAAATGTATTTTATTATTTTTTAAAGATTTATTTGTTTGAGAGGTAGAGTTACACACAGTGAGAGGGAGAGACAGAGAGAGAGGTCTTCCGTCTGCTGGTTCACTCCCCAAATGGCCGCAATGGCCAGAGCTGTGCCAATCCGAAGCCAGGAGCCAGGAGCTTCTTCCGGGTCTCTCATGCGGTACAGGGTCCCAAGGACTTGGGCCATCTTCCACTGCTTTCCCAGGCCATAGCAGAGAGCTGGATTGGAAGAGGAGCAGCCAGGACTTGAACTGGTGCTCATATGGGATGCCAGCGCCACAGACAGAGGATTAACCTACTGTGCCACAGAGCCAGCCCCTAAATGAATTTTAGAAGTTTGAACACCACCGGCCCAGTGAGCTTCACGACCAGGCCAAGGAGTTTGTCTGCTTAGGACTCGGGGTGAAAGCTTTCCTGGGGCTTCATCACCGGTGTCGTGGATCTTCGACTCTCAGAGTTGCCAGGAAGTGATCGGTTCCACGGGGCTCGCGTGCCTCCTGGCCGCTTCTGTAACCTTCTCCTGTCCTGCCCTCTCCAAGGGGAACGAAGCGCACCAACTCTCCACTCTCGTGGACACGGCAAACCTGGAATGGAGGAGGCTCAGGAATTCTCTCCCCCACTTTCCGGATGAGAAAGCAGGCCCAGAGATGGACTTGAGGCTGATGACCAAGCAAGTTCTTGGTAGGATGGTGTGAGAGTCCCAGCATCCTGATAGCACCAGGGTGAATGTGGAACAGGGTGACTGAGCCAGCCCACCCGCTGGAGCGTGCTCTAACAGCCTACACAGGCATGAAAGGGTGGGGGTCACTTCCCTTGGTTCTCTGGGGTCCTCTGAACAATCCCTAGGGCTCCTGGGATGGACAGAAAGTTCTGGAACTACCAGGCCAGAGGCAGGAGGGCCCTGCTCCAGGAATGCCCAATCCCTCGCCCATTGTTCTCTCCCATGCCCCTCCACACGTCTGGAATGAGACGGGTCCTTGACCACGGCACCTGCCCTGACACAGGAGCCTGAAAGAGAAGGCTGTGTGGCTCAGAGAATCTCCCTGACACATCTGGCAGCTTCTTAGCCTCCCCTGCTGTCTCTGAGATGGGCTTGGCTTGTCCTCGAGGGACACCCTGAATGACAATCAGTATTCCAGCTGCACCTGCAGCGTCTGGACTCCCTGCTGCTCCGGCAGCACTGGGAGCTTACAAAGCACGCTCACGCCAGAGGCCAGAGGCAATGGCAGGTAGCAGATGTGTTCCTGTTTTATAAAACGGGCAACGCTGACACTGAGGGAGGGGAGTGACCTGTCCAAGGTTACGGCATCCCACAGGGAGGCCCAGAACTGGAACCTGGCTTTGCCCTGGACAGGAGCAGGGCATCCATCCTCGATTCCAGCATTTGCCCATGATAAGCTGCCCCTCTGGACCAGAAAAGGAAGAGTCCTGGCACGGCACAGAAATCACACAGCTGACACAGGAAAGATGCTCAGGCCCCATCCTGGCCTCAGCCAACCGGGAGAGTGGGCGTCAGGGAGCCTGGGCTGGGCAGCTGACGCTCTGGGACGTCTTCATCAGGAGGACGGTCCTTTTGGGTCTCTTCTTTTTCTTCTTTTTTAAAGATTCATTTTGCTTATTTGAAAGAGTTACACAGATAGAGGGAGAAACTGGGAAGGAGGGGAGGGGCATCAATCTTCCACTGCTGCTTCACTCCCCTAATGGCTGCAACAGCCGGGGCTGGGTTGGGCCCAAGCCAGGAGCTTCTTCCAGGTCTCCTGTGAGGGTGCAGGGCCCAAGCACTTGGGCCATCTTCCAATGCTCTCCCAGGCGCATTAGCAGGGAGCCGGATCACACGTGGAGCAGCTGGCTTAACTCACTGCGCCACGACGCCGGCTCCTTCGTTTCTTCTGCAGGATGGGAAGACAGAGGGAAATCACTGTTCCCGAACCTCCTATTAGGATGACCTAAGTCTGCAAACCAGAGGCTGGGCGTCACCCCAGCTGAGTGGACAGGCTGTGCAGCTGGGGATGTCCGTGGGAACCCACCCCGTTTGGCGGTTCCCTGGGCTATTGGGAGGCCGCCGACGTCTAGGGCATGTGCCGGGCTGCCTGAGCAGGAAGTGTGGCGAGTGCACTCTGACTTGTCTGTGACTTCCTCCCCCGCTGTCATCTTTATAGTGGACTCAGGGTCAGAGAGCTGGAAACACATCTTGGGGCACAGCAAGCACAGGGAGGCCCATAGGAGCAGGTTTCGCCCTCCCGGGAGCCTCCCACCAGCAGGGCTTCAGTGGGATGAACGCTTCCTAGGCTCTGGGCTGGGGTGCAGCAGGTGACTTCCAGGGACCCATCTCAACCGTCAAACACTTACTCTGGAGTGGCCTTCACCTGTAGACTTCGGGACTCTCCTCCCCTGCCTGGTTCACAGCGGCCCCTGTCCTGGCTGTCTCTGAGGACCCCCGTCTTCCAGCTGCACAGGGGACCCGTCCACTCCAGGGGCGTCTGTGTGCTTGGAATCACACCCTCGACTCTCACGTGCTTGGCGACAGGGAGCGGTCAGACCTCACTGCCTTGCTGGCCCCAGACTAAACCAGCCGTGGTTCTTGGCTACAAGCCAGGAAAAGGACTGCTGGCTGGTTTAAGCACAAAGGGAGTTTCTTCACGGATAATGTGTGGCATTGACACTCGCCGGGAGGGCCAGAGAACCAGGCTTGGAAAATGGGTAGGGATGAGTCTGGCTGCCTCCTGGGAGGACTCCCCAGGACTAAAGAGGGGAGTTGGGTGCCGTGCACCCCACAGGATGACCAGTGTCCATTCACGTGTGGCTGCAGCAGCCTGGAGGAGTGTCCACCCCAGGGAGGTATTTTTGCACGGCCGGGGCCAGTGTCTGTGTCTCCCTGTTCAAGCCCTTCCAGATCCCACCTGAGAAGAGTTCTACCAGGAATCGCATCCTTTGTCCCACCCACTTACCCCTCAGGAGCCGCAATCATGCCTTCCACACACGGCCCATGGAGCTGCTGGCTTCTGGCCTCTGATCCCAGACTGGCCTGTGTGCCCCTGCGCTGCTCCCCAGCCCACACGAACAGCCTACCCCGGGGCCTTCCCACCGCCCCACTGTCCCAGAAAGGAGGCCGCGATCTCCAGAACCAGCCACTGCGATGCATCTTTCTCTCCAGCCATTCCTCTCCCCGACTCAACCAAGCGTCTGCCAGGCAGCTACTATGTGCCAGTTACTGCACCAGGGGCAGAGCGACAGGACACAGCGAGGCCCTGATTTCATGGAGCTCAGAGCACAGCGTGAGGCACAGCCGCCAGTCAGGGAATCCTCAAATACCTCATCCTGACGGCGACGGCGAGAAGCAGTGCGAAGGCGAAAGTTCATAAAAACCGTGGCCGCTTCAGCAGGGGCCCTCACCTGGTCTGCAGGCTTTGACAGTTGAGTCAGGATGTGAGAGGCGAGTAAGAATTAGCTGGAGGGGCCGGCGCCGCGGCTCACTAGACTAATCCTCCGCCTTGCGGCGCCAGCACACCAGGTTCTAGTCCCGGTCGGGGCGCCGGATTCTGTCCCGGTTGCCCCTCTTCCAGGCCAGCTCTCTGCTGTGGCCAGGGAGTGCAGCGGAGGATGGCCCAAGTGCTCTCCCTGCACCCCATGGGAGACCAGGATGGGTACCTGGCTCCTGCTTTTGGATCAGCACGGAGCTCCAGCCACAGCGGCCATTGGAGGGTGAACCAACGGCAAAGGAAGACCTTTCTCTCTGTCTCTCTCTCTCTCACTGTCCACTCTGCCTGTCAAAATAAATAAATAAATAAATAAAATAATTAGCTGGAGGAAGGCAGGGGAGGAGAGAGGAAGGAAGGCAGAAAAGAGAAAGGCATTCTCGCAAAGGGAACACATGCAGATTCTGAGGCAGGATGAGCTTGTCTCCTCTTAGAAATCAAAGACAGCAGGTGGGTGGAGCCCCTACTGTGAGTGACAGGGAGAGTCGCAGGGCCCAAGGCTGGGGAGGAGGCATGGGCTGGCTGAGCAGGGCATGGGGCCCACATCATGGATTTTAGTTTCTACCAAAAAGTAGCAAGAAGAGTTACAAAGCGAGACAGAGCTGGTGTCTGTCGATGGAGAATGGATGGGGACAGTGGGCCTGCGAGGAGTGCAGGCCAGAGAGAACGCATAGCACCTCACACCAACAACAGACAGGAGAGAGAATGCATAGACCTCACACCAGCAACAGACAGGAGAGAGAATGCATAGCACCTCACACCAGCAACAGACAGGAGAGAGAATGTATAGCATTTCATACCAGCAACAGACAGGAGAGAGAACACATAGCACCTCACACCAACAACAGAAGCTGTGTAAGGGAGCAGAGAGCAGATTCAAGATGCATTTAGGAAGTGGCAGCCACAGGACTGGTGATGAGCAGAAGATGGGGGTTCAGGGGGAGACTTGTGCAACCAGGCGGATGGTGTTGGAGGAACCCTCGTTCTCCGCCTCATGTTTCCCAGTGGAGGGATTCCCATTGGAGCGACACCCACATGCTCAGTCCCCTTGCGCCCTTGTAGGAGGAATATGATTGGTGCGTTAGGGAGGAGGAAGTGGGCTGGTGTGGCTTGGAGTCTCAAGGGGTTTCCAAGCCATGCCCGCCTGCCACAGACAGGGCCACACAGTGAGCTGAGTGGGACCTGCTGTGCCCCCAGGGGAGAGCCCTGCAGCCTGGGAAACACATAACCGGGTCCATGTCTGATCTGGGAATGAAAGAGAGGAGTTGCTTTCCTGACCACGCCAACACTTAGAGGTGTCATTGGTTGAGGCAGAACACACTGGAGGAGGAGCAGGCGTTGGCGGAGGATCATGAACTCAACTTTGGAACCCTTTTCTGGCCCCTTTGGCTTCTTACCTTTGGCTTAAATGTCCACTAAACCAATATCCATGCCCACATACACCTGCAGAACAGAGCACCATGGAGCAGTGACCACGTCCAAAGAAGACTCTACACGGATGCTGTGCTGTGGGAGGTCAGCCTGCCTCAGATCTGAGCCGGGGCTGTGTCCTGAAAGAGGTGGTGAGCCTTCTCCCACCCTGGGGTGGTGATGAGTGCTACCTGCTAAGTGACCAGCACTCAGCGCCTCACCTACAATGTGCTAAGGCTACCACATTCAACCTATGAGAGACACACTTCTATTTTTCCCACTTAAAAAAATTGTTTATTTGAAAGGCAGAGAGAGAGAGAGAGAGAGAGAGAGAGAGAGATCCTCTACCCAATAGTTCGCATCTCAAATGGCCAGGGCTGAGCCAGGCTGAAACCAGGAGCCAGGAACTCCATCCAAGTTTCCTGTGTGGGTGCAGGGGCGCAAGTACTTCGGCCATCTTCTGCTGCTTTCCCAGGCACATCAGCAAGGAGGCAGATGAGAAGCAAAGCAGCTGGAATTCAAATGGGTGTTCCTATATGGGATGCTGTCATCGCAAGCAGTGGCTTAACCTGCTACACCACAACACCAGGCGCTATTATTCCCACCTTACAGATGGGGAAACTGAGGCCTGGAGAGGTTAACCAACTTGGGCAAGGCCACCTGGCTAATGAAAGGTGAACCTGAGATTGCGAAGGGCATTCTCTTAAGCAGTATGCTGAACAGGAGCTATGCTGGAAGATTTTTAACCATCGTGTGGAAAGCCAGAAGCAAACTCGTTTTATTCCTGGGATCTCATAGGCTCTGCTGTCCTCTTCCCATCTGCGCTGGTACTGAACTCAGAGCGTCTCTCCCTCCCTCTCCTCATGCACTTTCTGATGAACAGATAACCTCTCCGGTGAAGCCTCCAAACCCAGCCAGCATCACCTGGGAGAGTTTAGCAGGCAGGCAGGAAGGCCAGCATGAAAGGGGGCTGAGCCAGGATCTGTCCTCACCCACCCCCGCCCGCCCTGGAGTGAATGGTTCTGTGCACCCATCACCCGTGAGGACATTGACTCCTGGAGCTGCTGCTGAGGTTACAGCAACACTGCTGTGAAACGGGGTCTCCTGTAGTTCTGCAGGGGAGGTGGAGAGGGCACACGGACCCCCGCCCCACCCTAGCAGGTGTGTCTCCCTGGCACAGCTGGGCCCCAGCTGCCTGCGGGAGTGCCTGCGCTGCTGCCTGACACTTGGATGTCGGCCTCCACCCTTAGCCTGGGCCCCCTGTGTAGAATGAGGCAGCGAGCGCCAGCCTCACGGCGCTATCATGAGAATATGTGATTTAATACACACAAGGTGCTTGGCACACACAGAGCAAGTTATAAAAGGCTTTGCTGTCACCGTTGTCATTCAGGACAGGCTTCCACTTAAAAAAATCAAAAGCAAGTACCATATGTTAAGTATTTCTTTAATACTTTATTTCAACCAGTTTTATTCAAAGTCACTTTTAAAATGTAGTCTTCTTGCAATCCCAGGTGTGATGGTTCAAGTTCTAGTCTTTTTTTTTTTTAAGATTTATTTATTTACTTTGAGGTAGAGTTACAGACAGAGAGGGAGAGACAGAGAGAGAGGTCTTCTATCCACTGTTCACTCCCCAAATGGCTGCAAGAGTCGGAGCTGGGCTGATCCAAAACCAGGATCCAGGAGCTTCTTCTGGGTCTCCCACACGGGTGCAGGGTCCCAAGCATCTGGACCATCTTCTACTGCTTTCCCAGGCCATTAGCAAGGAGCTGGATCGGAAGTGGAGCAGCCGGGACTCGAACCAGCACCCATATGGGATGCCGGCAGCAGGTGGCGGCTTAATCTACTGGGGCACAGCACAGGCCCCTTGAGTTCTATTCTTAGACTTGTTGGAAGAGGCACAGACATTGCTCTAACCTGCTGGTTCACTCTGGGTCTGAAACCAAGAACCGGGAGCTCAGGCCAGGTCTCTCACACGGTGGCAGGGACCCAGATACTTGAGTCATCACTGCTGCCTTCCAAGGGTCCCCGTGAGCAGGAACTGGGAGCCAAAGTCGGGCAGCGAACTCCACAGTGTGGGATCTGGGTATCTTAACCACAGCCTTAACCCCGGCTCTGGATTTAGTTATCATTATAGTAAGTACGAGGGCTCTTCAAGAAGCTCATAGGAAAAAACCCTGCACGGACACTTCGCACCAAAATAAACACCTCTTGTCATTCAGCTTCCCAGGAACTGTTTTGCCCTCCCATGCATATCAAATGAACGGTTCTCCCTGTAGCACTGAGTGGTCTGGCGCTGACCAGGTGGGCCTCAGCCTGGCTGGGGCCCCCTGCCACAGGCAAGGCCTGCACTGCTCCGGCTTCCTGGACTGGAGCGCCGGTGCCGGATGGGGACGCTGTCCTGCGCTGGGCGGTGCTGGTGGGAGCGGGCTCTGTGCAGCACTGCCGCCTAGCGCGGGGGACGCCATTCGGCTCTGGGCATTTTCCTCCTCCCAAGGTTCTCGGCTCACCCAGCTTTGCCAATGGAACCGCCTGTACCGCGCTGACCCCGGAGATCAACGACTCCTGGGCTTGCTGGGCGGTCCCTCAGCCGCTTTTCCCTCAGGGGCTTCCTCTCCTCTGCTAAAACAGCAGCCCCCACCCCACCAAACACACCACCTATTTAAATCCCTCCTCCCGTTCAGCCCCTGCCCCTCCTGTTATCTTGACTCTACTCGGGAGCACCAGCCCAGACACCCAGCTGGCCAGCCTGCCCCAGGAGTTTGGGCTCCACGGCAGCCTCTCTCCTTTCGCCTGCCTGCCCACCTGGCTCCCGGGCCAGCTTTTCTCTGGACCTGAGCACCAACGGCAGCCGCTCAAATTCTGCTTTTTCCAACTGCGTGATGACTCATTAGGCACTCCCTCTGCCCAGCGCCTCTTCACCCCTGTCCTCATGTGCCCGCAGCCCCAAGCGCCTCGGACGAGACTTGGAGGAGGCGGAGGGGGCCGGAGGCTGTGCTGCGCACAGCGGCACAGGCAGGAACCAGTACCGGAAATGCTTTGCCCAGCCCAGGCAGCACTTAGGGCTGTACCAAGTCCGAGACCGGCAGTTCCCCCAGACACGGGAAAAGTGGAAGGAGTTGGGAAGAAACCGTAGAAAAGCAAGGCTTCCAGTTTCTAATACAGCTTCATTCTTAGCTCATCCGGGCACCACGGAGTCCAGAATAGGCGACAACACTTCAGGTGCACCGGGTGCAGCGGTTGAGATGCCGCTTGGGGCGCCCACACGGTGGGCCTGGGTTTGAGTCCTGGCTTTGGACCCAATTCCATCTCCCTGCTAGTGCTCACCCTGGGAGGCAACAGCTGGGCCCTTGCCACCCCTTTGGAATACCTGAGTTGAATTCCAGGCTCCTGGTTAGCTGGCTGGACTCCAACTATTGCAGGCATTCAGGGAGTGAACCAGCAGATGAGAGATCTCTCCCTCTCTCCCTCCCTCTCTCTCCTCTCTCTCTCCCTCTCTCTCCCTCTCTCTCCCTCTTTCCCTCCCTCTCCCTCTCTCCCTTTTAAATATAGGGGAAAAATATAAGCCCTTCAAGTTTGACCTTGGTTTGGGCATCAGAGCTCTTATGTCCTGCACTAGTGCGTCCTTGGGTCCCCCTTGGTGTATGTCCTCAGAGAGCAAGGCCTGAGAGACCCTCCCACTTGGCTCCTCTCCTTTCACTCCAACCCCTGCCCCTGGGACTTCCCCCATCCCCCACCCCGCCCTCCACTTCCAGGCTGTGCCTTGTGTCCTCGGCGTCCAAGGCAGGTTCTGCCTCGTCAGGACTGGGCCTGTGCTGGAGGCTGCAGAGGGCAGCAGGCCGTTGGACCCTCTAGGGCGAGCTGACCTTGCCCTCTGCCCAGCTGCCCTCCCCTGGTGTAGCTCCAGTGTCTGATCCTCTTACAGAATCCCTTTTCGCCTTCCCTCTTGAGCTGGCTTAGCTGTGGTTTCCCCTGGAAAGGCGGAGGATCTGAAAGCCCGCTCTGTCCTGTCCGTAGATTCAATTGATTAGAATATTTAATTTCATTTTTTCACAGCATGCATTTCATTGCACTGGTAATCGTCAACTCCTATTAGTGATGTTCATTAATAGTTGTTCCAGCTTGTGGACGTCTGTGGGAAACGTTTCCAAAGCAGTGACGTAGTGCACGTCTCCAGAATGAGATATGTTGAAGATGCCTGTGGGTGGTAACCTTCGCGAGGACAGCCTCCTGCCTTGGGACAGTTAGGAAGGGATACGGGGACAGTCACAACAGGGACTATAGTAATGATAAAACCATCAGTATCCCAATCAAGTTGCTAGGCCCTGTGTGGGATGATGAAGGCTCAAAACTGGGGATGGGCGCTTAGCCCAGCCAGGAAGATGCTGGCTTAGATGCCTGCATCCCACTGGGGCTGGGCCTGTGCTGGAGGCTGCAGAGGGAAACAGACCGTTGGACCCTGCAGGGGTCTCTGGGCCTCTGGGTTTGATGTCCAGCTCCCACTGCTGACTCCTGCCTCGCAGCAATGCAGACCCCAAGAGGAAGCTGTGCTGGCTCAAGCGTTGGCTCCCAGCCACCCACATGCGAGGCCTGGGTTGAGTTTCCAGCTCCTGGATTCAGCTCTGTAGGCATTTGGGGAGTGAGCTAGTGGAGAGGATCTCTCTTTTTTACTCGCTCTCTCCCCTCTCTCCTCCCTCCTCCCTCCTCTCTCCCCTCCCCTTCCCTCCCCTCTCCTCTCTCTCTCTCTCTCTCTCTCTCTCTCTCTCTCCATCCCTATCTCTCTAATAAATAAATTTTTTTAAACTTTTAAAATTAAAAGACATGCCCGGTCGGGGCGCCGGATTCTCTCCCGGTTGCCCCCCTTCCAGGCCAGCTCTCTGCTGTGGCCAGGGAGTGCAGTGGAGGATGGCCCAGGTGCTTGGGCCCTGCACCCCATGGGAGACCAGGAGAAGCACCTGGCTCCTGGCTTCGGATCAGCGCAGTGCGCCAGCCGCGGCGGCCATTGGAGGGTGAACCAACGGCAAAGGAGGACCTTTCTCTCTGTCTCTCTCTCTCACTGTCCACTCTGCCTGTCAAAAAATTTTAAAAAAAAATTAAAAGACATGATCTTTGTGTGGGGGAGGGTGCCCTGTCTGGGTCACTTTAACTCAAAGAATTTGAAATGACTTTCAAATCCACTCTGCTCTCCCTGCCAGCCCCTACAACAGGCATCAGCAGCCAAAAGACAGTGCAGGAAGGACTGGGGGTCAGGCACGCTGCCCCTCACAGCACTGTGTGCCCTTTGACATTGTCATCCACAACAGTATTGGCTTTTGCTTCTCAGCTAAATTCCCAGCACGGAGAAGGAAGTGTGCTTACTCATTGAACCGCTTCGTGCGTGGGTCTGCTCAGCTGAACACCTGGACTGTATTTCCGTAACGACGAGGTGGGTGTTGACAAAACCTTGATCACTCCATCACTGCATCCTATTTTTTTTTAAAAGAAAGCTTGACTGGAGCCTCCTAAAGCTACAGAGAGCATTCAGGAGAGATCTCTTTTAGAAAATGGTTGAAAGCTTGGCTAACCCAGCAGTTAGGAGACTGGTGCTTTCTCCTGGCAGTTTTGTCTGTGTTTGGCAGTGTCCAGGTCACCCCCAGAATGACACAAGGTCCCGTGGGCCTCTTCCCATCTGCTTCTGTCTGTCAGGGCCAGGGCCCATCAGTTCCTAAATGCATTCCTTCCTGCTTCCCAGGCTTCCTCTGTGAGTGACTCTCCCAGCAGCTGTGACCCAGGCAGCAGCCAGTGGTGGTCACAGGCCAGTCACAGGATCTCAGCCCAGCACCTCATCATGAGCGTCTGTGCTCATGCAGCAGTGTCAGCCAGGAGCTGCAGGGAATTTTTTAAAGATTTATTTATTTGAAAGGCAGAATTACAGAGGGAGAGAGTGGCAAAGACAGAGAGAGAGAGAGAGAGAGAGAGAGAGAGAGAGAAAGATCTTCTGTCTGCTGATTCACTCCCCAAATGGTGGGTCAGACCAAAGCCAGGAGCCTGCAGCTCTATCCGGGTCTCCCACATGGTGGCAGGGACCCAAGCACTTGGGCCACCTTTTGCTGCTTTCCCAGATGCATCAGCAGGCGGGTAGGAAGGAGAGCAGCTGAAACTCTAACAAGCACCCATAAGGGATGCAGTAGCTTAACTTGCTGCACCACAACTTTTGGGACATTCCTATATGTACTTGGTACATGGGGTAAAGAGAACTGTATCCCACCTCTTAGCTCCGGGAGTTCCCAGGGAGGAGGCTGGTGTGGCTCCCTCGTGGAGAGGAGGGCAGTGTCACGGTGATGGAAGAGTCTCTAGATCCAGTTTGCATCACAGGGCTTCTGGAAGCTCCACAAGCAGCCCTGAAGTGTGCCTGGCCACGTCCTCGTCTCTGGGTGAGAAGCTCTAGATGGACAGTGCAGTGAGAATGCTCCGGCAGCCTCTGCCTTTCTGAGTGTCTGAAAGGCGCGCTCCTCCTTGGCTGGGTGACGGGAAATATGAGCTCACAGGAGCTGAGACTGGCTGGGACCACTTTCTCTGCAGATATCACAAGCGTAAAGAAAAGACTTTGAAAACCAAACTCTAGAGGATGTCAAGAAAAGGTGAAAGAAAGTAACCAGACTGCTGCATGAAACAGAGTTGAGAGGTTGATGCTGGTGACCAGGGGGTGGTGATCATGCCCCCCGTTCTCACCAGGGCTCAAGGCCTCCTGCTGCATTGTGAAGACATCCTGGGTGGGTCCAATAGCCTGGGTTTCAACTTGAAAAGCAGAGGAGTTGGAGAATGGCTGGTGTGTGATGTGTAGAGGGGAAAAGGTGTGGATGTGAGGGAAGGGAATTCTCCACTTGACATCCAAGGTTTGCTAACGGCCAGAAAAACATTAGGCCCTACCCTGGGTCACCTGATCCAAGGTCCTTGGAAATGCTCTACAACACTTTCAATGTGACACTTTCTTACTCACCCAGACATTTCATATTCTTCAATTCCTAGCCAAGGAAGGCACAGATATGGACCTGGTGGGCCAGCAAGGAGCCCGACCTGTCATCAGAGGAAGCCAAGTGCTGCGCCGGCTAAGATGCCGACAGTACGATTTATCTTTGTTCTGATCCCTCTTGGACGCCCTGGACAGGCTGGGAACCATCTTTGGCAGTTCTGCGGTGGCTTGCCGGCTGGCGTAGCTGAGGGAATGGAAGCTTGGAAAGTAAGAACCAAATCCCAGCAGTATTTTGGCCAAAACAAGCCACACTGCAGATGGCCCTCAAAGCAGTCTAAGTCGTCATTTATTACTAACCCTGCCCCACGAGTCACCTGCAGCCCTGGACGACCGCGTCCCCCAGCAGCTGGGAGCAGATGGGCAGCCTTTGCATTGAGAGGGCCGCAGGCTGTCAGGGCCGGAGCACCTTCCTTCTACAGGCGGAAGCTGGGGCCCGGGGAGGAAAGCGTGCAGTCGCTGCTGGAGTCGCCGCTCCCTCCAGTAGATCGCAAGGTTCTTTAGGGCAAGGACTATGTTTTGGAAGCCTCAAGACCTAGCAGAGGGCTCAGCCCAGGAAGATGCTCCATAACTATGAAAGGGGAGGGTGGGGGCGGGGATTGCCATGGTTGCACCGCGTCTGTGCCAAGCTGGAGATTCCTACACTGCCTCTCCAGAGACACGCAGGTGACTGCCCCTCCGTGCACAGCCAGCTCAAGCCCACACCCTCCACTGGTCAGGCTGGCTCTCTCTATGGCCCACAAAGTGTCACTGAGGCTACCAGGCCCCAAGGCGGCTGCCGTTCCCCAGCAGTGTTCTGGGAAGCTCCGCTGGCCTGGCATGTGAACACCACCAGAGGCAGCAGGACCACCTCTGCCATGGCTCCCCTGTCGGAGGGGTAAGCCTGGGGCACAGATCACCCCTGAGAGGGCCCAGGAGAAGGACTGTGAGGCCCCCAGCTGCAGGCAGGGTGGAGCCCAGCAGACTGACCCAGCAAGGCATCCATGCAAAGATGGTGGCACTCTGGACAAGTCGATGAGGCAGGACCTGGGAAAGTGAGATCCAGAGAGCCGAGGGGTCCTGCTCAAGCTCACCTTGTAGGGGGACCAGGGCAGATCAGAGGCAGGGTCTGGCCTCTTCACAGGAGGGGGCGGAGGGTGGAGAACAACTCCCGAGGCACTGTGGCCTCTTCCCACGAGGCCACGACTGGGCAGGGGGAGAACTGGGGCAAACCGAGCAGAACTGAGCCAGTCTGGACCCTTCTGTGTGTCTCAGACCCTTCTCCACTTTCTTCCAGCCCCAGAAGCCTGCTTGGGGGATGTGAAGGGGCCCAGAGTTGATTGTGCCCCTCTTCTAAATAGCCACCAGCCGCAGGGCCTGTCGGTGACCCTCTGCACCGGCCCCCGACACTTGCTGGGTATCCCTTGTTTCTCAGAATTACCACTGGACCCAGAGGGATCTTATGATATCGCTAGGGAAACAGGAACCCCCAGCTCTGGGCACATCCAGGGAGTTGCTCCAATGAAGGGACACTCACAGGCAGGTGCACCTCTTGGAGGAGGCGAGGCTGGGACTTGCATGGGAGAAGCACACGCTGGGATGGGGGTGCTGAGCAGCCGCTGTGGTAAGAATGCCTGGGGTTTCTTGTGAGGGCAGAGGGAAGCAAAGTTGGGGCAGTCTCAGAGCCACGCGCGGAGCCCAGCGCTCCTCAAGCTGTCACTGGTAGCCGAGGGCTTCCCTGAAGGAGACCTCACACAGAAAGCACGGGCCTGCCACGCGCAGAGCTGCTGTTTCCTCCCAGCTCCCCTCAGACTCAAGAGTGAGCCTCCCCGTGAAAATGAATGGAGCTTTTCAGCAGGACTTGTTCAACCTCCATATTGGACCAGCAGGGAAACTGAGGCACGGAGCGCACCGAGGAGGAGCTCAAGCTCATTTGGTAGCAGGAGCAGAGGCTGATACAAGTTGAGGTCACTTCTCTCCTCAGCTCTGGGTTTTTGCCATCAGACTGGAGTTGCCTCCAAAATAGGGCCAGACTGGAGACGTTGATGCGCCATGCAATCTGTCTTGGTTAAGATCATCTTCTGGGGCTGGTGCTGTGGCACAGCGGGGTAAGCCTCTGCCTGCAGTGCCGACATCCCCTATGGGCACTGGTTTGAGTCGCAGCTGCTCCACTTCTGATCCAGCTCCCTGCTAAAAGGCCTGGGAAAGCAGCAGAATATGGCCCAAGTGCTTGGGCCCCTGTACCCAGGTGGGAGACTTAGAAGAAGCTCCTGGCTCCTGGCTTCAGATCAGCTCAGCTCAGGCCATTGTGGCCATTTAAGGAGTGAACCAGCAGATGAAAGACCTCTCTCTCTCTCTCTCTCTCTCTCCCTCTCTCTGTCTGTAACTCTGCTTCTCAAATAAATAAGTTTTTTTTTTAAAAAGATCTTCTGGTATTCCAGGATGATAGCTCAGCTAGAGCTGCAAACTCTTTTTTTTAAAGGTTTATTTTTGTTTATTTGAAAGTCAGAGTTATAGATAACAGAGAAAGGGAGAGAGATATCTTCCACCTATTGGTTCACTCCGTAAATGGCCACAACAACCAAGGCTAGACCAGGCCAAAGCCAGGAACTTCATCTGGATCTCCCACATGGGTGTAGGGGCTTAAGGACTTGGACTGTCTTCCACTGCTTTCCCAGGTGCATTAGAAGGGAGCTGGATCAGAAGTGGAGCAGCCAGGACTCAAATTGTCACTCATATGGGCTGATGGTGTCACAGGCTTAACCCACTGTGCCACAACACCAGGCCTAGCTGCAAACTCTTGAGGTTTGAATCCTTTCACAGAGAAGACTGGTGTATCCCCAGTAATACAAGGGTAGAAGTGTCCCTAGTAACGTAGGGTTAAAGAAACTGGTGAGTGGTGGTTTGGAATAAAGAGAGACTGACACCATTGTGAAAGTTTTGGTAGTAGATGGATTGCCAGGGAATAAGTTCTTTAAACTGGTGCTTCTTTAAACTGTAGCAAAAATTGTGCCCATTAATTCATTGGCTGACTGCTATTAACTTTAAACGGGAACTCGAAAATAACTACAGGGGCCAGTACTGTGGCATAGTAGGTAAAGCCTCTGCCTGCAGTGCCATTCCATATGGCGCCAGTTCAAGTTGCGGCTGCTCCACTTCCAATCCAGCTCTCTGCTGTGGCCTGGGACAGCAATAGAAGACGGCCCAAGTCCTTGAACCCCTGCACCCGTGTGGGAGACCTGGAAGAAGTTCCTGGCTCCTGACTTTTAATTGGCACAGCTCTGGCCATTGTGGCCATCTGGGGAGTGAGCCAGCCAATGGAAAATGTCTCTGTAATCTACCTCTCAAATAAATAAATAAAGCTTTAAAAAAAAAAAAGCTGCCATAACAAATCTATTTTTTAAAAAAAGTAACTAGAAAAGCTCTCTGTTGTTTGAGTTCACCAATCATTCAAGAAGCTGATCCACATCTTGGGACAAGACCTGCTGCTGCCGTCCTCGCTGGGGTTTGCTCGGCCCAGGGTCCTTCCTCCAGGCTCTACCAGTTCTCACGACAAGTCTCGGCTGCCGCGACCCTGTGGCTGAGAAGGCTGAGAAGGGACTCGGGATGGGGAGAGACATCTAAGAAGGCCAGTATGTCCATTTATTCTCTTTCTGTTCATTTTTTCCTACAACCATGCTAAGAAATGCTGATTAGAGAAAGCCGGTAGTGATCTGAGGTCTCGGTCACCCTGGAGAGCTGCCGCCTGCAGCCCTGGCTCTCCCCGCGGCACCCAGCACTTCACACCTGTGGGGCACACCTTACAGTTTGCCGAAGTAGCCCCTCCTTTGATGCCCACAGCAGCTGCAGGCCAGGCAGGCAGCTGTGGGATGTGAGAGATGCTGTGCTTCCCAGGTCTCTTGGAGGAGCACCAGGCTCTTTCTCTTAAGGAAATTAATAAAAATGGATTTTCCACTGGAAACTGTATTAATGGCTTAATACAGTCACAGACAATCCAGGGCGGCCTGGTAAATGCTAAGTGAGTCACACTTGATTTGAATAACAAACCAGAGGACCAGCGGCAGCGCAGCGCGACGTGGAATCGCAGTTGGAGGGAACTCGCTTCTGGGGATCAGTGGCATCTCTAAAGCACAAAGGCCACCCTTAGGACAAAGTCTTAGCAGAGAACGCAGTGTGGCAGCTATCAGAGCTGCCTCCCGAGGAGCCGAGGCCTCACTTAGCATTTCTGGGAAACCTTCTTGGAGTCCCAGCCCCAGCTCCCACAAAGCTCTCTGGGCCTGTTTAGCCAGAGCCAAAGACAGGGTATAGGTAGAAGTATGTTAAACTATGGACTGCCTTATTGTTAGCTTATTGAAACCAGTGGGAAAACTTTAAATTCAATTTTTAACCTTTTAAAAAATGATATGAATCTCAAATAACTGGCTTATCTGAATATTTTCTACATTTTTTATTTGAAAAGCAGAGTTTTTTTTTATCTTTTATTTAATTAATTTAATTTCCAAAGTACAACTTACGGATTACAATGGCTCCCCCCACCCATAACTTCCCTCCCACCCGCAACCCTCCCCTTTCCCGCTCCCTCTCTCCTTCCATTCACATCAAGATTCATTTTCAATTCTCTTTACATACAGAAGATCAGTTTAGCATATATTAAGTAAAGGTTTCAACAGTTTGCACCCATATAGAAACACAAAGTGAAAAATACTGTTTGAGTACTCGTTATAGCATTAAATCTCAATGTACAGCACATTAAGGACAGAGATCCTATATGAGGAGTAAGTGTACAGTGGCTCCTCTTGTTGACTTAACAAATTGACACTCTTGTTTATGGCATCAGTAATCACCCTAGGCTCTTGTCATGAGCTGCCAAGGCTATGGAAGCCTTTTGAGTTCACTGACTCTGATCATATTTAGACAAGGTCATAATCAAAGTGGAGGTTCTCTCCTCCCTTCAGAGAAAGGTACCTCCTTCTTTGATGACCTGTTCTTTCCACTGGGATCTCACTAGCGGAAATCTTTCATTTAGGTGGTGGGTGTTTTTTTTGTTTGTTTGTTTTTTTTGCCAGAGTGTCTTGGCTTTCCATGCCTGAAATACTCTCATGGGCTTTTCAGCCTTATCTGAATGCCTTAAAGGCTGATTCTGAGGACAGAGTGTGAAAAGCAGAGTTACAGTGAAAGAAAAAGATAGAGATAGAGATAGAGATAGAGATAGAGATAGAGATAGAGATAGAGATAGAGATGATAGAGATAGAGATAGAGAACTGATCTACCATCCACTGTTTCTCTCCCCAAATGGCTGCAATGAGCAGGGCTGGACAGCTACAGGCTGAAGCCAGTAGCCCAGAGCTTCTTCCGGGTCTTCCACATGGGTGTAGGGGCCTAAGGACTTGAGCCATCTCCTGCTGCTTTCCCAGGTGCATTAGCAGGGAGCTGAATTGGAAGTGGAGCAGCTGGGTCTTGGACTGGCGCCCATAATGGATAACGGCATCGAAGGCAGAGGGTTAACCTGATATGCCACAGTGTCATCTCTTATCTCAATGTTTTCTTTCTAATGAGTTGCTTTGGGATCATTCAGTTACATTTACAGGCATCATTCATTTCATCTTCAGGTTCAGTCCTGAGTCCCTTGGACTTGCTGCTCAAGGGCCAGCACTGTGACATAGAAGGTTAAGCCACCACCTGCAGCACCGGCATCCCATATGGGCCTGGTTCAATTCCCAGCTGCTCCACTTCTGATCCAGCTCTCTGTTAATACACCTGAGAAAGCAGAAGAGGATGGCCCAAGTGCTTGGGCCCCTGCACCCACATGGGAGACCCAAAGAAGCTCCTGGCCCCTGGCTTCAGTTTGGCCCAGTTCCAGCTGTTGTGGTCATTTGGGGAATGAACCAGCAAATAGAAGATTCTCTCTCTCTCTCTTCCTCTTCCTCTCCCTCTTTCTCTCTGTAACTCTGTCTTTCAAATAAAATGAATAAATCTTTTTTAAAAATTAAATTCAGTGTGTTCTATTGATCCCAACTGAAAATGTTCATTCATTCCCAAATTGTTTTTTGAGCATTTACTATGCCAGGCTCTTATGAGCTGGATTTACCCTACCCTCACCCCATCCCAAAAGATATGTCAAAGCTCTACACCCCGGTACCTGGAAATGTGACCTTATTTAGAAGGAGGGTTTTTGTAAACGTCACCACGTTAAGGTGAGCTCATACTGGAATAGGGTGGGCCCTGCTCCAAGTAACTGCTACGCCTAGTGAGAGACATAGAATGGAGGGAGAGGTTGCAGCATCCTGGCCAAGCCATGGGAGTCCTGCGGCTGTGAGACCTGCAAGACCCCGAGATTCCCCTAGAGGCTTCAGAGGGGGCGTGGCCCTGCCAGCACCCTGATTTCTGACGTCCAGCCTCCAAAACTGTGAAGGAGCTTTGTTGTGGCAGCCCTAAGAAAGCGGATCTGAGCCGGGGATGTAGCAGAGAACCGGTCTGCCCTCGTAGATTCTGCATTTTGATGAGGGAGACGTGACAACCAACAAGAATGAGTAAGCAGGAAAACAGCAGATTCTGCTAAGTGTACTGCAGGAATGAAACAGGATCACGTGGCATTTTAGCTGCTCCCTGAAGGGAGGGACATCTGTCACAAGGAGGCAGTCAGGAGCCAGATCATGTAGGGCTTGGGATGGTGTTGGGGAAATAGATTGTCTTGGAGCCTGAGTCGGTCCCGACTGAGCTGTTCAAATGGATGCTGGTGGCTTGGAAGAGAATGGAGGTGCTGGAGGAGCAGTGAAATGGACAGACTCAGGATCTGAGAACCAAAAAACTCTTGCTAATAGATTGGCTGCAGAGAAGTGAGAAAAAGAAAAAGAGGGTGAATTTAGGTTTATGGTTTAAGACAAAATGACTTATTTTTGGGCAAATGGCAAGGTCATTTATTGAAAGGGAGAAGATTTGAAGGAGCACCTACTGGGGGTACAAGGGAAGGAATCCAGTTCTGTTAGGAACACATCTTCATGTCTTTGTGAAGATGACAAGCAAGCCGTTGGCTATGTGAGCTCAACGGCAAGAGGGCTCCCAAGCCCAGCATCCTTCACCTGGTGACAAGCTCTTCTCGAATATTAAGGCTTGCAGTGAGGTTGGAGAGTTTCTTTGTCCTCTTGGAAGCCTTCTCTTTCTTCAGGTTACAGCTTAGCCTGTGCGCCCCAGGAGCCCCTGAGTAACTGCTAGAGCTAAGAAAGTTGCTAGGTAGCACGGAAGTTTCCAAACTCCTTCACAAAGTACATCGTGCATCAAAGGCTTCCTGCAACCAGCAGAGCTGAGTCTCTTGAGATTTTGAGAATAAACTGGTGTGTGTGTTGGGGGGGGGGGCGCTGTAGGAGACCCAGGACAGTATTCCCAGGCCTCTACACTCCCAGCTGCTTGGCCAATTAAAGGAGAAACCTTTGGCTTTGCCCAGGCCCTCTTCCCCCACAAGGAGCTTGGGAAAGAGAGCCAGAAATGCTTGCACTCTGAGCGGGCCAAGCCTTCCCCAAGGTTGCTGACTCAGAAACAGCAGCTGCTTGCCCTGGGAGCCGGCAGTGGTTGGCACAATCAAAGATCAATTAAAACACGCCATTCTGGTTTCTCTCCCGACAGCAGCTCCTCCAGGGCGCTCCCGCTCGCTTTCAGCTTTCCCTAAAGAATTTTTTTTTTTTCTGTCTAATTAACTTGGAGCCCAGTGGCCCGAGGAGGAGGCGGTCTCAGAGGGGAGGAGCTTGGCACCAGGAGGCCAAGACCCAGGACTTGTGTTGGCTCCAGGGAGACTATTCTGGGGACTGTCAGCAAGTCACTTAACCCCTGGGCCTCAGGTTCTTAGACTCTAGAGCGTGTAGCAGTCGTCCATCTTCCTGTCTAGGTGTCTGGGGGGAGTCTGTGGAGAGTGGAGCCCAAGCACGTGACTGCACTCTGACGGCTGTAAATGCCTCTCATTGAACAGCTTCTAAGATACACAGCGAAATATTTTTTAACCCATGTTAGAAGAAATTTTTTTTAAAAAAGGAATCTTTCTCTTCTAGTTGCAAAATTATTTCAATGGGGGAAGAATGCAAAAATCCCTACACTCCCAAAAGTTCCCACAGCTGAGATACTATCTCTCTTTTCTTCAGTGGCCCAGAGCCGGGCTGTACCTGGGTGCCCCAGGGTGACTGCCGCACAAGGTTCCAGAATTCTCTCTAGGAGAGTTGCCAGATTAAGCAGCACATAAAAATATAGGACACCCAATTAAATCTGAGTTTCAGATAAACAATGAGTCATTTTTCGTATGAGTATGCTCCAAGTACTGCATGGAGCAGTACTTACACTAATTTCATTGTTTACCTGAAATTCAAATTCAACTGGGCAGCTTGTCTTTCATCAGGCAAGGAGGCCTGAGGAACATCAAGCTCTTTGAGCTCTTTGGTATAAGACAATGGTCTGCCTTAATAACTCAACATATAACGTCTGAGGGCTGCCTATGTGCAAAAGAGCCGTGTCTAAATGTGCAAGACAAGAGGCTTAGTCGCTGTGGAGGTGTAAGAAGCGGGGTCTCCTTCTCTGGACAGAAGGAGAGGGGACCAGGCTCAGGGCTGGGAGGGTGGTAGCTGGGAGAGCTGAGAAGAAAGCAAGATTCAGGCTCCCCATGTCCTCCCTCCCCACTGACCGGGCATTTGGGTCCCAGCCAGAGCATCTGTCTGGTGCTTCTGCAGCTCCTTCCTGCAAAGCCCACACACTGGGGTCAGTAGTCAGCTCTGGACTCGGGCTGTCTGGTGGTGTGAAGAGAGGCAGCAGAGAGAATGACCCCAGCAGGCAATGCCTCTGAGACTCTCCTCTGCAACCCGCCATCAGCACCCCCAGAAACACACACAAAGGAGAGAGCAAAGAACATTGGCTGTTGAACAATATCCAAGACTTGACAGACACCTGCTTGGCCCGTAGCTTCCCTCCTTCCTCCTTCTGTCCTAATCCATTGTCCTCTGCTAATCCAGGATACCAGGATGCAGACTGTGACTGATAAACAATGAAAGGTGTGACTCATGATTCTGGGGCTGGGAAGTCTAGGACTGAGGGGCAGCATCTGGTGGGGGTTCTTCCTGCCACATCATAACGTGGCAGAAACGCCACATGGATGGGAGAAGAAGCAGCTGAACCCACTCCCACAGTAATGGCATTAATCCATTCATGGGATCCATCACCTCCTAAAGATCCCGCCTCCCCACACTGTTGCATTGAGGATCAAATTCCCATGCCATGAACTTTGGGGGACAAACCAAAGGGCCTTCCTCCTGGCCCTTCCTCATGATTTCCTGACCAACCACCACGAGCAGGGCTCCTTCTGTACTCACAGAGGAGCGTCGGCCAGAGTCCTGCTCAGAGGACGCTTGCACTCAATGGTAAGAAGGCTAAGACGGGTCACCAAAGTGTCTCATGTTCCTCGCCGCTGACTTTATACTGAATAAAACATTTGACCTTAAAAAAAGGCTAAGATGGGAAAAGGATGGAGGACTGAAAGAGCATGTGCAACAGCAGGTGTTCTGAATGGGGAAGAATACGTAGTATTTGGGCATGTAGTGATGAGGAGGAGGGCATACCACACAGGGGATGAGGGCAGGACAAGGAACAGGGCAGGGGGATCCCAGAACTCAGGGAGGAAGTGGTGGTCGGGGTCATTTCAGCTCACCCTGCAGTTGGTTCCAGGATTCCAACCAGAGCCCAAAGGGAGAGTGACATCTGCATCATCCTGGGATGCTCAGAGGAACATTCTGGCCCATTATTTACCTGTTTTTCCTCTTTCCCTTCCATTGAGCACATCTTTCTCTGTTGGAGGCTCATTTATAACTCAGGCAACCTCCTTCAGAGGAAGCAGGTGTTTCTCTGGGATGAAACACCTTGAGAGGCAGAATGTGCAAGTGGGGGAAAAACATCTCATAGCACAGCCAGGCGGAGAAACGTGGGTCAAGGCAAGGGCGGAAGGAAGAGAAGGTATGAGAAGCCAGGCAGCAAGGGAGAGCGTCATCCCTTCCCACCCCCAGTCTCTCTCTCTGCACATTTGATTGACATCGCCCTCCTTCGATGCCACTGACCGTAACTCCATCATCAGAATGCCTTTCTTCCGGTCTTAACAGCTCCTCCTTCAAGACTCTCATTTAACAATGCTCATCTCCTGATGAAGGTCTGGCTACCTTCCCTGGGTTCTTTGGGAAGCAGAGCCTGAAGAAACACTAGGTGCGTCTGCTGTATTAGGGCGGGCTGTCTCTAGCAGACGTATGGCAACAGGAAAAGGAGGCAGAGGGAAAGCCAACAGCAGCATGTTTTCTGGCTTGCCATTAACCAGAGCTGCTCCTTTCATGAAACGTCTTCCAAGAGGCTACAGTAACTGTCCAGAAGAAGAGAGAAGAAACTCTTCCTACTCCCACCTCCTGCTGGAGATGTTGGGCCCTGGGGCATTCATTCCTCCTCTCCTCCAGGTGGCCCTTGCTTGAGCACCAGTCAGGCAGTGGATTTTTATGTGTCGAGGTCAACAGGAAAAGCCCATGACTGGGGGGATGGTGTGAGGCAATGTGGGGTTGGGCCCAGGTGAAGTTTGTTGGAGCCTTCATGGAGTTGGTCACTGGGGGCGGAACTGAAGCAAGAGGCCTTTCAAGAGGCCAAGGGTGTCTGTCCAAGAGGTTCAAGGGCAAATCTGTATCTTACAAGAGGTCTTCAAGGGGCTGGGCTTGTGTGCTGTCCGTTAAGCTGCTACTTTTGACACTGGCATCCCATAGCCGAGTGCAGTTTGAGTCCTGGCTATTCTGCTTCTGATCCAGCTTCCTGCTAAGGCATCTGGGAGGTCAATGGAAGATGGCCCAAGTACCTGGGCCTTCTACTCATGTAGGAGACTGGAATGGAGTTTCTGATTCCTGGCTTTGGCCTGGCCCAGCCTTGACTGTGGCAGTCATTTGGAGGAAAGAACCAGAAGATGGAAAATCTCTGTCATGCTGCCTTTCAAATAAATTAATTAAATCAATCATAAAGAGAAAGAGAGAGAGAGAGGCTGGCACTGTGGCATGGTGGGTGAAGCAGCCACCTATGAGGCTGCCATCCCATATGAACACTGATTCAGGTCCCAGCTATTCCACTTTCAATCCAGCTCCCTGCTATTGGCCTGGGAAAAAAAAGCGGAAGATGTCCCAAGTGTTTGAGCACTTGCCACTCACATGGGAGACCTGGATGAAGCTCCTGGCTTCTTGTTTCCATCTCTAGCACTGGCTGTTACAGCCATCTGGGAGGTGATCTAATGGATGGAAAATCTTTCTCTCTGTCTCTCTCTGTAACTCTTTCAAAATAGATAAATAAATCTTAAAAGGGGGGGTGGGAGTCTTCATAGAATGGGTCATGGAAAATACCTATTTTGAAAAAACTATGTGTGGATTTCAATTTGTTCACCAAAACACACTTACCTTTAATTCCATATTTTTTCCACAAACTTTTTGAAGTACCCTCATGTTAGTAGCTCTCTCCTTGGTTACCTGTGAGCTCTTTAGCGGATACCTACCTGCTGGCAACTGCAGGGAGCAGAAGCCAGACTCAGGTAGGACCTGGCTGTGGGTGGAGGTGCTGGGTGGCTTCAGGCGAGCTGACCCCCCACGTTCTGACCCAGGTTGGGACGTGGGTGTGATGCCAATCACCCTGAGTGGCCACCTGGGGCTGCTCACTTTCTTTTTTAGATTATTTTTATTGACAAACAATAATTGTACAAATTGAGCAGGGCCCCAGAGGTACTCACCAAACCAATCTAATCTCCTGGAGAGACAGTCCTTAAAGGGAGCCCTGAGGCCCTAGCACCAAAGGCCTATTCACAGCAGGGAAAATCAATAGCTGTTAGCAAGGGCTTTGGGGGAAGAAACTGGTTTAGATTAAGAAAAAGGAAAAACAAATGGTTGTTCTCCATGGGGCTGGGGGCAGGATGGCTCCCCCTTCACAGTTTCTACAACCTTGGGACCAACAGGTGACAAGAAGGAGCGTGTGCAGTTGCCAGAAGTGAAGGAGACTGATTTCTTAATCTGATTTTCCCTCACCTATCGGGAGATCTCAGATTCCCAAAGAGAAAATATATCATTTCTCTAAAACGGATTAGTTCCTTCTTTCCCAAGGCACTCAGGAAATGAAAAAAAGCTTTTAAAGCCCTAGAGGACACCTCTGAAATGCAGAGTACTTTGAGTTTGGCAGCGAAAGTAAAAACAATCCTGGACTCCACTTGAATGGTACAGTGTTTAGTTCTTGCTCTTCGCCACAGCTCCAGGCTCTGCCGGAGGCGAACATTTTCTGCCTGCCTCCGAGGGAACTGGTGGTCAGCATGGCTGGCCCAGTTTGGCAGCATGTGACAGGGGAATGATTTGTCAAAAGGACACAGAGACCGTGCTAGGCACGAGTGTCCTCCACTGTGTGTTTTGATCGAGGTGCGGTTCGAGAACACGGATGATTGTGAAGACCCTGGATTAAGTACCACTCACTGCACAGGGGAGAGAGGGCATCAGACACCACAGGAGCACTCCTCTGCGTCTGGAAGTCTTGTTTTTGTTCACTTTCTTTGTCCTCTCACCCTGTGGTCCTACAGCTGGGCATGCGTCTGCAGCCAGCACCCCACGGACCCAGTGAGGCCTGCCCAAGCCTCCCAAGCCCTTTGTCCAAAATCAGGGCCTTGGCGTTTGTCCCAGTGAGCTGACATGGCTTATGTCATGACCTACTGATACTTGAGTTCAATTCTCCTTTGTTCATGACAGCCTTCTATGTGCTAAGTCCTGAGCAGGCACTGAGTGGTCCCAAGAGGCCACACTTGGCACAGAGGAGAACCATTTGGTGCTGACTTCAGTGAGCGTGGCCTCTGAGGCAGCCTGAGTGAGAACCTGTAGGGCTTTTGGCACGCTGCGGCCAGCAGCCTGGGCACAGGAGGCAGGCTGCACAGTACTGAGGAGAGATAGTCTCAGCTGTGGTTCAAACCCCAGCTCTGTCACTTACACTTGGTGATGCTGGGGAAGCAGGTTGTTTAACCCGGCTGAACTTGAGCCTCTTCACCTGCTCAATGAAGGTAACGGTCTCTGCCTCAGAGTGGGGTTTAAACCGTACCACTCTATGTGAACAGACGGTACATGGGAGGCATGCCATAATTCCACTTATCATCATGACTGGCTGCATTCTGAGTGTCTCCAGGTGATCCTATTTCATTAAACAGGAAACTGAACTTCCCCCTGTTCCCTTTGTCACTCCTGTTTAGGCTTGTGACCATCAGGGAGGTCCACAGGTGGAAAATTCCAGGCATTCTTGAGCGTGCCTCAAAGCACAATCACTGTTCCCACAGGAAAATCAGGAAACAGCCACACTACAGGCCTCAGTGTGCAGGGTGGGGAAGGGTGTTCGAACACACTTGTTTTTCTTTGTGGATGTCTTTGTAAATCTGAAAGGGCAGAACCTGTTGCTATGGAGGCAAGGTTTTCCATCGCCCTGTTTCCCACCAGATGTTGTCTGCTATTGGGATTGGGGCAGGGGAAGGGAGATCAGGTCTCTGGAGGCGCAGGGTCTGCTCCCTGATTTCCTAACTGGCTAGGAGAAATTCCCAGCAGGAAATTTTCAGGGGGGGAAGAGAACCAACACGGTTCCTGGAAGCGCTGCATGGCTCCCTTCCCCCTGCCCCATGCTTCCCAGGGCTCCACAGCTGCTGTGCAGATGCCAGCACAGCTGACCTGGACATGGACAAACAGGCTCCGCCTCCTCGCCCTTGCTATTTCCATAGGGAGGCTCTAACTGAAAGGGCCTGCATGGCGCCATTTGCACCTGTGCATGGGCCACACACAGCCTCATGGGTGGGCAAAATGTGTATCATAGACGCATACAATTTGTGCAGGAGAAGGGTGTGAGTGTCTTTTGCTGCCACTGGCATCATGGATAGTATTCACCTGCATTTTGTTTTGTCTTAGGTTTCACAGATATCGAGTGCCTTCCTCTTATAAATTGAGTCTCCCCAAAATTCATGCATTGAAGTCCCAATACCCAGTGCCTCAAAAAGTGACTGTGTGTGGAGATGGGATCTTTACGATGGTGATGACATTAAGGTGGCGTCCTTATAAGAAGAGGACCTGTGGACAAAGAGACACAGAGCAAGACCTCAGGAGACCCCAACCCTGCCAGCTCAGACTTCCAGGCTCCAGACCGCAAGAAAATAAATGTCTTCTGTCTAAAGGAAAGTAGCCCGTGCTCCTCGGCAGCCCTACAATCTAATGACCTTCCCACTTGTGTACTGTCCAGTTTTTTGCTGTTGTTTCTCCCACTGGGGATCTCTTTTCCTTGAGGGATATTTCCAAAGGAAGTATGTTTTATTGATGAATAGGTTTTAATAGAAGCCGCCTCTTGAAGCTCTTGGCAAATTCAGGAAACTCATACCTTTAAGCATTGGTCCATTTGCACTGCAGATCCTAAACTGCAGAGATAATCCAAGCAGATGGATGGATCTGAGCTGACACAAAGGGTTGTGAGTTTATGAGATTTGGCCAGCCAGGCAGTGCCAGGAAAGATGAGCGATTATGATAGCAAGTTATTCATCTTAAAAACTGATTTATAAGCATCTCTAGAGAATTTGATATTTGTCTCACTGGAAAGGACTTTTCTTTTATTCAATAAGAAATATGTTTATGACTATTGTAATTCTAGTTAACCCAATACAGTGTGTCGGGGCTTCAGTTTTTCCTTCAGTTCTTGATAATTCAATAAACCTCTATTGCATCTGCAGTTCTCCCTGGGGCTAGAAGATTCTGGAGTTTCTGATAATAATACCTGTCTTCTGAATTGCACTTTCAAGGAAGACTCATAGCCCTGTGAGGCAGCCCATGTGTCATTTCTAACACCTAGCATTTCCATAGTACTTTATCTTCTTGACATTTTATTTGAAAGGCAGATTGACAGAGTAAGAGGGATGGGAGCTGTTGGGGGGGGGCAGGGAGAGATTGATTCCATCTGCTAGTTCATTGTCAAAATAGCTGCAATGGCAGAGGCTGGGCCAGGCCAAAGCCAGGTGGTTGGCAGGAGCCCAGGGATTTAGGCCATCGTGTGCTGCCCCCCAGACACATCAGCAGAGAGCGGGATTGGAAGTGGAGAAGTAGGGACTTGAACCAGCACTCTGAAATGGGATGCCAGCATCACAAGCAGCGACTTAACCCCCTGCACTACAATGCCAGCCTCTATTTTATCATTTACAAAGCTCATTTATATACAGTATCATTTAATTCCCAGATAAAATAAAAGCAGAAAATTTAAATAAATTGGTCAAAGATACACTGAAAATTTTTTTTTTTTTTTGAGAGTCAGATGCAGACACAGAGAGCTCCCATCTGCTGGTTCATTCCCCAGATACCCACAATGACTGGGGCTGGGTTGTGAGAGGTAGGAACTCAATCCACCAGGTCTCCTATATGGGTGGCAAGTACCCAATTGCTTGAGCCATGACCTACTGCCTCAAATGTTCTGAATTAATAGCTGGAATCCAGAGCCAGGGCCAGGACTTGACTCCAATGATTCCCATATGGGATGTAGGTGTCCCAACTGCATCTTTTTTTTTTCTTTTTCTTTGACAGGCAGAGTGGACAGTGAGAGAGACAGAGAGAAAGGTCTTCCTTTGCCGTTGGTTCACCCTCCAATGGCCGCCCCAGCTGGTGCGCTGCGGCAGGCGCACCGTGCTGATCCGATGGCAGGAGCCAGGTACTTCTCCTGGTCTCCCATGGGGTGCAGGGCCCAAGCACTTGGGCCATCCTCCACTGCACTCCCTGGCCACAGCAGAGAGCTGGCCTGGAAGAGGAGCAACCGGGACAGAATCCGGCGCCCCAACCAGGACTAGAACCCGGTGTGCCGGCGCCGCAAGGCGGAGGATTAGCCTAGTGAGCCGCAGCGCCTGCCCCAACTGCATCTTAACCACTAGGCCAAATGCCTGCCCTGTAGCAATTTTTAATGCTGAGTCAAGATTAGGCCCCAAGTCAGAGCTTTTTCCATGGCACTTTTTTCTCTGCAAATAGGAGTTCAGTTTTTATTGTAAAGGTTTTTTATTCTATAGTTACAGGGAAGAAATTAAGTGAGGGACAAAATGGATCTTAATGGACCTGGAACTGAGTTACTTCCCCTGGTATTCTTAGAGGCTGTTCATGTGTGTGACTCTGAAACCAAGAAAAAAGATAAAGAAATTTGTAGGTGTCAACTGTATAGATAAATATCTCATATTTCTCATCTTTTAAAATAATCCACCGGAAAATATAATTAAGCATCAGAGTTGTCAGCAAAGTTTTATTACTCCGTGCCCCCAGTTGAAGTGGCTAATCACCCAGTAGAGACAGAGAAAGATGGAGAGGAATCGCAGTCAGTCACCCTGGGAAAACGCAACCACAAGCCGTCCACTGCTACTGCTGCGGTCTGCAGTCTTAATCCCCACCCAAGACCTTCTCTGAAGACCCTGGGCTCTGCTCCCCTGCTTCAGCATTTATCCAGAGCACCCAAGGTGATTTTTCCAAACTTGCCCCCATCTTGCATCCTGTCACCTTACTGCCACACTCTCTCCTCTAGCACACTTCAGAGAAAGGAAGTCAGATGGAAGAGAAAGGTGAGGTTGGCCTTGGGTCATGGCCAGCATGGACTGAGTCCCACGGAGACCTGTTTAGTGTTGGACTGAAGGCCCCAGGGGGATCTAAGAGTCCCATGACTTATTTCTGCTGTCTTTGCAGCTCCATCTGTGCCACGTTTGCCGTGTAGACTCCCTCAGCACCCACAACACAGAGCTCATCTCTCCTGCACTGGTGGCCCACGGCACTTGGATGGGCCCTTCCTCAGAGCACTTCTCCCACCCCACTGGTTTCTATGGTTACCTGTGTAGACATCTTCTCATCCCAACAGACTAAGAGGAGGACCTACTCAGTTCAACCCAACACCAATGCCCAACCAACGATGCTCAATGAACGTTCAAGTTCAGAGGTGCATGTGGCCAGATGAGCTAATTACTTCTCTAAGGGGATGGGAATGTAGAACTGGGTACGTTTTTTCCTGATGGGAGGGTGCTTGATTCAAAATACTTGCACCTACAGGAGTGTCATCTTCCTCCTAAGCCTTGACTGTATTTAGACTTCGTGTTCTTAGTCCTTTTTTGGTGGTGATAGATTTCACTGGTTCCATTCATCCATCCTACCTCCTGTACTCTCCTTCTCCGCCAGGCCCTGGTTTACAAACCCTGGAGTGAACTCCAAAAACAAAGCAGCCTTCAAAATGAAGACTTGTCAACCTTCACATTCCCACCTGGTTCCTTGAGGGACTTAGCAAAATCTTGGCTGATCTGAGGCCTGTTGATGACGTTTACCACTCTATTAACATTGCAGAAATATCACTAATGACCCAGTACTCTTTAGAAAATTTCTCAGTCCATAACTTTTCAGGATGGTGGAGAACCTGTGATGATCAGTTTCACCTGCTACATATTGTTTATCCATATGGATATTTTCCATAATTGGTTTCTCTGTAGTCTCTGTAGATAAACAGTGATAATGGAATATGCTCTAAAATCCAAGCCACTCCCAGGACCCGATCCCCCACCCACATCTGACCCCCTCTGCCCCGCTGTCTCTAACCACATTCCAAATTCTCAATAGCTTCTTTGTTCTGGGGAAGGTTTTCCTAAAACTGCAGGTTGAGCTGCTAGTTCCTGATGCACAGGCAGACAGCAGGCTGTGCACAATTCCTGGGCAATTCACTCAGAGCAGAGTGATCTTTTTTGGGGCTTGAGAATATCAATCTGCGACTGCTTTGCTAAAGTGCTTTCTGTCTCTCACAGAGAAATCTGCTTGCCTTGAGCTAGCCTCGAGTTTCTTGTTAAGAGCTAATTTTAGAGCTAATTTGGGTTCCATTAGTATATGGTTCTGTTGCAAATCTGACATTAACATTGGCGGCTTGATGAGTAACAAAGGGAGAAAAAGGCTTTTACCCTAACTGCAGCAATGCAGGCACATATGGTGTCATTTTTCAAGGAACAGATTTTTGTCTTTCATGCCATTTCAGAGTTGTTTCCCTCCGAAATTACCAGCTCTAATTTAATGCAGAACATGCCTGGATGTCACTGCAGAAATCTAGTTAAACCAGGAGAGCTGGCAGGTCCCACGGATTTGCAAAAACAGTGTTCATTTACACAGTATAATGCCTCCCAAGTCCAGGCCCGGCAGCCACCAACAAGCTCAGGCTGTCTTCTGAGAGGGTCTGGGAGCCTCATCCTCTGCGTTGGTGCCACCCCAAACCCCATCCGGGGGTCAGTGAAGAGGGAGGGGGCCTGTTCCACTCTGCCTCTGCCCTTAGAGCGAGAGAAATGTTGACATTTCTGTTTGCGAGACTGGGACTCCGCTTCCACAAACCCTAGTGAGGAAAGGTTAGGGTATTTCCCGTTTTACCCCACGGCCTGCTGTCCACATGCATGGGGCCAGATGGCTTTAACTGAGAGCCATGATTCCCACTGTGGCTGCAGCAGGGAGAACCTGAGATCTGCTTGCTAATCTAAACTCTGGATGGATGGCCAGGTGCCCTGGGCCTGCATTTCTTCTATAAAAGGCGGGAATTCTGAGAGTCTCTGAGAGCTCGATAGCGCGTAATAGTAATTTTCATTTATCTAACTTTTTACCTTTTCCTAAGAACTCCGATGCTTTTAGGTTCTGTGATCATCACAACATCCTGTGAGGCAGGCATTCCTATCTCACCCTTGGGAAGCTCTGACTCAGAGGCAAGCGAGGAAACCTGCCCAAGGTCACACAGCTGGAAAGAGGCAGAGTTAGACTCAAACCCAGCTGGCCTCCCTCCCAGTCCAGGACTCTCAGAAGTCAACAGACTGAATCAGAAACTAAGCTCTGAACACCACATCTCATCACCAGGGGCCATCTCCAGTAGCACAGGCCCATGCCCAGCAGGCCTACACTGCTCAAGTTTTTCTAAGGCACAAAGGTAACTTGGGAAGCTCCTTTCTTGCTTTAAGGACATGCAGTATCACGAATGAGCACTCCAGAAAAGGCTGGAATGTAGTGGGAAAAGCACTAGAAGTGAGTCTAGTCTTGGCTCCGTCTCAAGTACTGTGTAACTTTGAATAAAATCAGTTGGCCTTTCCGAGTCTCAGTTCTTGAGACAGGTGGGTAAGCTACTCTCCTAAGTAGCTTCCCTCTTGGTGGTTCTGATTCAATGGAAACTGATTCAATGCCAAAAACCAAAGAACACAGTGGCAGAGGTAAGACCTTTGTTCGGGGAGTAGCCCCCATGCCCAACACATTCAAACTCCAGGAAGCTAAAAGGTGAGATACGCAGCAGTGAGCAGGCTACTCCTGAAAGTGACCAGAGGCCTGGCAGCGTAAGAGTGGCACAGGCAGGCTCGGGACAGGGCAGAAGGGAGCGATGAGAACAAACACTGCCTGACTAAAGGAGACGGTGACCGCTCAGCTACAGCCAAGTGCTGTCAGGCAAGAATGTTGGTGCAGGACCAGCACTCTCACAACTTTTCTAGAGCATTGGAAATCTGAATATTCATGTGAAATATCCTAACTTTTAAACATTAGAAACAAATCCAAAGACTTGAAAGCCCTTCCACGCCAAATGGAACGTGTCTGCTGGCCATCTGCTGCCCACAACCCTGAGCATGCCAATGCCACACTAACATCTCGTGGGGTAGTTTGTGTCGATCCTCACCTGAAGCAACTCCAGAGGGCCTGCTCGCTGGCCTGGCTTGGCAGCACATGGCAGTAGTGACCTGCCGGTACCACTTCAACTCAGCAATATCCTGCCTTACACAAATGCCCCTCTCCTGCCCACTGCCTTTGAGCCAGGTCCCCCGGGCGGTTGAAAGCTACCATTCTGCCTGCCTGAAAATGACCTTCTCCAGAGAGACGAACTACAATGGGAGAGGAAAAGAACGTCTTGGCCATCAGTACTACTTTATTGGATCACATAACCATTCTCATTTGTTCATTTAGGTACAAATTAATTGCTATACACATGAACAAAAACACAGAGGAACGCACTCACCATTACTTCAACCTTAAATGGCAATTACTTGGCTTTGTAATCCAATAGAGCAAGTATCAGTGCAGCTGTGGTGCGTTCCCTGGCCCAGTTCACTGCTAATGGGAAGAGAGGAGTCCCCAGAGACCTCTGAACAAAGTGAGCGGACCTGAGAGTGGATGTTGTGGATTCTAGAGCCTGCGTCCACCTAGTCCCCTAGCCATAGCTGCCTAAGAGGCCCAGGACGCCGATTCTGCACTAACTTCCTAACAAGCGTGATGGAATGACTGTACTAGAGGATTTGATGGTAATCCCATATGCATTTTTCTCCCTAAAGGATTTCTTATCACACTCTTGTGATTCTGCATTTGCTTTTTTTTTCTCCTGAGCCCCATGTAAAACACCAGTCCTGAAGGCTCTGTGGAGAGACTGTGACTTTCCATGTCTAGGCTGTACCCCCCCACACACCCCAGATCTCCCAGGTTCTCCCAGGCATGATCTCATCATGGACCTGCTCATGCTGGGCTGGCTGAGTCCCCCCAGACGAACTCTAAGCATCTCAATGACAGGGGCAGCATGTTACCCATCTGAGCGCCCCCTGCTCAGGGCACGGCACGTAGTAGTGCTGCAGGCCGTGACGCGAAGAAACTAAACAGAAAAGCTGCCAGGAGCTCCTCAATGAATCCTCTCTACACGGGAACCACACAAGCAATTGCCTCCCTTATGTCACAGACTTTGTCAGTTCCTGCTTCATTTTGTCACTGTCCATCTAATAGTGAAAGTCAAAATACCAGTTTAGAAGTATTTCCGTAGTTTCCATTTGCCAAGTCAATCCTATTTCTCTTATGAATAAAATGTAGTAACTTTTTTGATCAAATGAAAAGATATTGAGTGAATAATGGAATTGTACCATATAAAAATTCTAAGGAAGAAAGTCCCTTAATGAATACCAGACTCTACACTATATCTAACTTTTTTTTCCTCTTTCTCTTGAGATTCTTGCACTGGAACTTGTTTTGAGGTTTCTATGATGAGATTTCAGATTTTCATCACAAGAACTGAAGGTAAAGTAGTCCATTACTAGTTTTTTCTAAACACTATCTCCATTCGAGAGCCTGTTCAGAATCCAGAGGATTTCTGACTCACTTGCAGGAACTTTACTTATTCTGCATATTTTACATTCCAATGGCAGACCTCATAACTTTTTATCAGAAGTGGTTTTAATATACTGGTCTTCATGACGTTCTTGTAGTTGTTGGTTTCCTTATAGAAGTTAGCCACATGCATTTGTGTTCAATGGACTTTTCCTGTGCATTTGTAAGCCTTCTGAAGTGCCTTATACACAATGCTGAACAAGTGAATGAATGAATGGATATGTCTCTTGAAAAAAGATAACACACATTCATTTATTCTAGAGTTCTTCCTCTGATGAAGTTGACACATAGATTTAGACTAATAGAATGCCAAAGGCGAAATAACCCAGAAATATCTAATCTGGATTATCATTTTTTGCTAGCTAGGGTTAGAAATCTGAGAGCACCTGGAATCCACAAGGGGCAGTTCAGGAATTGTACAAAATATGAGCCCTAAGCTAAGCATGCGTTTCCGTGGCAACTGAACATCAGCTTCTTCATTACTTTCCAGTTTGCTTCCTTCTGAGAAATCATCTTTAAGCTCTCTGGGACTCAGAAGTATGTGAAATGACTAGTTCACTAAAGCTCTTACCTGCTTCCCGGATCTCTTCATTCCCCACTTACTATGGAGCAGAGTTCAGTGTTCAGTGGATCATGGTGAGTTCCTGGGCCAGAGTAAGCCACAGATTCTGTGGAGGAGAGGCACGGCAACCCTAGGGAACTGTGCCTCCCTGGTCAAGAACTAAGAAATATGGGAAATGAACCTTCTGAGAGTCGAACCAGCGGTCCCCAGCTTTATCCAGTACAAGCCCTCCTTTATGTCATCAAAACATTTCCCAGCCCCATCTCTCGGGATATTTACACTTTTCAAATCAGTTGATTGAGAAAGTAGATCTTGACAGAAAGCTATTGTGATGTATGACCAATCTGTAACTTGTTTGTATTTCATGAATTGCTGCATCACATTAATACTTTTCAGAAATACTGGCACTAGCTCAGAGCAAAAAATCCCAATTATTCAACCTCCAGACACTCATGGATTAGCTGACTTCTCAAAATAGCACTTTTTGGTCTAAGATCAGGGAATTCCTGTATTAAACTATAAAATGTAAACAAAAGAATAAACGAGAGGCTGGTGCCGTGGCTCACTAGGCTAATCCTCCGCCTAGCAGCGCCGGCACACCGGGTTCTAGTCCCGGTCGGGGCGCCGGATTCTGTCCCGGTTGCCCCTCTTCCAGGCCAGCTCTCTGCTGTGGCCAGGGAGTGCAGTGGAGGATGGCCCAAGTGCTTGGGCCCTGCACCCCATGGGAGACCAGGAAAAGCACCTGGCTCCGGGCGGTGCACCGGCCTCAGCGTGCCAGCCGCGGCGGCCATTGGAGGGTGAACCAACGGCAAAGGAAGACCTTTCTCTCTGTCTCTCTCTCTCACTGTCCACTCTGCCTGTCAAAAAAAAAAAAAAAAAAAAAGAATAAATGAGAGCCGAGAAACACAATCATCACAGGTAGAGTCTGGTCCAGGTTAAAGTCAGCCTCTACTGATGATATTAACACATCCAAAGAGACAAGGTATTGGTTACAAGCCAGCTTGGCTGCCTGCAAGAGGTAGCTCCACTCCACCCAGGGGAGCACTAGCAGCACCCTCCAACACGACCCCAGGAAGACACACAGTGTACTAAGAACCTCAGCCTCCAGTCCTGTTAGATCCGAGTGCACCACGCAGTGTGAGACTCAGGTTAGACGCCCTCCCCCATGGTTGTATTTTATTACCCACGGATGTCCTGGCCTTAGAGCCTATCACCACCCTAAGAACTTGGTAAGGCAATACCAGCACCAAGTTATGGATGACAGAGCAGGGCTCTGAGTTTGACCCTGAGACCTGTGTGGCCCTGGGGCAGCCACCATAATACTGGCCCTCACTAGGTGTACACCTTATTTTTGCATCATCATGAACCGTGGTTTCTAAGCCTCTCTGTTGGGGGGGGGGGGTTTTGTGCATTGTAAGATGTTGAGCAGCATCACTTGGCCTACCAGTTGCAATTGTGACAACTAAAACTGCCAAATATTCCTCCCCCTGCCTCCAAGGACAGCCACTCTCATGACCCATTCCTATCACGTCTCTACAGGATGTGACCACAGGAGGTCCATGTCAAGGACCAACTCATTCCTGAATGTTCAATGCATTAAATTTATAGGCAGTGTCACCTTTGTCCCAAGGCTGTTAGAATTCTGGAAAATTCAATTTCAAGGGGATCGTGGTTGATTTAGAAATACAGTCAGGCTCCACTTCACCATGATGCAAAGGAAATTGGGATTCTGGCAATTGACTGAACAGAGACTTCCTTTAATGACCCACGGGTGCAAGGGTCACACTTCTGAACATCAATCATTCCTGCTGCAAAAGTGTAACAGAGATGGACTATAAGGGAGTACCTACGAGCTGTGGATATGGTGTTGTTTTAAAAAAGAAATTCTTGATTTGTTTTTGATTTCTTATTATTTAGCTCATGCTCATAAAAATAGCGCAAAAAAGATGCTCAAGTCACCTGCAAAAAAGTCCATTAATTTTCTGCTGATGAATTCTGGTTCCAGCTTTTTCTAAAGGATTTTTCCACTAGAAATCCCTTTCAGGAGAGCGCTCCCACCGCAGTCAGACCTCTAAGCCGTGCGGAATCCATAAGAACTTCTACTTCTCCTTGTCTCAACCCTACTTAGGACCCTGGAAGTAACCATTTGCTGTTGCAGGCCTTACAAGTGTCCAGCACTCCTGGTGGGTGCGGGGGCCACACTGAAGGGATTCAGGTGCCTTCACCCACTCCTGCCCAGGCCCAGCTGCTTCTTCCTCCTTCTCTAAACCCAGTTTTTTCTGGTCCTGGGGAGAGGAAATTCTGGTTCCGCAGTCACACTGCTGACAGAGGCTTCACATTGTGTGCTGGCTCTGCAATTTCTGTGAGTGCTTATTTTTGGTCAGCATGGATTGGGGTGCCCTTGAGTACCCATAAGAGAGCTGAGTGAAGGGGAACCCCACAGATCAACTACCGGAGATGCTCTCCTATCTTGTGTCTTACCAACTGCGCAAGATGGAAATGAAGACAAGAAAGGTTAGCTCGAGACAGCCCTTCCCACAAGTGCTGCTGCTGCTGCTGCCTCAGGGTGGCTAGGCCTGGAATTCCATCTTTCAGTCTACTGCTGGAGGAAAAAAAAATCTGCTTGGTTCTTTGTCTACATTATTAAAGAGAGCATCTTCGGTGGCTCTGGGATGTAAAGGTACAGGTTTCTGGGTTTGGGACCCCGCAAATTGTCCCATTGGGCAGCTGCTGGTGGAGGAGGAGTGCTTGCCAGAGCCCAAATGCAGGTAAGGTAGCCCCACTCCAGGAGCCCCCAGTGGGAAAAAGGGAAACATTCGAAAGGGCGGCTGTTCTCCACCTTACCAAGGCCTCTGATGACAAGCAGGAGAGGAGGGGAGTCTGGTCTCACTGCGGGGAAGACGTGAACTATAAATGCTATATTAGAAGGGCTGCCCAGTGCTTTCCCCAGCACGGTGGACTGGATGTTGGCAGTCACCACTGCTGCTCAGTCTGTAAGTGTCTTTGTGGAGAAAAAGCCCCAGCAGGGGCACCTGACGGCACAAGCGGAGCACCCATGGGATTCCAGCCTCCATCTGGCTATTGAGCTGGGTGCCTTTGTGGCAAGCACCAACTGTACCGCCTCACCTTCTGCAACCCTGCTCTCAGGGGTACTGCTCTCCCCTGAAGAGAAGTAAGGGGACCACAGATGGTTTCGGCCTGCAGTGGGCCCTCTGCACCTGCAGGATCTGTATCCACAGACTGAAGATCATTAGGGGAAAAATGGCATCTGTACGGAGTGTGTACATCCTTTTTTCCCTTGTCATTATTCTTTAAATAATACAGTATAACAACTATTTACATAACATTTACATTGAATTAGGTATTATAAGTAATCTAGAGATAATTTAAAATATACAGGAGGATGTGCGTAGGTTATATGCAAATACTGTACTATTTTACATAAGGGACTTGAGCACCCGTGGATTTTGGTATCCGTGGGGGTTCTGGAAGCAATCCCCTGCAGATACCAAGAGATGATTATGATGGGGGGGCAGGCAGGGAGTTAGGTAGGAATACTGAGCTGGCATTTATGCCAGTCCTGCATTGCAACTCTATCCCCTTATCTGTCCACCAGAGATGACTACCTTCCCATGATACACCTGGGTCTCATCCAGGACCAGCACAAAGGAGATGCCTTGATGGCCATGTGGAAGCCCTGATGGCCCTGAAAACCCCAGAAAGCTTCACTAAACTAAACTCCACCCTATCCGATTAGGGCGCCACCCCCTACCTCATAAAAGCGGCTGATAAGGTGGGCAGGGCCCTTCTTTTGCTCTTGAGCACACATTGGGTCCTTCTCCGGCCTCTTTCCCCTCTCCTCATTGGCAACTCTCTCGCCCACTCATGACAGGTACCTCTCTCGCTGGGGTTGCCCACACTCAGGCGTAAACACATACTCACGCTCCCTTAAGTAAATCCTGCTCTCTCCTGTGCTCTCTATTTATGTCACTGCTTGGAATTCTTATCTCTGCGGGGGCAAGAACCGGGAACAGAGATTAAGACATGCAGGCATGTAACAACTCTACACACATACACCCCGTCGTTTAATCACCTCATCAACCACGCACGGAGGCATTTTATCCCGATTTTACAGCTGAGGTAACCACGGCTTAGCATCCTTGAGCAACTAGGATGACCCTGTGGGTCCTCACTGAACAGGCTGCCCACGAATGCACCTCACTGCTCTCCCCGGAGCGCGCCGCCCTTGCTGAGAGACTCAGCGCCTCTTCAGACGCAGGTTCCCGGCAGGGCCTCTGGGGGAAGAGTCTGTCCCTGTGGTTCGCAAAGCAGGACAGGTGCAGCCGTCCTAGCCTCGCCCCAGACAAAAGCCACTACTCCCAGAAGGCACGCCTTGGGCGACTTCAGAACAATCTCAAATCTGCTACTCGTCTGTATCTTGGTAGCGCCCGTCTATTTCCCTGGGGTGGCAGCGGCTGCGATAACCCGATAACCCGGCTCGGGGTCCAGTGTGCGGCCAAAGGAGCAGGGAAGCCGGGGAACTCTGGCTCCTCCTCAGTCCAGCCCCGGGCTCGGGAGGCCAGCTGCGGCAGCCGGAGCGGAAAGCCAGCGCTCCGGGGCTGCAGGAAGGAAGCGGCGGGGGCCCCGCAGCGACCCGGGCCGGCCTGGCGGGGGCGGCGCCTCGCGCGTGCGTGCGCGGCTGCAGGGCTGCGTGCGGAGAGCCGTGCGCTGCCGGCGTCCGGTCGGAAGTGCGAGTCTGGGCCTCTTGGCTCGCGCTGCTGCAGCTGTTCTGGGGCTCGACACAATTAAAATTCTCCTAATGCTCAGTGCCCGCAGGAATCCAGTCACGTGCGGACGTGGTGCCCGGCAGCCCGGGTCAATGAACGCTCAGTCTGCCTCGGAGGCGGCGGGCCTGGGCCCGGCTCCGGCTCACAGGAAGCCCACCCACCCGCGGGGAGAGGAGCCTGGGAGCTCGCGGGTGCGTGCTGGCGAGCCTGGAACACCGGAGACCGCTTTTCACGCCGACCAGGAAGTTGCCAGGGGCCCCTGCAGGTGCCGCCCATGCCTGCCTTCATTTTCTTATCTGCCGCAGCGCTGATTGCCGACTGCTAGGATCGGCTCCGTGATCCTAAGGGCTACAGCCTCTCCTGGCCTGCCCCTGGCTAAGAACTGTAAGGAAGCACAGGCAGGAGTCTGCGTTACAGCCCTCCCAGCGGAAACCCAGGCTGGGTTACTTCTGGGTTGGGGGATTGAAGAAGAACCACATGTCCCTCGTCACCTTCCCCTGCCTCTTGCTGGAGTGTATTTCCGGTCGCTTGTGTTCACACCTATTAGTGAATCCGGATAACTGCCCTCAGCCGCCAATCGCCTCTGCCAAATGAGATTCCAGACCCAAGATGCCGCCCGCCGCCTGTCGGGAGCCTCACCCCAGAGCCAGCTTATTTTTGTTTCTGATGGCTGCCCCCTCTCCACACCCAAGCAGCTGCTCCCCAGCGGATCTGGGTCCTCCCTGTAAACTTTCCCAGTTTGTTCTGGGCTGCTGCCTTTTGTCCTTTCCCACAGAAACCCTCATTCCTGCCAGGGACCTGTCAGAAACCCCTGCTCCCCTGTGTGGTAGACACTAACGCCGGAAACCACGGCCGTGTCACTCCCCTTTGAGAAATCCTTGCTCCCTTTCCGAAACCCACTAGCTGCCCATCAGAAGCCCACAGTGTATGTCAGAGACCACTGCTTTCCCTCAGAGGCCCACCTGCTGCTCCTGGCTTGGGCTTTCTCTACTCAGCACTTGAAGAGTTTGTCACCCTTTGACCTTGGTGGCTATCCTGCGGCTTCCTTGCCGGGAGGGAGCAGGGCTGCGCACGCATCTCTGGAGGCTCGGTGCTGGGTCCAGATGCAGTGGGGCGGTGGACACAGTGTGGGAGCAGCCGTCTTGGGCACCCCTCCTGGGGGTGTCTGCCTGCTGCACCTTCTCCTTGTGTCTTTGCGTGTGGTGATGACGTCAGCTCCTTTTCCTGCTTTGCGGCACCATTTAATTTAGTCAGTGCCACTTCTGACATTCAGACCGTTGCTACCTGCCTTGTTTGAGTCAAAATCTCTTGTAATTTTCGCCCATAGTTGCCCCACAGAGCAAGTCTAATACTTCTTCTGTAATACCACAGCCAATCAAGTATGCCCCCTGAATCTTCCCTGACCCAACAGAAATGTCCCTCCGTTCTCTGACGTCCAGACAACCTGCTGTGACATGATTTCCAAGCCCGCTGCAGCCTGTCAGCCACCCCCCAGCACCCTGCCCGATTACCATGTTCACGTTTGTCTGGGTTTCCCTTGGATAGAGTGTGGTGCAGCAGGCAGGATTGTCACCTCCTGGACGTGGCCTAAGATTGCAGGAGCTTTCTAATCCCTCAAGATGGATATACCATTTACCATGTTGAATCTGCCCACCCAGAAACTCCATTTACTTGGGTTATTTGTTGAAAAAATTTGAGAGGCAGATACACACACACACACACACATACAGAAAAATCTCATCTGCTGGTTTGCTCCTCAAATGCCCACAATGGCCCCTTGCTGCGGCCAAATTCAGGAGCCGGGAATTCAATCCAGGTCTCCCAGGTGGCAGAGAACCAACTGCTTTAGCTGTCACCACTGCCTCTCACAGGGTGCATTTTTCTCTTAAATATTTATAATTTTCTTTGAATAGCTTTTGCATATCCTTTTAGGTTAATTCCAAAATACTTAATGTTTTAGATTTTTCGAGAATGAGCTGCCTTTTCTCATTGTATTTTCTTCTAGTCTTCCTCACAAGAATCCAGAAATGCCATAGATTTACTTTTTCCTTTTAATCTGCAATGTTGATTTGTCACTTCTACTAATTTTCCTAGAAAACTGTCTTTCCTGGGGTGCCTACACATCCTGTTGTGCATGGGAACAGCTTTCTGGCAAACTATAGCATGCTCTCCCCCAGTTTCCCCTTGGAAACACTTTGAATGAGTGACCATGCACCCTCTTGCACAGGAGTTGTGCAGGCTACACCTTAAAGAGTATACCACAATACAAGGGAATGGATGGCATCATTTGGGCGATCTTTAACAAATTCTCATTTGTTTAAAAATAAATCACTCAATAGGGGTGGGTGTCTTGGCACAGTGGGTTACAAAAAAATTCGGCCTCATCCCCCCATGCAACCCTCCCATGACCTTCTACAATCACACATGGGCAGGGGTAGTTGGGATACTTGCAGAGACCTTTTGCAAGATTCTGGTTTCCTGGGGGAAGATAGAAGGAAGTTCAGTCCTCTTTATTTGCTAGTGTAAAAATGTTGCCAAATACATTTTAGGGTGATTTTGAGTCACAAGTCCTGAAATATAATTAATATCCAGAGCGATCAATTGAAATGAATACTTTGCTTTTCATTCATCAGGCATTCATTTAGGGCCTTCTGGGCACATTCTGTGCCAAGTACTAGGAAAACAAAAGAACTGAGATCCTATTCTGAGGTCAAGGAGATCATTGTCTTGCTAGGACTATGCCCTGAATATCTTGTTCATCAAGATTTCATTGGAGTTCAGATTCAAAGAGATTTTGCTAACTTTATTGGGCATCCATTGTGTGCTAGGCACCAGGTGGACCAGTTGGTTGACATTGTTTTCACGCTTGGCCATGGCTTCCCTGTATTTCCATCTCCCAAAAACACGCATCTAGCTGAGGCACAGAGACAGGGGCCTTTACAAATGGATTTCTCCCTTCATAAAGAGGCTCTGACCCTCACAGCCCTGTCTTCTCTCACCCTTGCTGCCTAATCCTAGGTGGTGCTTTGCTCTGCCACGTAGCCTGGCGCTGCGGTGTGTGCAAGCATTTGAAGGCTTAGCTTTGTGGTTCGGGGCTCAATTTCATATTAGCACAAGTGTTGATAGGTCATGGAGCACATGTTGAGGTTGGAGTGAATTTAAGATTCATCTATTTTCTTCAAGAAAACATTTATTTACTGATTGCTTACTATGTGCTGGGCACTGTCTAGGCCCTCGGGCGTTGAGCAGTAGGTAAAAAGAAATCCCTGACCTCATGGAGCTCACATTCTCAGGGGAGGAAATCAACAAAACAAATCAAATTTCAGATAGGACAGGTGCTAGGACAGGTGCTATAGAAAGTAGCCTGCAGGGGACTGCCTCAGGCCACGATCAGATTCCCTCTGTCCAAAGGGAATGGGGGTGGAGGAGGGTCACTAGGAAATGCACTGGCCTAAGAGAGCCATCTCCAGCAGGTGATCCAAAGAGAGGAGATGCAGAGAGAAAGGGGGTCAGTGAGGTCACCCCCAGTGGGACCTCCCCGCCCAGAGGCCTCTGCCCTGGGGCTCTGGTCAGGAGCTGAGTCCTCTTCAGCAGGCTCTGTACTTCTACCTCTGCACACAACACAGTCCTCCCTTGAGTTTCTCAGATACCTAGATTGTTCCCTGCACTTGCAAGACCCCATCAGCCAGGCCCCTGGCTCTACCACATGCCCATTGCCCTTCTGGCCCGTGACATCCCTGTTCTCCGTCCCCATCCCACCTCCACCAGAGCCTCACAGTTTGCAGACACTGTCCTAGCTTCCTGTCGGGCAGTTTCTCCTGCCTCCCTCCTATGGAGTGAGGAGGGTAAGGAATTTTAGAGAAGAGGGTCTGATGAGTGGTCAGAGGGGTGGTGGGCCCTGCTCTTAGGACAGGCTGTAAGCCAGTGGTTCTCACACTTGACCACGCAGGAGCATCACCTGCAGGGCTTGTGGAAACAGAGGACCTGTGCGTCTGAGGATCCCAGCTGACGACAGTGCCACTAACCTAGGAACCACCCAGGACCCACTGCTGCAGGTCACCTGATGAAGCAGGCCAAGGGCCATCTGTGGCTGCAGCCACTCCCTGGGCTCTTCCCTTCCCTCTGATTTGTGGACCCTTCTTTCTTCTGCCTTTTTCCTCTCCTGGGTCCTCGGATTTTTCTCTCTCTCCCTCTAAAAATGCCTTTGGAGTATAAGCTGAGAAAAAGTATTCTAATTTGCAAAAGGCTGGGTATAGCAGTCATCCATCCCAGGAACATCTGCATTTTAACTGGCCAATCAAGTACAAAGCTAGAGAAGTAAAACATTACTGGTAAACTTCTCGGATCCACTGGTGAACGGGGCGTGAATGGAACGGGGCTGTTTGTTGGCTCAGAGCCCCGGGAACCAACCCCGTAGGTGGCCACTTATCTTACTCCCCTCTGTGTGCCTGTGGGGAGCATCTTCTGCCAGCCTGGAGGAGACTTTACATTCTATGTCCCTGTCTGCAGCAGGGAGAGAAAAGGCTGCAACTCCTCCTACTGTGATAATGAAACTCCCCAAGAAGCCGGATGCGGCAGGCAGGATGCAGTCTTTTATGTTCTGGACAGTCTCACTATGCTGGAAAGAAAGAAAAAGTGCTGAGGCAGCTCTGCTCCTCCTGCTGAGGGAGGCCCTGCTGTGTGAAGAATGAACGGGTCAGAATTTCAAAAATAAGGCCACAGTCTCCCCACCCAGCCTTAAAAAGGAAGAGTGGGAGGGCTTAGAGGTTGGGGAGGGAAGAGGCTCAAGTGTCTGGGTTTCTACCACCCAAGTGGCTCCCTGACTTCTGCCTTCCTGTTAGGCAAGGTCATGGACATTCGTGGTCTTTCCTGGTGACTTCCTCAAGTCCTTAGTCAAGCTGTCTCTCCTTGGGAGCCCAGGACACTGCACAAGATTCAAAGAGCACCGCACAGGGAGCCAGTGGGCCTGGCCTTGGCCACCACCTACCTCCTTATCCCTGACCTGTGATTGGCTGATGTGACTTGAACCACTGGTTTTACCTCGCAAGATCTCACTTTTTTAATTAAAGGTGGGGGGGCATGTATTGTATGTTAGAGATTTGAGGGCTTCCAGTTCTTGGGGCTTGTATTTTCATGGAGGTCTAGGTACTCCTTGGTGCTTCCAAGAAATGACACCACGACCCCGTGGGAGCCCAGCCCTCGGCCTTCCCGCCTGCCTCTCTAGCCCCTGGCCCTTTCCCATTTCTCACCCCTTTCCCATGCACCCTTAGTCTCCCTCGTGGGAAGCGCAACAAGGGTCTCTCTCTTCTCTCCCAATCTCCCATAAATTATATGGTTCTCCAGGGGTTTTTACCAAGCAAGTGGAAACCAAGTGTGCTTTGAGAACCAGAGAACAGGCTGGGGTTAGGGGGAGCTTAATTGAGACCCCTTGCTGAATCTTTGATTGTAAGGTCGTTGGCAAGTGCACTGTTCCCTCCATCACAAAGGCATACACAGCAGAGCACAGAAATCAATAGGGTGAAAAAGGCAGAGGATTGTGCAAGGCTAAATAGGCAGATTTAGCAGCCTGCCCCTCTGACTGCACTTTCCCCCGCCACTTGCCCTTTGCCTGCCTTCCCCTCAAACACCCATGCTATGGTTCACAGTGGAGGGTGAGAGGTGGGGAGACAGCCCCAGGGGACCTGAGCTTAGTCCACAAGGGCCCCCTGACTGTAGCTTTGCACTAGCCCGGCAGGACATCTTGTGTTCATCATGTAAAGATCCAGGCCCGAGTACTCTTCCCAACTGGGTGTTGTCTGGGACTCGTGTCCATTTGCTAGATGTAAGATTGTAAAAGCTCTAAAGACACTTCGATTTTCTTGATGTCACTGCAACCATAACAGTGTATTTTAAGGAAAATTTAAATAAAGAGAGAGCCAATAACAGTTGCAAATTTACACACAACCCCTCAAAAGTGAGGAGAAATTTTGGGGGGTTTTCTGTGATAGATCCAACCTTTCTCATGAGTCTTCTTGTTGCGTAACAGGAGCAAAGATGATATTAACTTAAGAGTTAACAATGCTCAGTCTATTCCACTTTACGTTGCTGTTGTTTGCTTACTTATTTTAGTGACAGAGAAAGATAGATAGACAGGGCTCCCATCTGTCGGCTCGCTCTGCAAATGCCAGCAGTGGCAGGGGCTGGGCCAGGCTGAAGCTGAGAGAGGGGAAGTCCATCAAGGGAGCCAACTACTTGAGCCTTCCCCTATGGCCTCCCAGGGTCTGCACCAGCAAGAAGCTGGAATTGGGAGCTGGAGCTGACACTAAAGCACAGGCGCTCTGTGTGGGATGCAAGTGTCCTAACCATGAGGCCAGTCACCACTCCATTCTGGTGTTTGAGCGGCTCACTGGGGTCAAGGCTCAGAAGTCCCCATATCTCTCTCCTCTCCCTGCTCCTCCCAAGACGGTGGCAGGGTGACTGGGAAGCAGCCTTGGAGCTCTTGCTCGACCTGTGCTGGCCTCTGGGCTGCTGTGGGCTCCTGTGGGCTCCTGTTGCAGGCCAGGCATCTGGTGGGTTTCCAGTTTCCACCGTGAACTTGTGGTTCGGACAGAGCCCAGGGTGCCCAGCCCCTTGCTGGCTCACACCCTGTGGGTCCCTGCTGCTTCTCCCTCCAGCAGAAGGCCACTCTGTTCCTCACCGTGGAGACCACGTCAGACCCACTGGCTTGTACTTAACAATTGTCACTGTTTCCCCAGCAGCTTCTGAGAGCCCCAGCCGGCCAGGGTTCATGGGCCTTGAGGGAGGCCTGGGAGCAGTGCCGCAGGCCTCGCCTGGCCCCAGCACCTCCTGTGACACGGCTGCCTCCTGCTGGGGACGGCCCCTCAGGAGTGGAAGGTGCATAAAAACACTCTGCCTTTGGCTCTCCCCACAGCCATCCAACACCCTCACCCTCCTGGGTTCCAGAACCTGGGGGTGACAGGCTATAAGCCCCTGATCTGATTATTTCCCTCCCCTATTTTGTCTCTTCCATGGAGCACAGGGAGGCAGCTCCCAACCCCTTCATCCAGTATTACGTCCTCTTCCACAGCACAGCACCCTCCTTGCCTGGCTGTCGCGGGGAGAACAGATTTTCTCCCTACAGTAAGGAGGAAGTTAGGAGTTGGGGCTCCCAGGCTTGGCTTTTGTAGTCAAAACTGCTGGGCAGCCAGGAGACAACAGCAATGCACTGCTTACCATTGCTCAAATATCGCCTTTATATTTTCTTTTTATGTACTATCTCAAGCCTTTCTTTAGATGAGCATCGCTGCTAAGGAAGACGTAAAGGTTAAGCAGATAACTTATCTTTTCTGTACCGTCTATAAGGAAATCAGCAGGCTGGGGAGGGGGAAAACAAATGACAAGATGGACTCTCAGAGCCAAGACACCAGCCTACAAATGGCAATCAACATACATCAACGTGCAGCTGCACCAGGAACTTGTAAGTGCTTGCGAGGGGCAGTGCAGTGGCCAGAGCAAGAGGGGTTTTGCCGAGGACGTGCTTGGGTGTGTCTTGGATGGGGGGTGGGGACGGAACTGCAGAGTCACAGGTGACTACAATGACTGAGATTTCCAGGCTGGATGTCAGCCACAGGGAGGGTTTGGAGGAGGCTTGGCTCGGTTTTGTACGCTCTGAGGAGCAGGATGGCTCACCACGTAGCAGGCCTGGTTCCCAGCTGTTCTCTGGAGTGCACCATGTGGGCTGCTGCAGGGGTCTGCAGCCTAGACCCCTGACTGGTTTCTCACGTGCAAACAATCTGGAGCAAAGCTCAGGCCTTTCCAGGCTTGCCCAAAGGGGGAGAATAGCTTCTGGAAATGGCACCATCCTGTGGGATGCCTTGCAGAGGTTACCTCCCCCTTTCCCCGCCAGTGCTCACCTTGCTACCCTCATTCCTGGGAGCAGCGCTGCCCAGGGTGTGCGGTCTGAAGAGCCAGCAGCGCTCCACAGTGAACAGGACTCAGGAGGGTGGAAGATGGGCTCTTCAGAAGCTGCTGGGGAGGCTGGGGGGCCCTGGCACCTGGGGTGCATTAATGTGATGAGTATTTATCGAGTGCCAACCATACATTCATAGTAGGCTTTGCTCCAGGGGTGGGGAACCTCTTTTCTGCCAGCAGCCATTTGGATATTTATAACATCATCCACAGGCCACACAAGATTATCAACTTAAACCTCAGTCTGCTATAGATTTATTGAAATCGAGTCTTGCTACAGTTGCCTTGGCAGGGCCAGACCCTGTGATTTCACAGGCCTCACATGGCCCGCGGGACCAACCTTCCCCACCACTGTAAGAGACAGAAAAGGCCATGCTGTTCTCATACTCTAGGAGAGGACTAAACAATAAATAAGTACAAAACAAACTCTAAACAAGAACTAAAAATATCAGAGAGTAAGAGCTATGCAAAACATTAAAATAGAGTGAGGTTGCTAAAGAGGGGTTGGGGGGCCGGAGTTGTGGCGTAGTGGGTTAAGCCGCCAGCTGTACCAGTTCCTGTACTGACTACTGCACTTCTGATCCAGCTCTCAGCTAATGCTCCTGGGAAAGCAGCTGAAGATGGCTAAGTGCTTGGGCCCCTGCACCCACTTGGGAGACCCAGATGAAGCTCCTGGCTCCTGCCTGGCCCAGCCTTGGCTGTTGCTGCCACTTGGAGAGTGAACCGGTGGACAGAAGATATCTCTCTCTGTGCCTCTCCCTCTCTTTCTGTAACTCTGACTTTCAAATATATAAATCTTTAAGTATAAAAAATAAATAAATTAGAGAGGTTGTGTTGGCCTCTTTGGAAGAGTTGGTCAGGGAAGTTTAGGGAAAAAAAAAAACTTCTTGCGGGCTTCTTCATTGAGCACAAGTGACCGCAGATTTACTGACATAATTGCATTAACTATATCCACATGTCTTGGAGCATTTAGCTATTATTTCTGACACCTACAGTTCATTAATTATTTTGCAGTAATTTCATAACAGGCCACACTTGTCTTGTTTTCTCCTAATTTCCTATTGGATTGGGAGAGTCCTGTCTACTTCTAGTTGAAGTGGGTGGAGCAAAAGAGGTTGCTTCTTTGTCTCAAACTGCAAAGAAGTCAGATAACTTTGCCTAGAGAGAAATTTCCATGGAGAAGAACAGGGTAAGTCATCAGTTAATTAAAGAATGAATAAGAGAAAAGAAAAGGGAGGCATTGGGTGTGGGAAATAAGACCAAAAGTTGTGAGCAATCCTCTCATGTTTTGGTTGGGTATAGACAGGAACATTATTCCACCTTTCTTGTTTGTCACTTAACAGAGATAATACTCAGCCATGGGTAATTTCCCCCTAAAATAACCTCTTGTTATCTCTGAAAATATTCTCTTAAGGATAACACCATGCTTATATAGCCTTGCTCAATGCTCAGAAATTCTAACAGCGACACCTTAAAACAACGGGAGTTTCAGCCATTGCAACCCAAGGATTCTTAGACTTTACAGAAGGAATCACCAATAAAAGAGCAACAAGCCCAGGGAAAAGGTCGGCTTGTGCCAGTTTGGAGCTGGCCTGGTAGTGCGCAGACAGATGGGGCATCTCCTCCCCCAGGGAGGGGAGCTAAGCAGCTAAGAGCTATCGATTTGACCATGACATTCAAGTACTTCTGGAGAATAGGGTTATGAAATATGCTGTTTCAGAACATTTTTCCCCAAATGACCAAATCTGATAGAGACAGGAATAATATATAGAAGTGAAAGGAGACTTAACTTGAATAGCATTTCGTTAAGACTTTTAATAAATGAATTAGCTTTCTGTTCAACACTCTGCTTAGCTTTCTTTTTCGCTATGGTCAGATCAATCATTGCCAGCAGGAGCCTCCACAACTAAACATTTGCCACAGGTAAAATTAGTAGCTTGAACTCATGATATGAGAGAGAGGGATGGGAAGGGAAGGGATTCTTCCTTTCTGTCCTCAATGTGACAGGGAGAATTCACTCTGACTTTGGCAGGGGAAGCCTAGGTAAGGGTTTGTAAGCACCAGCTTTCTCGTGCCAAGAGATGCTTGTGTTTCAGCAGCTCAGAAACCTAGAAGGCTCGATGCAAGCAGAAGGAGAACTAGTCCTGCGGAGAGAGGGGAGTGCTGGTGGCCGAAGGAAGCCACCGTCTTCATGCCATTGGTCTGTCCGTAATAGGAAGAGTTCCCGCTTAGCAAGGAGCTACAGCTGAGGGTCGCGGTGCGGGAGCTGCCGTCTGTAGGCCTGCAGGTGGTTTTGCATCTCAGAGCTGGCATGAAGGCCCCTCCTGAAAACCAACCTCACCCCCTTTCAGAGAATCTTCTCATCACCTATTCCCTTACCTGCTGCCACAGCTTCTGGCAAATGTGAGTAGACATTTGGCCTCAGCTCATCCAATCAGATACTCTCTCCCAGGAATGTGGACTTGGCAATCAGAAATTTGGTGGGTTTCTTCTAGGCTAGGCCCTTGAACTATGGGCTGGATATTGCTATGGTTTCAATATATGTGCACCTCCAAAATTCAAATATTGGAGCCTAATGACTAATGTGGTAATATTTAGAGATAGGACTTTTAGGAAAGTGATTAAGTCGTGAGTGCTCTGTTCTCATGAATTGGATTACTACCATTTAAAAAGCATTTGAGGGCCCAGCACTGTGGTACAGTGGGTTAAAGCCCCAACCTGCAGTGACAACACTCCATATGGGTACTTGTTCGAGTCCCAGCTGCTCTACTTCCTATCCAGCTCTCTGCTTTGGCCTGGGAAAGCAGTGGAAGATGGCCCAAGTGCTTGGGCCCCTGCACCCACATGGGAGACCTGGAAGAAGCTCCTGGATTCAGATCAGCTCAGCTCCAGCCATTGTGCCATTTGGAGAGTAATCATTGGAGGGGAGACCTCTCTCTCTCTCTCTCTCTCTCTCTCTCTCTGTAACTATGTCTTTCAAATAAATAAAATTAATCTTTTTTAAAAAAGCATTTGAAGGGAGTGCCCTGGTCCTTTTTGCCCTTGCACATCTTCTGCCATGTGAGGACACAGCAGCAAAGCTCCGTCCTGGAAGAGGGAGAGGGCCCTTAGCAGACCAGATCTTGGCTCCCCATCCTCTAGACTGTGAGAAATAAGTTACCTAAGCTAAGGTAGTTTGTTGTACAACATAGCACAGAAGGACTAAAAGAGGTAAAAAACTAGACCCAGGGAACTCTTGTTTGGCCATAGTTAAGTAAGCAAAAGGGACAACAGAAAGGCCAGAAATTGCATTGTGCCGGGCACCGTCCACAGAACTCTGCAGGAGCTGGCTCAGTCTCACAACAGCCCCTCACAATAGGGGGAAGTGCCATTGTGTTCTGTACGCCCACTGTACCCATGGGGAGACTGAAGCTTAAGGAACTTGCCAAAGACACAAGTGCACGTGGTGGAACAGCACTTGAACCTAGGCATTTTGGCTCCAAGGACAGCCTCTAACTGCATGCTTAATAGAAAAAGGTGGACCTAAGGGAGGAATCTGCCTTAGAGAGTCAGAACTGAGAGGCCATGCAGCTCGGGATGGGGAGAGGTTTGGAGAGACAGGCCAGCCTGATGCTGTTAGTCTTGGGGCTTCTGGCATCAATCCCTGTGAAGCCTGGTCTCATTTCCTGCCTGGGGCTTCTACCAGATCCCTCTATTCCCAATCAGTTTTCTCTTTTGCTTAAGTCAGCTTGAATGGGTTCTGTTCATTGCAACTAAATGATCTCTGACTTAATAAATGGGAATAGGAGAGAACATCTTCCAGCAGGGGTTCTGAAATTAGCTAGAATTGTGTTACGTTAATTAGCCAGAAAAGTATATGAGAGATGTTTTAATTTCACTCTTTCTGAAATTCACACTGTAAACTAAGTAAGGAAGATCTAACTGCTTGAATAACCAGGACTAAAGTTCATACGAAAGGATTGTTTACAAAAAGGGGTTCAGTCTCTTCCCAGTGACAGTATGTCTGTGATCATGGCTCCATTTTCACCCGGAATTGGACTGAAATAATGGGAATAACGCTTTCGAACCAAGGACTGTTCATTCAGAGAAAGGATATAGATGATGCAGCCTTAATTCGTCTTAATTTGTGTATCTTAGTTAATGTATTTTTAATTATTGCATGGCTTCTGTATTGCTGCATTACACATCATCTCAAGAAACTCAGTGGCTTAAGAAAAACAACACTCTTTGGTTTCTGGGGGCTGGAACAAAGCGGACATCTTTAGCACACAATATCTGGGACTTTAACTGGGAAGATGTGAAGCCACGGTGTGGCTGGGGGCTGCCATCCCCTGGGGAGTGTCTTCATCTCTATGTCTGGCTGTCCGTTTAGACCTCACCTGGCCGCCATCCAGAACACCTCCACGTCGCTACTCCATGTACCTTCTCTGCTCAAGCTAGTGTGCACTTTCTTGCAGGATTATTGCTAGTTCCAAGAACAAACGTGCCCAGGAAGAACCAGGGAGCAGCTGTATCGCCTTTTGTGATCTAGCCTCGGAAGTCCTCTTGCATCCCTTCTGCTATAATCCGAAGCCTGTCTGCCTTAAGAGGCAGCCATATACATCCCGCTTTTTGAGAGGGGAAATGTCAGGGTCACTGCTATGACTTGAGTATGATCTGTCCCTCCCGAAGCTTGTGCTGAAGTTTAGTCTCATTGTAAGGTAGTGAGAGGGTGGAAACACAACCCAACCGAAGTATTCAGAGGTGGGATCTTTGGGAGGTGATTAGATAAGGTAATCAAGTAGAAGCACCTGTGATTGAGTCCTGTGGTTTGGTAAGAGGGAGAGCACACACACACACACACACACACACACACCCCTATCTCTCCTCCTGTGTGCCGTGTTCTGCCTCAGGACTTTGCCAACAAGGTGCTTAGTACCAGATGCATCCCCTCAGTTTGGGGCCAGAATGATGAGCCAATTAGGCCTCATTGCTCCCTAACTTTTCCAGTCTCTGGTATTTTGTTACGTGCAACAGAAACCAGACTAATACAGCCACGTAATGAGAAGATGATGTTAGATGGGAGATAATGTGTGGACATCTTTGGAAAACAAGCCCAGATATAAAAATATAATGATTAATCTTACCTTTTTTTTAAAGATATATTTATTTATTTGAAAGAGTTACAGAGAGGAGAGAGAGAGCAAGAGAGAGAGAGAGAGAGAGAGAGAGAGGGAGGTTTTCCATTTGCTGGTTCACTCCCAGTTGGCCACAACAGTCAGAGCTGCGCTGATCTGAACCCAGGAGCCAGGAGCTTCTTCCGGGTCTCCCACATGGTGCAGGGGCCCAAGGACTTGGGCCATCTTCTACTGCTTTCCCAGGCCATAGCAGAGAGCTGGATAGGAAGTGGAGCAGCCGGGCTTGAACCAGCGCCCATATGGGGTGCCGGCGCTTCAGCACCACGGTGTCGGCCCTTAATCTTACCTTTAAAAAAATAGACACTTTGTGGAAGTCTGTAGGTCTCATTCGTCTTTCAAAAGTGCAGGGTTTAATAAAGTCTTAAGTGGTGGCTTGATTGAAAATTCCGTCCCTTGAAAGGAACGGGTAATGGCAAGGTGCAGTGTTACTCTAGACCTGATTCTGACAAGGTAAGAACTATTCGTGACAAGAAAATAATGAGGGCTTGGGGGACAGTGTCCAGCCTATGGAGCAGGATGTGTCTCCTCAAACTTAGAGACTTGAAGAAAGCAGATTTTTTTTTTTTTTAAAGTTCAAAAGAAGTGACCTCATGGTGAGAAACTCTGAAAGGGAAGATGGCTCAAACAGGGTGGCTCTCAAGATAAAATCCAGAACCTAAAATTGTGTCCTGATGAGGAAGAAGAGGAAGTCACGACCAAAGAAAACAACACGACTGCTGCTGAGCGCCAACCTTAAGAGGATGCAGAGCTCGCAGGAGTACAAAGTCAAGGGCATATACAGAAGAAAGCTACCACGCCTCTGACGTCAGAGGGTCACAGACACACAGGGGCAGCGGGGATTTCGAGGGTTAGGGGAAGCTGAAGACAAATAATCAAAAGGAGCCTTTGGACTATGTGCCAAAATGGGCACACAACCCATGTCACAGCTCATGATGTAATCTGTTAGGTAGGTAGCACAATGCATGCTCAAGAAAGAATTCCTTCACTGCAAATGCAATTTTGTAAGATTTCTACAAGAGATGGGAGAAAGCAGAGCATTTCCCTCCTATTTTGCTTTCTCCCCCACTCTGGACTTTGGGGTTTGGGACGACTTTGGGGTTTAGGCCGTTTGGGATGACCACACACCTTAGGCTCAGGTTCTGTCTGTGGCCCAGGTGTATTAATAATGTCACTCTTGGGTCCAGTTTGAGTTCTGAACAGGATAGATAGGACAGAGTGGGCTCCGTAATTTGATAGATCCCGTGCCAAGTTAAAAATGTGGCGGTCCTTGTTCAAAAAGCAGAATGAAAGTGCAATTAAAGGCGTGAAGGATAAAGTTGTTCTCTTTGTAGTCTCTCTGGACTTGCCATGGTGTTTCTCTAATCAGTTTTTTTGTTTTGTTTCTGTTAGTTTTTTTTTTTTTTTTTAAATGCAGAGAGACAGAGACTGACCATCTCTGGTTCCCAGCTGCCAGGGCTGGGCCAGCCTGAAGCTGGGAGCGGGAACTGCAGTCCAGGTCTCGCCAGGGGGTGACGGGACCCGACTATCGGAGCCATCTCCTACTGCACCCCAGGAAGAGCACAGAGCATATCAGGAAGCTGGGACTGGGGTTGGAGCCAAGACTCAAACCCAGGCGCGTCAGTGTGGGATGCAGGCATCCCAAGTAGTGTCCTAACTGCTGGGCCAAACACCTGTGCCCATCATGTGTGGGTTTTTTTTTTTTTTTTTGTCATTTTATGTTGTTCTAAGTAAAGAAAAAATTAAAATTTGAAATAACATGAATTTTAACTTTTATATTTATACTGGGTAATGCCAGTTTTAAAGGCAAATGGGAGTATTTATCTTGTGTGCCAAATCACCAAAATGGCACAAGTCCTGCTTTGTACTTCCTGCATATGTATGCATTTTGTTCTTATCAGAGCAGTGGAAACTCTGCATGAAGGAACTCCACTGTTTTATTTCACCTGTTTGCACACTGTCATTCTGCTAACTCTGTTACTTCAGGGCTTATTATGCAAAAGAAAGGACTAGGAGGACAAGGGACTGTGGGTCCTGCTCTCTGTCCCTCTGTCCCTTTTCTTCTACATCCTAATTTCTAGCCTCTGTGATTGGCTGATACAGGAAAGTAAGCAAGGTCATGACACAGTCCCTAGGTCGTTTGTGCTTCTTCCAGTACTCTTGCTACTATCTGTGGTTCAAAGCCAGCTCTGGGAAGGTGTGGCTTCCTGGGACTGTCACCACCCCAGTCAACCCCAACTATAACACCTATCCCCCAGGATCACTTTGGATCGCCCTGGATGCGTATGGATCTCCTGGAATCCTGTGCCCAGGGGACATTGCAAACGCTCCTGTGAAAGGAGGGCAACGCATGGTGCTGGACGTGCACATTGTCCCCTTGTTCACAAGCTCTGGTGTCTCGTCAGCTTCCACCTGCACAGCAAAAGTTCAAAGAGAAAATCAGGAATTTCAAAACAGCAACCGAGAGCATTAAACCATGGTCACATGCTCCCACAGCCAGTCCTGGGATAGGGTAAGACTTGTGTGTGTTTTCTTGAACTTCAGTGTGCACCAGAATCACATAGAGGGTTGTGAAAGCACCTGTTGTTGGGTTCTACCCAAAAGTTTCAGATTAAGCTGGCCTGGAGTACAGTCTGAGGATTACAGATTTCCAGGTGCCGCTGACGCTTCTGGTCCTGGGAGCGCACTCAGGGAACCGCGAATTAAGAAACAGGCCTCTTACACTTGACTGTGCGTGCACACACCGCCGGGCGTTTTGTCAAAGTGCAGAATCTGATTCAGGCGTCCCGGGTGGGGCTGGGACTGCTTGTCTGCAGCCACACTTTGAGCAGCAGGAGTCTAGTGGAGATAGTGAGCAAGAGGGCGTGAAGCGAGCTTCATAGCACAGCCACGGACGGCTTGAATGAAGAGCAGGGCAGGGGCTTCCAGGCACGCAGTGGGGAGGTGCAGAGAGGAAGCAGTCTGGAGAGACGGACAGTACTGCAGTGCGGAGGTCTGGAGGTAGGGGGGTGTGTGTTCCCAGAACTGGCAGTTTGGGAGAGTATGCCAGGGGTGCGGATCTTCCAAAGCAGCTCTCCATACTCATTGCCATGAAACCTTGATTGATGTGTCAGCATAAAACCAGCAGTCCCAGAGGTGCCAAACACACTGGAGTTTGATGTCCAGTGCAGAGTTTATGTGGCACTCTGTGGCAGCTGGCATGAGGGTGTGGCAGGGAGAGCTGAGGCCTTTATGAGTCTTGGGAGGGGACATCTAGTTTCAGGGTGTAGCTTGTGCAGGTGACTCTGGGTGAACCAGGTTTGTCCTGCCTCTCTACAGGTGGGGGCGGGGTGGAGAGGAGGGTCTTAGATGATCTTGCAAGTCCTTTCAAACAAGAGGATACCATGATTTGGTGGAACTTGTGTGCCCTACTTCTACCAACAATCCCGTAGTGAGGGTTCTCTGTGCTGGGTCAGGGGATGATGGGTCCCGTGATTCCCAGGGCACTGGAGCCGCCTGACACTCAGGCTCCTAGTTTCCATTTGGTGTCTCCCTGCAGGGAATGAGGCAGTCCCAGGCCTCAAAAATGCCTTCCCAGAAAATTCACCCTGACCACTAAGTCCTAAAGCAGATCCAGTGCACCCAGGAAAAAGGCTAGGAGATGGTATTAAAAGCAAGTTCAGGGGCTGGTGCTGTGGTGCAGCGGGTAAAGCTACCCATATGGGTGCCAGTTCCAGTCCCGGCTGCTCCACTTCTGATCCAGCTCTCTGGATGGCCTGGGTAAGCAGTAGAAGATGGCCCACATGGTTGGGCCCCTGCACCCGCGTGGGAGACCCAGAGGAAGCTCCTGGCTCCTAGGTTCAGATCAGCGCAGCTCCGCTTGTTGCGGCCATCTGGGGAGTGAACCAGCAGATGGAAGACCTCTCTCTCTGCCTCTGCCTCTCCTCTTTCTGTGTAACTCTTTCAAATTAATTAACTAATTAATTAAAAAAAAAAGCAAGCTCACACTCGGTGAGACTGTGACCTGGAGGCCACAAGACTTGCAGCAGCTTCCCCCTCTTTCTTCTCAGCTTGCTGCCAGGACTGTGGGTGGGGACGGTTGCTGGGGTTTGTCACAGTGGGAGGGGAGCGGCAGGTCACTGAGAAAACAAGCATCATTCTAGTACTTTGTAGAAATTAACCAAAACTATGCACGGAAGATCAGAGCGATCCTCTTTGAAGGCGGGGAGGTGGAAAGTTTCTCTCCTCTGCTCCAGGAACAGAGAGGGCACCCTGGGTTTATCTGGCCTTTGTCTTGCTCTTCTCTGGTGAGCAAGAAAAGCTCCAGGTCTCACCTCCTGCCCCCCAGGGCGCACCAGGAGGTGGGGCAAGCCCCCTTCACTGAAGTTTTTAATTCCGGGGTAATCCTTTCCTTCCGTGCCAGGTGGGGGGTGGGGAGATCCCGCAGGTCCAAGTCTTTGATCTGGGTTGGAGCAAAAAGAAGGACTTCTATAAAGCTGTCAGGAAGATGAGAAGGGACCTTGAAGGAGAGGCTGTAAGTGGGCCGCTCACCTTTGATCGGTCAGCCCAGAGCCTTTTTATAGCCCAGGATTATGGGTTTAGAAGTGCCCTTGGTGAGTCCCCAAAGGAACCACGTGATTTAAGAGCAAGTAGATTACTCTAAAAGTGTAAAGAGAATGTGCACAGAGGACTTGCATCTTTATTAAAGGGGAAAGGGAGGGGGAAAAACAGCCCAAACCATGAAGTTGTTCCCTAGGTTAGTAACAAACTGCAAACCCAGTCTGTTTCTTCCTGAGTGGTAGGATACTCTCTTGACCTGCCATTCCATTGAAATCTACTAACTGATGAGAGTAGAAGAAATATTTTTACTCCCTACTCCCCAGACAAAAGAAACAAAGAAGTTGCTGTCTTTCCTTGCTGGATTTTTATTTCATGCTATTAAAATGTCAGAAAACCGGAAACTTAGCCTGACGTTTTTCACTTGGGTATAAACAGATATTAGAACTGAGGGCCGATTTCCAATGAATGGAGCGTGTGTGGTCAAATGCTTCACAGACAGACTCATGGCTGCGTCAGTGTTTCCATGAACGTCTCCGTCCCCTCCAACCCCAATAACCACTCGCAGAGAAACGAAGTTTGCTCTCAGCTGTTTGTCTTCAAATCAGTCTGGTCAGGGAGAAGTCACGGTCACCCATGGGCCCTCCCATCCCAGGGCAGTGCAACTGTGAACAGCCCTGTCTCCCCAGTCCCCAACCACGCTGGTAGCCACAGCCCAGGGATGTCCCCTTTCCTGCTGCAGCCCCGGCTTCCCCTGCCTGTGCATCAGCCGGGAGGCAAGGGCTTGTCCCCGTGAAGGCGGTGGGTTTCCCTGGCATTCATCACACCTACGCTGCTACCCAGAAGCGTTCTGGGAAGTCACAGGGAAGCATCTCTGAGTTCCAGCTGTTTCATTCCAATCCAGCTCCACGCTAATGCACCTGGGAAAGCAGTGGAGGATGGCCCAAGTGCTTGGGTTCCGATAGCCACGAGAGAGACCTGCATGAAGCTCCTGGCTTCGGCTTGGCTCAGTCCTGGCTGTTGTGGCCATTTAGGAAGTGAACCAATGGATGGAAGATCTCTCGCTCTCTCTGTCTCTCCTTCTCTCTCTCTATCGCCCCTTCTCTCTCTGTGACTCTGCTTTTCAAATAAAAAAAAATACAGAGGAGAACAAGATGCAGACAACCGTTCGGTGATGCAAAGATGAGCCCTTGGCGGATTACTCAGAACCCTTCACCTCTGTGTGCTGCTTTGACTTCTTAAAGAGCCTCTGCCCGAGCCCTTGGTTCTGTCTGTGCTGTCCCACACCTGGGACACACACAGCTGGGCTGCTCACAAACGGACATCAGTTCCGTTCACTCCCGTCCTGACAGGTCTGTGTGCATTCTGTAATTTCAGTCTTTCTGCCAGGGGACTATGGCTGAGAGAGCAGGTTCCAGGGGGAAGATCTTGGGGAGCTGGTAGTGACTGACAGCGGGGAGGCCAGAGGCCCTCCTGGAGGAGGGAAAACAGTAGAGCGTGCAGGAAAGGGCAGTTCTTTCCAGAGGCTGCTGTTTCTGTGGTGTCAGAACCCCCGGGCTCAGCAGAAGTGGCCTGGAGTCCTATCTACCGTAAGAGAAGGGGTTTCCCAAGACCCCCGAAGCCGGTGGTGGAGATGTGAACAGGAAACGGATGCCCTCAGTGCCGCAGACAAGGCTGAGTCTATTTTTTTTTTTTTTTTGATTTTATTTATTTGAGAGCCAGAGTTACAGAGAGGGAGAGACAAAGAGAAAGGTCTTTCATTTGCTGGTTCACTCCCCAAATGGCCACAACGGCCGGAGCTGCGCTGATCTGAAGCCAGGAGCCAGGAGCTTCTTCCAGGTCTCCACCTGGGTGCAGGGCCCAAGCACTTGTGCCGTAGCAGAGAGCTGGATTTGAAGAGGAGCAGCTGGGAAATGAACCAGCGCCCATATGGGATGCCGGCACTGGGAGGCTTAGCCCACTACGCCACAGCAGCGGCCCCAAAGCTGAGTCTCAACTAATGGATAAGGCTGGACAAGGGGGACAGATACAAAGGCCTCCTGTCCAGGAGCCCTCAAGGCCAGTGGCTCAGTGGGGCCAGCCTCTTGGGCTCTCACCCTGGAACATTTTAAAGGCTCTGAGCTGCTGTTGGCTGTTGCTCAGTCACTCTGTCTTGGAGACTTAGAATCCCCGCCCAGGGATCTTTCCAGACTGTTGGCAAGTCCTGGGATCTGTACCCTCTTCAGCAGCTGCTGCCCAAGGACGAGCCCCAAAGTGGGTTGGAGATTGAGGGGCTCCCCAGGTTCCCTCATGTTTAGCCAAAGAAAATCTAACACATCCACTCCATCTTCCTGGGTAAATCCAAGAGAAAGACTATTAGCTGTGACAGGATTCACAAGACCAACTATTAAATCTTGATGATTTATTCATTCCATTTTTACTGTCTGGGGGGATGGTGTCAAGAGCTATTTGTTGAGCACCTGTCTATGGGACTTGGGGAATAAACAGTCTTCTAATTCTCCTCCTCAGTCTGGGGCCTCTCCTTTCATCCCTGCTCCTTGTGCTCGGCCCTTCACTTAGAAGTCCCCCTCGACTCCTCTCGAGTCCCCAGAGCAGCAGGCTTGGCTCTTCCCTGTCACAGCCCTGTGTCGAACTGGAGCCTTCGAGGTCTATACTTCTCCTGCACAAGACTCCTTGGTGGTAAAAATGCTGACTTATTCTCCTCTCCTCTCTCAGAGTCTAGCACAATGCTGGGCACAGAGCAACAGGCTTCATAAATGTTTGCTGGACAAGTGAATGAATAAGGGAGTGAATGAGGGCGAGAAGGGATGCATCTGATGTGGACGCCAACAACCAGTTGGGCATAAATGTGCCAGGTGCTCCCTTTGTGCCAGGCATGGGGCTAGAAGGGTGTCACTGGGGCTCCCACACCTGCCTCTGGCCAGAAGGGCTTTGCCCCTGGCAGGAGAGTCCTCTGTATACCCAGGGCCTTGGCAAGTGCAGAATGAATGCTCCTTCAGATGGCGTCCTCAGCATTTTACATTCAAATTGCCTTCTCCCGAAAAAGTAAATTGTCATTTCTTCTGGAGGGATAACAACACCTGCTGCAGTTTGCTGCTCTATAAAATGACGCCCTTCTGCTTGCTTGGTCTCCACCGCGGCACCACCTTCTCTCCATGCCTTCCACAGCCCTCTCTTAGGTTCCTCCTTTCTTTGCAAACAAACCTCCTGCGTCCCTGAGCCTGAGCACAGCACTCCCAGCTGGCCCTGATCCCCTCGCATGGTGTCTGATGGGTCTGTGCCTCCAGTCATTGTTGTTTGTTTCATTTTCTTTAAGTGGAAGAGAGACAGATGGAGAGAGATCTTCCATTTACTGGGTCACTCCCCAAATGCCAGGCTGAAGCCAGGAGCCATGAGCTCTATCCAGGCCTCCCATGTGAGGGGCAGGGACCCAAGGACTAGAGCCATCACTGCTGCTTCCCAGTGTGCACATTAGCAGGGAGCTGGGTCAGCTGAGTAGCTGGGACTTGAACCAGGTACTCTGATGCAGGCTTTGGGGTGTAGGTGTCTCAAACAGCAATTTACCTGCTATGACAAGTGCCCACCCCTCCACTGTCTGTGTAGAGGATCCATGAGCAAGATCAGCCCTCATTCCTCACGTGCATTCTCCTGGCCATACTCCCAGCCCTCAGCTCCAAGAGTGAGCAGCCTGGGTAGTTTCTTCATCTAATTTCCCAGCAAACTTGGACTGAACAATTCAAGATTCAATTAGGGGCCGGTGCAGCGGGTAAATAGGCTAATCCTCCGCCTGTGGCGCCGGCACTCTGGGTTCTAGTCCCGTCGGGGTGCCAGATTCTGTCCCGGTTGCCCCCCTTCCAGGCCAGCTCTCTGCTGTGGCCCGGGAAGGCAGTGGAGGATGGCCCAAGTGCTTGGGCCCTGCACCTGCATGGGAGACCAGGAGAAGCACCTGGCTCCTGGCTTCGGATCAGTGCGGTGCAACAGCCACAACATGCCTGCCGCAGCGGCCACTGCGGGGTGAACCAAAGGAAAAGGAAGACCTTTCTCTCTGTCTCTCTCAAAAAAGATTTGGTTAGGGAGCAAGAGTTTTTGCATTAGATTCTGAGCATCTCAGCCCAAGATCATCCTCTCATCCCCCACCTTACAGACTATTTCTAGGAGAGTAAGGTTGGCCAGCCGGGGACTGGTCAACTACTGGACTGGTGTTGGGTAGCCTGGAGGTGTGAGATGAGATAAAGAGACTGGGGTGGGTGGAACAAGGGCAGGATTCAAAGGAACCAGGTCGGCACCTGCCCTGTGGCTCAGCCCTATAGGGCCAGAAACATGGAGGCCCCAGGGCTCCCACTCAGGGCTCCCAGGGAAGGACACAGGTTCCCAGAAGACTCAGACTATAACACCCACACACATGCGCACACACATGCCTATACCATCAGTTAGCATTCCCTGAACTATCCCAGGCTACAGACCCGGACAGCAAACTAGGACTGTTTCCGTCAGGAAGGTACCAAGGCCACGAGGCTAAGACTTAGGCCAGCGTTGCATGAAGGAAGTGCCGGATAGCTCCTTGCCCTTCTGGATTCACTCCCCTGCCCCACTCTATGCACCGACAGAGACTAGAGCAACCAGGCTCCGAGTTCTCTCGGGCCAACAAGGGCCTGTGCAGCTCAGGCAGAGGGAGGAGGGGATGCTGGGGCATCCGCTTCCCAGCTCCCTCCCTGCAGCGTTGGTGCAGTCTGGCTCTTTCTTTCCTTTTGCTGCCGCCCAGCTCTGCACAGCTTGCTTGCTCTCCTGGCCCGGAAACCTTTCCCTGCCCTGGTCCCTCGCGGGTCTGCCAGCACCAGTCCTAGGGTTCTGAACTCCCCTTTGGGGCTCTCCACACCCCAGCCTTATCTGTGCTATTAGTAACCGCTTTGGAAATAAAGCCCCTTGACTCACTCTGACTTGGCAGTGCTGATTGTCTCTTGTTGGGAGCCTGAGGCAAACACGGATGCTCCTCTGTTTACGATGGGATTGCGCACTGATGACCAAGTTGGAGGCTGAAAATGCCTCGAGTAGGAAATGCCTGTGACACACCTCGCCCACCGAACCTCACCACGTGGCCTGGCCTACCTGTACTACGCTCAGAACACTCACAGCTGCCCACAGGGCAAAAATCATCTGACACAAAGCCTCTATTATAATAAAGTGTGAAATAACGCCTGTCATTTTTTGGAACACTACACAGAAAGGGAAAAATATGATGATTGTGCAGGAGTTATTTCACACCATTATTTTTATTTATTTATTTATTTATTTTTTGACAGGCAGAGTGGACAGTGAGAGAGAGAGACAGAGAAAAAGGTCTTCCTTTGCCATTGGTTCACCCTCCAATGGCCGCTGCGGCCGGCGCACCACGCTGATCCGAAGCCAGGAGCCAGGTACTTATCCTGGTCTCCCATGGGGTGCAGGGCCCAAGCACTTGGGCCATCCTCCACTGCACTCCCTGGCCACAGCAGAGAGCTGGCCTGGAAGAGGGGCAACCGGGACAGAATCCGGCGCCCCAACCGGGACTAGAACCCGGTGTGCCGGCGCCGCAAGGCGGAGGATTAGCCTAGCGAGCCGCGGCGCCGGCCTCTTGCATACCATTATAAAGTCAAAAGATTCTAAGTTGAGCCATCACAGGCTGGAACCTGTACAAACTTGGGGTCTCCATAAAATTGTATTTCAGTTGTCAATTTTTCTAAAACAACAACAACAACAACAACAACAAAAAGCGCTCTCTGGGGCCAGTGCTGTGGCACAGCAGGTTAAGCTGCTGCCTGCAATGCTGGCATCCCATACAGGTGCAGGTTTGTATACCAGCTGCCCTTGTTCTAATCCAGCTCCCTGCTAATGCTCCTGGGAAAGTAGCAGACCATGGCCCAAGTCCTTGGGCCCCTGCACCCATGCACCCATGAGGGAGACCTGGAAGAAGCTCCTGGCTCCTGGCTTCAGCCTGGCTCAGCACTAGCCATTGAAGACATTTGGGAAGTAAACCAGTAGATGGGAGATTCTCTCTCTCTCTCTCTCTCTCTCTCTCTCTCTCTCCACTGCCTTTCAAGGCCAGCGCCACGGCTCACTAGGCTAATCCTCTGCCTGCGCCGGCACCCTGGGGTTCTAGTCCCGGTTGGGGTGCTGGATTCTGTCCCGGTTGCTCCTCTTCTAGTCCAGCTCTCTGCTGTGGCCCGGGAGTGCAGTGGAGGATGGCCCAAGTGCTTGGGCCTTGCACCCGCATGGGAGACCTGGAGGAAACACCTGGCTCCTGGCTTCAGATCGGCGTAGCGCTGGTCATAGCGGCCATAGCGGCCATTTCGGGGGTGAACCAATGGAAGGAAGACCTTTCTCTCTGTCTCTCTCTCTCACTGTCTAACTCTGCCTGTCAAACAAACAAACAAAAAAAACTGCCTTTCAAGCAAATAAATAAATCTTTTAAAAGAGCGCCACTCCCCACCATGTCAGCAACAGTGAGCCCAAATGAAAGCCAGTTACTGCAACAATACAGACACAAGGCTAGAACCCGAAAGAGACAGCTACTCCGCCCTTCTGTTTTCCTAGACACAGCTCACTGGTCGAAAGGCAGGTGAGTCAGCACAGATGTGGGGGATAGCTCAGTGCTGAGGGCGGCCAGAAGAAGGCTCTAGGAACTTTATGGAGCTTGGAGTGAGGAAATGGAGAAAAGCCTGTGAGTGGAACAGCCCTGGATACTGAGACAGGGGGAAGGGGCTGGTGCTGTGGCGTATCCCGTGAAGCCACCACCTTCAGTGCAGGCATCCCATATGTGCGCCAGTTCTAGTCCCGGCTGGTTCGAGTCCTGGCTGCTCCACTTCTGACCCAGCTCTCTGCTATGGCCTGGGAAAGCAGTGGAGGATGGCCCAAGTCCTTGGGCCCCTGCGCCCATATGGGAGACCTGGAAGAAGCTCCTGGCTCCTGGCTTCAGATTTGTGCAGCAGATCTGGCCATTGTGGCCATCTGGGGAGTGAACCAGCAGGTGGAAGACCTCTCTGTCTCTCTGCTTTTCAAATAAAATAAATAAATCTTAAAAAGAAAGAGAGCGATACAGATGGGGGTGGGGAGGGGAATGCAGAACTCTCCTCAGGGCGCCCCTCCTCCTCCTGAGAAGAGGCTGGGCAGGGAGACCTCAGATAAGCAGGCCCAGGTAGGAGTAGGCCTGGGCCAGGAATGGCAGCCTGGGAGGGGTGTGGCCTTCACGCCCATGGGGACTGCCGTGCCCTGGCTGCACAGGCTGGTGTGGGGAGCAGTGTCAGGCCAGCTCAAGTCCTTGTCATTGCCTATGGCCCGGCAGTCACACATAGGCCTTTCACCAGGAGCCAGGCTCCCCAGGACACACACAAAACAAAGGAAATACTCCACAGTGTAGACGGGGTGTCTTGGTCAGGGCTGTCCAATAAAAGCCAAATGCACACCACATAGGTGTGTAAGTTTCTTAGTCACTACTTACAAAAGGTAACTTGTGGGATAGGAATTGCTCGAATGCTCCATAATGCAGTTCAATAACCATGGTTGACAACAATTGATTGAACACTTCAAAATAGCTAATAGGATTTTTGACAGTCCCCAGCACAAAGAAATGATAAATGCTGAAGCAACAGACACACCATTTTCCCTGATCTGATCATCACACATTGTATGCATGCATCGAAGTGTCACCCAGTACCCCGTAAATACAGTTAGTATAAGCTCATTAAGAATATGTAAAATGAAAGTAAAAAGGTAAAAAAGGAACAAGGAAAATAACTTTAACAGTGTATTTACTTAATCTAATATCCAAAATACTATAATTTCTGGCATGTAATATGTGTTCTTAAAGTAGTTACAGTGCTTTAAGATATCTTACAGTCCTTTTTAATGCTACATAGTCAAAGTCCAGTGTGTAGCTTACCGGGACAGCACACCTCAATTCAAGTGCTCAGGGGCAACATGTGTCAAGCAGCTAACCACATCAGACAGTGCAGAGCGGATGGTGGGCCAAATACATTTTCCAAGCTTTCTACTAGTATTGTATTTTAAATTTATTTTAAAAGTCTTTAGTCATGCTGGCAATGTAGCACAGTTAGCTAAACTACTGCCTATATGCCGGCATCCCATATGAACGCTTGTTCAAGTCCTGGCTGCTCCACTTCCAATCCAGCTCCCTGTTAATGCATCTGGGAAAAAAGCAGAGAATGGCCCAAGTAATTGGGCACCTGCCATCCACGTGGGAGACCTGGATGGGGTTCTGGGCTTCTGGCTTTGGCCTGGACCAGCCCAACCATTGAGGCCGTTTGGAAAGTGAACCAGTGGATAGAAGATCTCTCTCTTTCTCCTCCCCCCATCATTCTGTCTTTCACATAAATAAATAAATCTTAAAAAAACAAAAACTATAGTCTACAAATGCTACTGTATCTAGATTTTGATTGTTTACTATTGTAGTAAACATTTTCCCTTGAAAATTCTAGCCTTGTGCCGGCACTGTGGTGTAGAGGGCTAAGCCTCTGTCTGTGATGCCAGCATCCCATATGAACACCAGTTTGTGTCCTGGCTGCTCCACTTCTGATCCGGCTCCCTGCCTACAGCCTGGAAAAGCAGCAGAAGATAGCCTAAGTCCTTGGGCCCCTGTACTCATGTGGGAGACCCAGAAGAAGCTCCTGACTTTTGGCTTCAGCTTGACTTAGCGCTAGCCATTGCGGCCATTTGGGGCATGAACCAGTGGATGGAAGACCTTTCTCTCTCTCTCTGTCTCTCTGTCTCTCTCTGTCTCTCTCTCCCTCCCTCTCTCTGTCTATAACTCCACCTCTCAAATAAATAAATAAATCTTTAAAAAAGCAACAACAACTAGCCTTGTCTGTGGTGGCCCAAGAGGAAAAGGGTCTGTTTCCATGTTGAGCACAGGAGCCCAGAGAACCCTGATGGGGCAAGGGCTGCCCTTAGCCCAGCCCCTGCGCCTCAGGAGGATGAGGTCATGTTTTTAGCAGACAGGGAGGGCTGCACCAGCATGGGCTCCTAGGATCTTACCAGACATCTCTTTGGGCCCCACGTGAAAGTGTGAAGTCCCTCCCAGGTAATTCTAGATGTTTTTCAAAGAGTAGCTGGGACACTCATGTTTGAGTTCCTGGGATTGAATAAGGACTCAGAGTCAGGCCAGCTCTGCTCCCTCCCAAAAGATGAGTGTTTACTGCTTGCTGGTGCATTCTGGGAGAGTCAGTAAATAAATAAATAAAACACTATTTGCAGCAGAGGGCACAGTCTGAGGCTGGTAGGAAGTCCTCGCAGGTTGGTTGGTCTGGAAGCACCTGTCAGGAGCTGGAAGCAGAGAATTCACCCCATGGCTCCCAGCAGTTTGGAAATGGCAAGAACCCTGATCCAGGTGCCAGGACTCCTTCCTCCTGACCTTGAGCAAGGCGCTTCCCGGCCTGGGACGTCAGGGTCCTCCACAACAGGGGCTAAACAGGGGTCCCAAGGTCACCTCTAAGACCCACTCCAGGGAGTGCATTTAGTGATTTTTGCCTCTGGATGAATCATTTAAAAGTCAGGCAGTCCAAAGATGAATTTGGCAATGAGTCCCGAGTCTGATTTCTGGGACAGCTGGGGCCAGAAGAGGAGAACGATCTGCATTTATCATCAGGATGGATGCTGGGTGGAAAGGAACTGCCCCAGAGCCCAGGACCTAAGCAGGCAGGAGGCAGCGAGAACCACCAGGCAGGCAGCATTAGCAGACATAATGTTGCTGATTTCCCCTCCCCCCCACCCCCCACCACTGGAAAGTCCTTTTTGTGTGAGGCAATGTTTTCCATAGCTCCAAGGGACTGTGGTCGTTTCCTAACAAGATTTTCCTATTTTGTGCAGCTGTGGTCTGGCATTTGAGACTCCGAATGTCTTTAAGCTGAAACTTGCTCAGGTCCTCCAGGGCTGAAGGCTGGTGGGTAAGATCAGGGCCTGGTGCATTCTGAGCCATGACTTCTGCCTCTCAAACCATGCAGGCGCTGCCCTTTTCTCCAAAGTCCTGGAATTGTGAGATGCAATGCATACAATTACAACATGCTGGCGCTCTAAGGCCCTGGAGCGGTCATCTGGTCTAATCTTCTCATTCTACAGAAGGGGACACTGAGGCCCAGGCAAGCAGAGGGAACAGCCATGGGCCATATAGTCACAGTTAGAACACTGCTCCTCTGACCCTTTTTCTTTTTTTCGAAGATTTATTTTATTTATTTGAAAGACAGAGTTACAGAGAGAGGTAGAGACAGAGAGAGAGGTCTTCCATCCGCTGGTTCACTCCCCAGATGGCCGCAAGAGCCAGAGCTGCAGCAGTCTGAAGCCAGGTCTCCCACTGTGTCTCCCATGTGGGTGCAGGGGCCCAAGGACTTGGGCCATCTTCTACTGCTTTCCCAGGCCATAGCAGAGAGCTGGATTGGAAGAGAAACAGCCAAGACTAAAACTGGTGCCCATATGGGATGCCGGCGCTTCAGGCCAGGGCTTTAGCCCGCTGCACCACAGCGCAGACCCCTGTTCCCCTGACCCTTGATCAAGGCCCCTGGACCCTCAACCAACTCCTGTCCACTGCACTTCCTCCTTTGGGGATGTAGGGAGGGAGGTGGCGTAGAGAAAGGGCGAATTTACCCAGCTACCAATGGTTTAATGTGCTTCAACCCTGCATTTACACCTCGTGGTCACCTGATACCTCTCTCTCTCTTCCCTGGTTGCTCCACCCTTGCCCTTTGGCTTTGAATGTTTATTAGAGATGATGGATGGAACCCATGGCTCACACAGCTTCATTCAGTCAGCATTCGCCAGGAGCCTTCCACGGCTGGGGCTGCAGAATGAGCAAGACGTGGGTCCGTTGTCGACCTGGAGACTTGCTTTATCCAACAGCCAAGATCATGCAGAAAGAATGGTGGTAACTACGGAAGGCACTGCTTGGAGAGCACCGGGGAGCAGGTCAAAGACCCCAGAAGGTGATAGAAAGGCAGATGCAGATCTGTTTATGCCTAACAGATGCTGAGATTTTGCTTATTTTGTGAAGGACTCAAAGTTGGCCTCTAGTGTGTAGGTGGATCCTGTTTAATCCACAGCCATCAGACAAGGGCCACGGGAAAGAGGACTCGGTCTCGTGGAGTTCTGCTCGCATCAGCAGCCACTGCAGCCTCTTTCTCCACTTATCATGCTGGTGTTCCGGTGGGGCTGCCAATTAGATGCACCTGGCTTACAGCCCGAGCGCCTCCACATGGTGGCTGTCATCCCACTGAGACACAGACCTTGGGAAGGGAGAGGGGCTAAGTACCAGGTGTGTCCGTGTGCGTGTGTGAGCCTGCACTTCTGCCCCATTCGGGGACCACAACTGGGCTGGGGATTCCCTTTCCCCCAGGAGGGCCAGCAGAAGCTGAATGGGAGTGGAAGTTAATCCTCAGGGTCGCTGAAAAGCTGTCGGCTTGGAAATGTCAAGCACCTGGCTTACTTTGTCCTTTCTCCAGGTTGTCATTTACCAGTAAAAGAAGCATTAATCAAGCCTTAAATGTCAGCTTCTGGCCTCTGAAAATATGGTGTCAGGTAACCCTGAGCACTTCGGCCTGTACTATGACACCCAGGCCAGTGCTCCCAGGACACCAGCCCCAAGGACGTGCCCAGTAGGTACGAAGGGTGCTTGGATGCAGTATGTTTGTGAGTTTGATGCATCCCATTCCTAAGAACAGTTCCTAATTCTTTACCCTTGCAAAAGTTCATGGAAAAATGGAATTAAAAGATCAGTTTATTTCAGTGCAAGAATATTGAAATCCATACATAATTTTTTCAGTGTGCATTTTCCATGAACTTTTAAAAATATTCCTCATATGCATGGATTTCAAAATTTTTTTCCAACTAAAATTATCTATTGATTTCATTTATCCACGAACCTCTTGAGGTTCCCTTGAATTTTTAAAAGATGACAACTCCCAAGCCTGGGTCTCTTGATCCGGTGGCTGTTCCTCTGCCTAGCTTGCCCCTTCTCTCCCAGGAGCTAAGACCTCTCCTGGCTGCCGTTTCTGAATGACCTTCGCCATCCCCTGCAGGCACCATATGTTTGATGACATCCTATAAGGAGGGTGACTCTCCCTTAGCTGCCCTCTAATTTTTGGAACATACTATCTCCTCCATACTGTTGGGAAAAACAAAAAGCAAAAAACGAATTAAGCGCTAATGTGCAGCCAGAGCGCTAATGGACCTATCTTTCCCAGGGAAGGGAAGACAAAAGTCCCCAGAATTTGCTGCTCCTGAAAATCCCGCTGAGAGGTGATCAGTCCCAGCTCTGGCTAGCAGCTAACGAGCTCAAATTCGCCTATTCAGGGATTGTCCTTTGTTCAACCTCCAGTGCCACCTGAATTGTCTGTCTCCTCCCCACACTGCACAGGCGCGCTGAAGCAGAAGTTCATCTCGGGGGCAAGGGATGGTGCTTTGAGGCTGTAGTCACCGTAAATCACTGAAGCAACATCTTGAAATGGAAGACAACGCAAGTGCGTGTTTCTGGGCTAATTATGAGCCCGTATACCCAGAAACACTAGCACATTTCCAGGGCAGATTATTTTAAATACGAACATTGTTTTTTATTCCTTGTGGCTCATTTTGATCACAGAGGGGCTTATTGAATATTATTATAGGCTCCAATGATGTTCATACAACGTGTAGTTCCTACACTTTATTTCCACATGAATGCTTTAGATTGCGTTAGATGAAATACACGTGCAGTAATGAGTCAGTTTGGGGAGACGTGGTTCAACCTTCTAACCTCACATAACTGCACTTTCTTCCTATCCAGATATGGGACTGAACACTGACAAAACTAGATGGCCATCGGACTGTCCCAACGCCCCCTCCTCACCACTAAATTAACACATTTCTCAGATATCATTCAGAACAACAGCTCTCAATTCTGGCCACAATTAGAATCATTAGGGAGCAGTTTAAAAAAGGAAAAACAATCTATGGCCAGGCCCCACTCCAAGTCAATTAGAATAGATTCTCTGGGGATGGGCCTCCACCAGGGCAGTTTTTGGAAGGCTTCTGCGGTTGTACCGTGCAGCTCTAGGGGGAATCGCTGTTTTAAACACAACCAAAATTAATGATTAGAGGTTTTTGCCTGTGTGCCAAGTGTTAATTTAGTATTCGTATAAAATGCAAGATAATCACACTTGAATGCAAATAAAATCGGCAGGAAGCTACACTTAATAGTGCAACCAAGTTGCACAAGAGAGAGCAAAGGTGGAGATACCTGTTCCACGCTACCTGGGTTAGCCAGTTCTTTGGAGTTCTTACAGCAATAACATAAGCAAATTTTGGCCCAGTGGGTTTTAGCAACCGGCTTCCTGTTTGGCATGTTTCCAGGCAGCCGTGAGAGACAGGGAGTCAGAACTGCCTCTTCTCTCCACTGGAGAAGGCCAGAACAAAAGCCAATGGCGTGAGCACAGCGCTGGGGGGCTGGGGGCGGCCAAGACAGAACCTGGACGCCGGGAGCACAGGAGACAGCCCGTTCTCCTTGAGAAGTCCATGACAACCTGAAGCGGCCGTCTCAAGGAGGTTTCTCTGCCCCAGCACATCCCTGCCTCCCCACCCGCGCACGCCGGGCCAATCCTGAAGGCAGCTCTGTTTACTGGGCACAAGCACACTCCGGGAAAGACATCCTGGCTGCCACGGGGCTGCAGCTTCCCTGCCGAGTCAGAGCCTGCTCTCCTGGACTTGTTTGCCAAGTCCACGCATCCCCAAATGGTCCTCCCGGAGAGGTCCCGTTTGCAAGCTTCGCATCTTCTCCACAGCTATGAAAGAACGGGGTGGGGGTGGGGATGCCTGCTTCTGCATCCAACGGCTCTCCCTTCTCTCCTGTGGAAAACAGCTCAGGCTCCTTTTTGAACACTTCCAGATATTTTACATCTGTCTGGACGGCAGAGTTCCAGGTTTTTGGAATGCCAAAGTTGCTGACACATGGCTGATGGTGATACTGCCGCTGAAGTTCAAGCTGGTTCCTGAGACCGTGGAACCCGCCCTCTAGGTGGAGGTGGGGGCATGGAGGGGTGAGCCTGACGCGGAGCTGGCACCGGGCTGCAGGGCTGGCCGCTTCTCTGTCTACAGACCTCGAAGAGCAGAACTGGACAAGGTCGAGGGAAAGCTCCCTTCCTCCCCTCCCCCACCCTTGTCCCAGGTGCCAGCTGATTACAGCTCAGACCTCTATTTAGCATGGGACGGCAGGAACACCTTGTGCCCCTTTGGGGAATAGAAACGGTACAGCCTAAATCCCAGGACATCAGGCTGGCCAAGCTTCCAGTCTGAGTCTGGTCCCCTGCTCATAACCAGGTCACCCTGGCCCCCTGGCCCCGCTCATTACTGGGTCACCCTGGCCCCCTGGCCCCCTGGTCAAGGCTTCACCTGTGCATACCCCGGGTGATCAGGTGCTGTGGGGGATGAAAGGTTGACCAAACTCAGCAGAGACAGTGAGACACCTTACATTGCAGAAGGCACGGCGGGGCTTGGCAAAGAGAAGTGGCATTCTCTAGGTCACACACTAGTTAGTACCAAATGTAGCGTGAGAACCCAGAAACCCTAACTCTCAAATCAATCTTCTTTCCACCAATTTTGGCTGTTCAGTCAATCGACATATTCTTTTCCCAGAAAAAAACAAATAGCTGCTTTGGGGAAATAGGTTATTTGGACACACAGAGGGCCGGTTCAGGATTTGTGCCAGAGAGAAATGGAGGGAGCCAAGAATTGGGGGTGCAAGGAGCCACGCTGGGAAATCAGCCCCTGGAGACACTATGCTGCCCACCGTGGTGGGCGCAGGGGACACCCAGGCAGCCCGGAAGCTTTCTGCAGGGCTCCAAGAAGGACCTGTGTCCCTGAATTAGAAATGGAACTATTCTGAGAAAGGAGAGCAAAGCCAGCGGAGGGAAACGCTAATCCCTGCTTTACTGCTCTTTGTTCCCGGACACAAGCTGAAGCAAGGAAGAGGACTTTCCAGCCCAGAAGCCCCAGTGAGAAAAGTCTGGTCAGTTGATGCCTTTAACCCCCTGCCTGTCCAAGAGAGACCTGCAGGAATTAAAGGGACATTGCTGCGCTGTGAGAGAAAAAAAAAAAAACACAGCTGGTGGAACGAAGCTGCGATGAATTGTTTGTTCCCTGGTCAGCGCAGGTCCCTGGTGGTGCCAAGCGTGGGGCAGAGTTCCCAGGGGCTGCTGCAGGGTATAAGTGCCCCTCCCCCACTCCCTGGCAAACTAAGCCAGGGAATTGGAACTCGGCTCTTGAATAGGCCCATTTTGTGTATCAGTGTAACGTAATACACACCTGTAAGCCGATACAGCACCTTGCTACCCCCAGGGCCCGCTATCTTGTGACTTGCTCCTTCAGCAGCTTTGGTGACTGCCAAAGAGTGCTGGCCCTGGCTGCTCAGAGCCCAAGGCTAGTTTCCCTCTCATTTCAACCAAAGAAAAAAAAAATGGAGCCCACAGCCTTCTATGCAACAGGGGAATCAGATGGGAATCCCCAAGGCTGCACTCTTGGCCAGTCAGTACAGATGTCCCAAGAACCCGCTCTGTGTCTAGCCCTGTGTCGGCACAGGCAGGCCACAGGGAGGAAGGCAAACAAGTCCCCCACTCACGAATTACATTCTCATAGGGGAAATGAGTGGTCAACCCAAGATGACAGGTGTAGTGAGTGTGGAGAAGCCGTGGGAACATCTAAAACAACCTAACACAATACTAGCCAGGGAAGGCCTCCCCAAAGAAATGAGGGAAGTCTGAGAGCTGTGGGGACTGTGAATTCTCCTCACTGTCCATTCCCCCCTCTTCCATAATTATAGAATTTTCAGTTGAGTTACGTGGCTTTCCAGAAAGCAAGTACATCTTGTAGAGCTACATGTGCCTGGGTGACCACATTCTGCCCAATAGGAGATGGGAGGAAGTGGTGTATAAACTTCCGGGTTATGGGGAGGGGGCGTTTCCTCTTGTTGCCTTTTCCCCTTCTACTAACTGCAGTGTCGTGGTGATGGGAAGCTGTCTTGGAACACGCAAAGGAAGGCTGCACTCTGGCCAGCCAGATAGGGGCCGGCCCTCTGATGACTTCACAGGGCAGCTGCCGCACCAGTTCTATAAGAGAGTAATAAGCATCTATCTTGTTTAAGCCATTGTCTCTTTTGTCCCTCTGTTACAGCAACGAAAGCAATATCCTAACTAATAACAGTCTGAAGAAACAGCAAAGTGCTTCTGCATATCTTAACTCCATTTGATCTTTGCAGGAACCCAGCAAGTGGGGGATTATTACCTTTAATTACTGTTATAGAAACGGAGGCTGAGAGATAGTTGTTTATCCTAGGTCACACAGTGGCTGAGGCAGGGACTCAAAACAGAAGTCCTCTTCCTCCCAAGTCCAGGAAACAGCCCCACGCTGTGCTGCCTCCCTTTCTCTGAGGGGTTCAAGTGTTCAGGGGTGGGAGATGGGCTTACCCCAGCCACCCACCCTCTCGGCTTTGTCCCCCTGCAAGGCCAGCCCACTCAGGGACTCCTGGTTTGATGCTGTGTGGCCTGAGCAACCCCAGCAGCAGGGCTGTGTGTCTCTATGAAGCGGTGTTTAGGGACTAGCCTCACCCTTCTCAGAGAAACTATTGAATTTTATTCCAAAACGGGGCACTTGGAGCAGCCCCTTCACCCTCCTCTGGCTCACCCTCGCTCTCCCTCGTGCAAAAGACACAGGACTTCTTGGTGCCGTCATCACCTGGAGAGCTCAGGAGATGCTCAGCTCCTTCCCCCATGTGAATTTCTCCTCTCCTTGTGACGAAGGCCTGCATGCCTTAGCAGGAGCAGCCCAGCTCCTCTGGGCTCTCCTTGAGCCGCTGAGTAAAAATAATCCTCTTATTTTCTCTTTTTGTCAGCCCTTTGACTGACTGCATGGGAAACTGCAGATAAGCCGGGTTCCGTAACATTCTCAGTGGCTGTTCTGCTGCCGAGGCTCTCCTCGAGTTAGGAAATGCCTTGGGGTACAGCATTTGAATAATTCAGACTGTAAAATATTGATTTTTATTCCTCGTAGCCAAGAGATAGCTTTGCACACAATTTGGCTTGATCAAGCCATCGTGTGTCTCCAGTGCTTGAAACTGGCCAAGACTTGGCAGAGCCTCTGTCTGCAGATGACTGACACAGCCAGGGAGACAAGCAGCAGGGTCAAGTGGACACTCCTGGGGAACCTACAGCTTCGTGTCGGACCTGGCAAACATCATCTCGAATGACCAAGAGCACGAGGCAGCTGCAAGCCTTGTCTGGAAGCTTCCTCCTTCCCTTGAGGAAACGTGTCCTGTGCAGCAGCTGCTACCCACAAGGGAGCCCCGGCAAGTCAGGCTCCTCGCTCAGCACTGCTGTCGTCTCCTGAGCTGCATATTTGCTTTGGGACAGAAGCTGGCTCTTAATTGGGAACAATTCTGTGGCACCCAGGGCACTCTCTGAGACTGCTTTGAAAACCTTCCCAGAAGATTCTCTGGACTCTTAGACGGTCCTTTCCTGTTCCACACCCTCGCCCTGTGCTCCTGGACCTGTGTGACAGCCCAGGTCTCTTCCTCGACCTCCTACCACACCTGTCCATCTTCCTCATGAATCTCCAGGCCTGGGTACCCCACGGGCTCTTCAGGCTACTCACGCCCCAGATGGAACCCGTTGTCTCCATCCCCAAGGCTCCCCTCCTGTTCACTCCCTCCCCCTGCTCCCTGCCCTGGGTCATGGTGTGTCCATCCGCCCGGTCCTCACCTCTGGAGTCTGAGTCACTGTAGCTCTCCTAGGTGCCTCTTTACTGTCTCTTACCTCTCTTACTCTTCTTGCCTCAATTACTTCCCAAGTAGGTTCTTTTTTTTTTTTTTTTTTTTGACAGGCAGAGTGGACAGTGAGAGAGAGAGAGAGACAGAGAGAAAGGTCTTCCATTACCATTGGTTCACCCTCCAATGGCCGCTGCGGCCGGTGCGCTGCAGTAGGCAGGCGCACTGCGCTGATCCGAAGGCAGGAGCCAGGTGCTTCTCCTGGTCTGCCATGGGGTGCAGGGCCCAAGCACTTGGGCCATCCTCCACTGCACTCCCGGGCCACAGCAGAGAGCTGGCCTGGAAGAGGGGCAACCGGGAAAGAATCCAGAGCCCCAACTGCTCTTTTAGCACTCTTGTTCCTCTACATGAAAAGAGAAATCTATAATATAAATCTGTTCGTGGTGGGGTTTAGGAATTCTTTCAGTGGCGTCCCACACCCTCAAGGTGAAGTCCAAGTTCCTCAGCAGCTCTGTAACAACCTGGATGGCCTGACTCCATCTACCTCTATTTCTTCCTCCCACTCCTGCTACGCCCCCAGATTATACAACCCCCACTGCTGTGTTCACACGCCTCTGGGCTCTGCCCATGTTCCTTCCTCTACCTTCAATGGCCTTCTTCCATCTCTTTACCTTCATGGTTTCCCTTGGAGGCATCTCTTCTCCCAGGACGCCCACCCCTCATAGCACCTGCAGCACCATGGGTACCATGTCTGCCTCCTCTGCCGGGCTGGGAGCTCCTTAAAGGGAGGAGCAGTGTCTTGTTCCTCTTGTCCCAGAGTCTGGCAGTGAACTTAGTGCAGAGTAGGTGTTGATTACATTTCTGTTGAAATAATGAGGTTATTTGGAACCCTAGGATGACATGGTCGCTTTCTCCTGAGATTTCCGTTACTTCTACTTTGCCAACTTTTCGTGTTGGTAAAATATAAGGCAAGAATAGCGTGAGAAACAAACGCATTTCTCTTTATTTTCCTATGGGGATCCTAACACATAGTTCACTTAGCCATCCTTTAGTAACCCAACAGATATGGGCCACCTCCTCTGGGGCAGGACTTGGGCTGAGCACGGGGGATAGAGAACTAAATGAGGTGTAGCACCTGTCCTTGAAGACCTAGCACTCCAGTGGGGAAGAGAATGTGCAAACCTATCATGGCAAAAATGTTGTTTGATATTACAGTGAAAAGGGCCGTGAAGGATTAGGGAAGGTAATGCACTCTGGGCCAGGTTTCTCCTCTGATGTTCCCCTACCATAGTCTCTGCGTGCCCCTAGATTGTACTTGCCTGGGGTTCTGCAACCCACTTCTGTCAGGCCGAGCTCCTTGAAGAAAGATTGCATCCTTGTACTCATTAACCAGATATTTAGTAAATGCTGACTGAATGCAAAGCTCTTATAGGTGCTATGGTTGCAACACATAATAATATAGACTAAACTGTCTGTCTGTGGAGTTTATAACGTGCCTAACACAATGCTTGGAACTCAGTAGCTTTGGAATAATATTTTTAATGGTGTGAAGGGTAGACTTAGAAGGACATGAGCAAAGTCCTCAAAGATCAGGAAGGCAGCCAAGGAAGGAGGAATGCACTTGTTTGAGGGGGCTTGATAGGGCAGAGCTGGGATCAACACAGGTACACAACGCGGGCACCAGTCTGGGAAACTGAGGAGAAATTTGTTGCTGGTGATACTGTTCCATGTTACAATATAGAGAAAGCCAACAACAACACAGGTCCTTGCAGAAGGAATTCCTACAGTGGGTTCAAGGAGGCTAAGCCAAATGGCTTTTAGATCCTTTTCAAAACTGGTATTTGATCTTTGAAAACACTGAAGTTTGTCTAAAATGTCCAGCCATCAACATTCGTGCCAAATTGGCCTTTGACTTGTGGAAATTTTCTCCAGAAAGGAAAGCGAGAAAACACTGCCTCCTGTAGTAGTTTTACCACAAGTTTGCCCTGAACATTTGGATATATGGGGACTTCTCTCTCTCACTTGGCACCTGAGCCACAATTCCTGCCCAAGTCCAGCTGTCAGGAGGAAATCAAGGGGAAAGAGGATGAGATGGTGTTCGTGAAGAAGAGGGACTTCAAATGCTCCTGGGCTGCTTTAGTAGTCCATTTGAGGACACATCATTTAGCTCTAATAAAGATTAAATACATATATCTGGGGCCAGCACTGTGGCACAGCGGGTAAAGCTGCAACCTGCAGTTCCAGCATCCCATATGGGCGCCAGTTCGAGACCCAGCTCCCCTTCTGATCCAGTTCCCTGTGTATGGCCTGGGAAAACAGAAGATGGCCTAAGTGCTTGGGCACCTATACCCACGCAGGAGACCCGGAAGAAGCTCCTGGCTCCTAGCTCCTTACTTTGGATCAGCCCAGCTCCAGCTGTTGTGGCCATTTGAGGGGTGAATCAGTGGATGGAAGACTTTTCTCTCTGCCTCTGCCTCTCCGTGACTCCATCTTTCAAGTAAATCTTTAAAAAAATATATATCTACATATACACCTGAAAGATATATTATTAAATTAAAAAGATAAATTAGAGAATACCATTAATGTTATGACCACTTTGGTATACTTTTTAGAGAGAGTGTATGTAAATATATTTGAATAATTTTTCTGGGTAGAATTATTAGAAACTCTTTTTTTATTTTTATTTTTATTTTATTTTTTGACAGGCAGAGTGGACAGTGAGAGAGAGAGAGACAGAGAGAAAGGTCTTTCTTTGCCGTTGGTTCACCCTCTAATGGCCGCCGCGGCCGGTGCGCTGCGGCCGGCGTACCGCGCTGATCACCCTGGTCTCCCATGGGGTGCAGGGCCCAAGCACTTGGGCCATCCTCCACTGCACTCCCGGGCCACAGCAGAGAGCTGCCTGGAAGAGGGGCAACCGGGACAGAATCCAGCGCCCCGACCGGGACTAGAACCTGGTGTGCCGGCGCCGCAAGGTGGAGGATTAGCCTAGTGAGCCGCGGCGCCCTCCTAGAAACTCTAAAAAGTTTATTTTGGTGAGTAGTAATTTACTATGGAAAATGGAACTTTTAGCTTTCATTTTGTATGTTTTCATATTGATTTTCTTTTCTAATTGTTCACCACTTCCTCCCTTTTTTTAAAAAAAGGATTTATTTATATATTTGAAAGACAGAGTGGCAGGGAAGGAGGTAGAGACAGAGTTCTTCCATCTACTAGTTCACTCCCCCAAATGCCTGCAACAGCCAGGATTGGGCCAGGCGGAAAGCAGGAGCCAGGAACTCCATCTGGGGCTCCTGCATGAGTGGCAGGAAGGCAAGTACTTGAGCTGTCACCAGCTGCCTCCCAGAAGCACTGGTAGGAAGCTGAATCAAAAGCCTAGAGTAACCAGGATTCAGTTCCAGGCACTCTGACTAGGGTTTAGGCTTCCAAGTAGCAACTTAACCTGTTGCACCATAACTCCTGCCCCCCCCACCCCCATTTTTCTAATGCCATCAGATCTTACCTGGATCATGGAATTATAGGCTAATTTGAAAATTCTTCTTTGTAGCTTTTTCTTTTTTAAAGATTTATTTTATTTATTTGCAAGGTGGAGTTATGGGGGAGGAGGGGATGGGAGAGAGAGAGTAGGAAAGGAGGAGAGAGACAGAGAGAGAGGAAGCGGGGGAGAGAGAGAGCAAGCAAGCTTCCATCTGCTGATTCACTCCCCAAAGTGGCCACAATGGCCAGCGCTGCGCCAGGCCAAAACCAGGAGCCAAGAGCCTTATCTGGGTCTCCCATGTGGGTTTCAGGGACCCACCCACTTGAGCCATTACCTGCTATTTCCTAGAGTACATTAGCACAGAGCTGGAACTAAGCATGGAGCCAGACTTGAATCCAGGCACTCCTTATCAGATGCAGGCGTCCCAAGTGGCCTCTTAACCACTGCACCAAACGCCCACCCCTGACCTCCTTATGGTGCTGACCTGGGAGACAGGGCCTGGTGCTGGCCAGAAGGTCAGAGCAGTAAACTCGGCCACCTTGACCTAGGGGCTCCATGCTTATGAGCCTAGCAGCAGGACCTCCCTCAGTCTTCCCAACTCAGTTCTCGTCTGCAACAATGATTCCTCATTTCTCTGTTACCCACTTTGGACTGGGAGCCTGACCTTGGTTCTCAGTTGCTGTGGGATGGTGTTGAGGACAAGGCCAGTGCTGTGGTGTAGTAGGCTAAGCCTGCACCTGAGGCACCAGCACCCCACATGGGCATGGGTTTGTGTCCCGGTGTCAGCTCCTCTTCTGATCCAGCTCCCTGCTGTGGCCTGGGAAAGCAGTGGAGGATGGTCCAAGTCCTTGGGCCCCTGCACCCACGTGGGAGACCTAGAAGAAGCTCCTGGCTCTTGGCTTTGGATCAGCCTACTCCTGGCTGTTGCAGGCTAGGAAGTGAACCAGCAGATGGAAGATCTCTCTGTCTTTCCTTCTCTCAAATCAATAAAATAAATCTTTTTTTAAAAAAAATTGGTGTTGAGGACTTCAGCAGTTGAGGTTTGAAATAGCCACCATGGGAAATGGGACTCAAGACCAACTGGCAAATCTCATTATTCTCGCTCTCAGGACCTCCAGGTTTTCCGGAACTGATGGATTATGCAGAATGGATTTCACAAAAGGAGTTTGCACCTCACTCATTCTGCCTCCACCAGGAGGGCTTGTCAGACCCGTGGGCCAACCTGTCAGGGAGCCCGTCTCCCAGGGGGACGTCACCTCCCCGTCTGGGGTGGGCACATGTAAGGCATCACTCTGAGTGGGCTGTGCGTCTTCTGTCAGTCATTTTGGTCTTAATCCAAGGGCCTTTAGAGGTATTGTCTGTTGCACTTCAGTTAAGGTCAGAGGTGGGAAAGTTCACGGGTTGGAAAGGTAAGGGGTCCTTCCCTGTTGCAATGTTGTTCTTGGAGAGGCACGGATCTCCGTGCACGCAGCAACCTTTTCACCCCTGGAGATGGGAGGTGGGCTGTCATGTCATCCGCAGGTAAGAGCGAGGAGAGGTGTGCGGTGCGGCCTGCAATTTTCCAGTGACTCAGCTGTGACCTTTCAACAGGGCTCTCAGAGGAGGAGAAGGGGAGGAGTCTGCACTTGCTTTCCCAAAGCTCAGGGGGTAACTGTGGCTGCTGCTTGCTTCAGGAGTCAGATGCAGAGGGCTGAGTCACTCCTCCTCCTCGTCTCAAGGTGTGAGCACCACTGGTCCCCGAGCAATGCCTGTCTCTAGTTTATTTCCTTCCTGATTCCCTTCTCTGCCCATCCTACAGTTCCATTCACCTCTGCCCATCCTGCAGTTCCATTCACCTCTGCCCATCCTACAATTCCATTCATCTCTGTGACCCACCATCATTCTTTGTGTTTGGTATATCCTCTTGTTTGAGTATTTTAAAGATTTATTTATTTATTTGAAAGACAGAGAGAGAGAGAAAGAGAGAGGGAGAGAGTGAGAGATTTGTTTTCCATCTGTTGGTTCACTCCCCCAAACAGCTGGGATTGGGCCATCCCAAAGCCAGGAGCCAGGAATTCCATCTGGGTCTCCCAAGTGGGTGGCAGGGACGCAAGCACTTGAGCCGTCATCTGCTGCTTCCCAGGTGCGTGAAGAGGCAGCCGGATGGGAAGCAGAGCGGCCAGACTGGAGCCGGCGCTCTAATACCAGATGTGAGCGTCGCAGGCAGAGGCTGAACGTGCGGGGCCACCATGCCTGGCCTGCTTGCATATCTGTGTAGACACAGCATTCGCGTGCAGTACTTCCAGTACATCCACGTGTTCTATCTCATCCTGTTTCTTACCTTTGTCCCTCTGTTGTTTCTATTATTCTTCAGATCCACCCATGCTGCCATGTGTGTGTCTAACGCTACAAAATACTCCCTGGTATGAATTCACTCGGTTTCATTACTGAATCCTGGTGATGGAACCACACACACACACACACACACACGCACACATACACCCTGCAGGAAACATTCACATACGTGCGTGTGTCTCCTGGAGAATGGAGTGCGACTCTCCTGGGACGCATATGAGTGCAGAGATTGCTGGGTGCATTGGACTCACCAAGCCAGGGCGCTCCCCAGAGTGCTGGCCAGTGCAGGCATCTCAGGCCCATCTTCTTGCCAGCAGTGGACGAGCGGCTGTGTCCCACATCCCTGCTAACCGTTGCGTTGCTCTTCTCTCCGTGTCTTGCCAAAACAACAGGCATGCAGCGATATCTCATTGTTTTGATTTGCAGTGTTCACATTACTGGAATCGCATGTCTTCCTTCATATCCTCCACGGCATGGCTCCTGCTCAGGGCCCTGCTTCAGACTGAGGCCTGCGTCCCCTCAGCAGGTGGCTGCTGATGGCTCTCAAGTGAGCCATCCCCAGGCAACGCCCTCAGCAAAGGCAGCTGCTTCAAGTGAGCTAATGACCGCTCCACCAGGACAGCGTCTGTCCAGTGACTTGTCACTGCAGGCGTGCAGGGTCCTAGGCCCCTGGCATCAGTTCAGGACATCTCAGAATAAACAAACCAACATCGGCATCACCCCTCTGGCACCGGCTGAGGCCTGGGCTGCATCCAGTCACAGTTCAAATTCCTGCTCTGCCCTGTCCTGCCCTGCTTCCCTCCCTCCCTCATGGTGACGCTGCTGTGACCTCTCCCAGGCGTGGTCGCTGCCCACAGCTCTCCCTCTCCACATCTGCTTCCCGGGACGACTGGCCTAGACCAACCGTCTGCTCCATGGCACTACATCTGCAAGTCGTGGCTGCTTCTGTTCTGTCCCTCTTTAGTCTCTTGCAGTCATGATGCTCGAGATTCCAGGATATTCTTCAGCCCCATCCCGGTGGTCTCTCAACATTACAAATGTTCGCTCCTACTCCATCCTCAGTCCATAACCTGGTCCTCGGGGTCCCTGCTTGATTAGAAATCGCTAATTTCAGTATAATCAAATTCAGAAGATTTACCTTATGGTTTGTGCTTTGAGGTTTGTTTTAAAAGAGCATCCATGGATCACAGACATGACCTTTCACTGTCTTCTACTGACTTCATTTCTATTATTCTTCCTTATTCCTTTTATTCCTTATTCCTTTTATTCCTTTTCTACTTAGGTCTTCAAATCATCCGGAGGCCTCTTTTGTATTGATACTAAGTGCAAGTCCACCTTTATTTCTTGGCATACGTGAGCCGGTTTCTCAAATGCTGCTCTCTTTCCTCCACTGACCAATGGCACCATCTGCATCCCTCACAGAGCTCTGACACATATGAGGGTGTGCACTGAAATTCTTGATTCTCTTCTTTTGATCTATTTCTAAGTGTTTCAGTTGTTGTTTTTATCATGATGGCTTTATAATATTAATGCCAAACAAAGAGCCCTTCCTATGCTCCCATTTTAAAGGTCACCCTAGCTGTGAGTCTCTCCCTCCACCCTGAGTGTCTTTCCCTGTCCTGGGGCTCCATCATTTTTAGGGTGAGTTTGGGCCCAGTGTTAGGGCCTGTGCTGGCTTTGTTTGGGCCAGAAGCCCTTGGCTCTGCGGAAGCAGCAGGTCTGCCAGCCCCCAAGCCTGACAGTGGCGTGTGTCATCGCGGTGCACACAGGGGCTTGCGTCATCAGCAGTGCGCAGAGGAGAAACTTTAAGAAGAAGTCCAGCAAGGGTTGGCCTGTGTTGGCCGCTGGAAAGCCCTGACAATTCTTTGCAAGTTGGAATCTGAGCTGATGCGAGAGAAACAGTGAAAGGCGCACTGATTTTAATGAGCCTGGGAACCTCATCAGAGGCGGTAATGGGAGATATTAGCAGCAGAGTGCTGCCAAGGAGAGCACCCTGTCTGGATCCTTGGTGGCCTGGCCCTGCCCCTGGGGACTGCGAGGCCTGTAGAAAGACGAGCTCACTGCCCCTTGGGTCTCCCTGGCCTCTGCTGCTCTCCACACCCTCTGATGCCGACCGGACCTGCGCTTGAAGGCCTGTAGCATTTTCAGCGCTGATAACCAGCAGCCCGCGAGCAGGCCGTGGTGAGTCACGGGTGCTGTGACGATGACGGCTGCTCGGGCTCCGGAGGTGCAGACTGGCTCAGACGTGTCAAAGCTGTGGCTGACACGGCGGCTGCTGAAGGGGAACAAGGTGACTCATCGCGGAAAGCTTGAACACTGAGTTCAAGGAGAGGGCCACGGCTTTCCAAAGGCGCAACTGCTGCTGAGGCTGCCCCGGCCACAGGTACACCACGGACTCCTGCTTTCTTCCCCCTCCCACCCCGGACGGCAAGGCCAGGAGGACTCTGCTCCAGCCTGCACTGCTCTCCTGGCGTTGACCCTGCTCTGGTGCCTGACTCTCACCTGCTCCGCACCATCGCCACCGCCCCTGCTGGGTCACACACACTTCCCCTCTCCCGTCTGGGGGCTGTTACTTCCAAGTTCGCAGTTGTCGAGAACGGGTATTTTCTTTCTCTTTCTCTCTCTCTCTCTCCCTCTCTCTTTCACAGGCAGAACGGACAGTGAGAGAGAGAGAGAGAGACAGAGAGAAAGGCCTTCCTTTGCCGTTGGTTCACCCTCCAATGGCAGCCACGGCTAGCGCGCTGCGGCAGGCGCACCGCGCTGATCCGATGGCAGGAGCCAGGTGCTTCTCCTGGTCTCCCATAGGGTGCAGGGCCCAAGCACTTGGGCCATCCTCCACTGCACTCCCTGGCCACAGCAGAGAGCTGGCCTGGAAGAGGAGCAACCGGGACAGAATCCGGCGCCCCGACCGAGACTAGAACCCGGTGTGCTGGCGCCACAGGCGGAGGATTAGCCCAGTGAGCCGCGGCACCGGCCGAGAACGGGTATTTTCAATCGATCTGTGTGGATGCTGTCCCTTCCTCCAAGTGGCTCTGAAAACACTGCTTGTTCACTTCGCCCTTGTACCTCCAGAGTGGCCGGCAAGTTGCAGTGTTTGGTGCTGTGGCTCACGCACTGTCCCTGTCCTGCCCCAGGCTGGCTCCCACGCTGCAGCACAGGGTGGCCCACGTCATCTGCTCCCTGTGGAGCAGGGCAACACTCCACCTGGGGCCTGAGAGGGCCCAGGCAGTGCCCTTGTTTGACCTGGGTGACAGTGCTGAACCAGGTGCTGAGAGCCAGGGGTCAGAGGCCTTATTGCCTTGCCCGTCTGCGCCCGTGTAATGGGCCACACAGGACCACTCCAGCACAGGAGGCCTTGGTCCCGCCCCTTCATTCTCGCCTCTTCCTTCTGCTCTGGGTAAATGTGGGGAGCCCAAGGAAGCCCATTAACCCTTCTGTGTTTCCTTTAGCTCATTGTGAAATGCAAAGGCCAGGGCTTGGACTGCTATAGGCTGCTTCAGAGACCAGCCATTGTGTGTGTGTGTGTGTGTGTGTTTAAATATGTATTTATTTATTTGAAAGGCAGAGCTACACAGAGAGAGAGAGAGAGACAGAAAAGAGAGAGAGATCTTTCATCTACTGGTTCATTTCTCCAAATGGGCACAACAATCAAGGCTGGGCCATGCCAAAACCAAGAGCCAGGAGCTTCACCTGAATCTCCCACATGGATAACAGGGGCCCAAACACTTGGTCATCTTCCGCTGCTTTTCCCAGGCCATTAGCAGGGAACTGGATCAGAAGTGGAGCAGCCAGGACGTGAACCAGTGCCCATATGGGATGCAGGAGTCTCAGGTGGGGGCTTAACTGGCTGTGCCACAGCTCCCCTAGCCATTGTGTCTTTAACAAAGTCAGGCTTGGCAGAGGCCTTTGGGCAGACTTTGGGGATTTGTATTCTGAGCGATTCAGGAGGACTTTATTTAGCATTAGTCTTTCTGAAGTGGGAGACGGGTGAATCAGGAAGGAAAGGAAGCAGGCTGTGGGGCCAGCATTGTGGTGCAGTGGGTTAAGCTTCCCCCGTGACACTGGTATCCATATGAGTACCAGTTCATGTGCTGGCTGCTCCATTTCCAATCCAGCTCCCTGCTAAAGTGCCTGGGAAAGAGTGGAAGATGGCCCAAGTGCTTGGGCCCCTGCACCCACGTGGGAGAGTCATATGGAATTCAAGGCTCCTGGATTCGGCTTGGCCCAGTCTCAGCTATTGTGGCCATTTGAGGGGTAAACCAGCAGGTGGAAGATCTCTCTGCCTGTGTCTCTCTCTGTAACTCTGCCTTTCAAATAAATCCTCAAAAAAAGAAGAAAAAAAAAAGGAAGGAACCAGACCATGCTGTGCATTAAGGTGCTCAGTGTGGGCCGGCGCCGCGGCTCACTAGGCTAATCCTCCGCCTTGCGGCGCCGGCACACCGGGTTCTAGTCCCGGTCGGGGCGCCGGATTCTGTCCCGGTTGCCCCTCTTCCAGGCCAGCCCTCTGCTGTGGCCAGGGAGTGCAGTGGAGGATGGCCCAGGTGCTTGGGCCCTGCACCCCATGGGAGACCAGGAAAAGCACCTGGCTCCTGGCTCCTGCCATCGGATCAGCGCGGTGCGCCGGCCGCAGCGCGCCGGCCGCGGCGGCCATTGGAGGGTGAACCAAGGGCAAAAGGAAGACCTTTCTCTCTGTCTCTCTCTCTCACTGTCCACTCTGCCTGTCAAAAAACAAACAAACAAACAAAAAAAAAAAAAAAAAAGGTGCTCAGTGTGGCTGCCCGGGAAGAGCCCGTCAGCAGCCTTGTGACCCAGCACATGGGTGGGCAGAGTACTCACAGAAGGTATTTCAGTGGCCAAGGTCAAGTTGTTGACAAATCCAGTGCTCTCTTGGAAAATTAGATCATCCATTCTCTACCTCTACCAATATCCCCATCAGTTCCAGACTTTCGAAAAAAAAAAAAAAAAAAGACAATGACAGGGGTCGGCACTGTGGTGTAGCAGGTAAAGCTGCTGCCTGCAGTGCTGGTATCCCATATGGGCGCTGGTTCAAATCCCAGCTGCTCCACTTGCTATCCAGCTCTCTGCTATGGCTGGGAAAGCAGTGGAAGATGGCCCAAGTCCTTGGGCCCCTGCACCTGCCTGGGAGACACAGAAGAAGCTCCTGGCTCCTGGCTTCGGATCAGCTCAGCTCCGGCTATTGTGGCCATCTGGGGAGTGAACCAATGAATGGAAGACCTCTCTCTCTGTCTCTACCTCTCCCTCTGCCTCTCCTTCTCTCTGTATAACTCTGACTTTCAAACAAATAAAATAAACCTTAAAAAAAAAAGACAATTACAGTCCAACCTTTGGTCTGGTCACTGCACGTCAGTCACACTGTCTGATCTGCTGCCAGCCTCGTGTTGGACATGTCCAGCAGGATGGCAATGGCCTTGTTTAGAGCTATTGCAGACCCTAGGATGCTCCCCTACCTCTTAGAGCCTCTGCTTGTCCAAATGTCGAATTTGAAGACTGGAGAATCCATAGCCAACTCCGAGAGGGCTGGGCGTCCTCCAGGCAATTAGGCAAAGATGCTTCTTACAGGGTGAACAACTGCATCCCACAGACTGGATTTCCTCTATTTGTCCTCTCCCCAGGGGGAGTAAATAAAAAGTTTTTGCCTGTTGCAGGCTGCCAGGAAGACCATGTGGTCAACAGACTTCTTGGTGTGGGCTCTAAGCCCCCAAAGGACCCCTGGAAGCTGCACTCGGCTGCTGGGGGAAAGCTTGCATGGGAGCGAGGAAAGGTAGGCAACAGCGGGATGGGCCTGCACACCTGCCGGCGGAGTTCTCGCCCTGGCCCGTCGTTTCTGTTCTAGAGCCGCCACTTTCTCCCAAAAGCTCCGAGGAGCTCCACGTGGTCATTGCAACTTGACAGACCAAACGTGGCCAGGAAGAGCTGTTTCCTTGGAAGACTTGGGAGCCACTCGGCTGTGCCCCCTTGTGAGCCAGGGTGCGGGAGGGGAGAAGCTAGTGTGGGAAGGTACTTAATGTTCCTCTGTGATTCAGAGACTGACTTTCGCTTGTAAAAACAGAGAAAAGAAACCTTAAGGCAAAGAATCAAGATCATGCGCAGGGCTGCAGATAGTTAATCATCCCCAGAAAACTGCACAGCCTGGCAAAAAGGGGGAGCATGCAAGCTAGAAATAGGGCACAGGCTCCACTGCACATTGGTTAGCTGAATGTCTGCTCTGACCTTGAATTTTCAACCCAGGCCAGCCACTTACCCTGGACAGGTGCGGGTCTCATGCACGTAGCTCCACTTGTCTAGGCTGCTGCTCAGGGCTGCTTCTTGGCTTCATCTTGCAAACCCTCTCCCTCGATGCACTTCCTGTTCTCCTAGCTGCTTCAGCCCCACCCCCCGTCCCCCGACATGGCAAAACTCAGCGGCAGCAGGCTTCTGTGGCCCATTTAAGTGGAGGTGGAGGCCCTACAAATTGGCTGCCTCTCTTTGGAAAGTAATCTGGCAATAGCGACAGCAGAGACCTAGCTGTGATCCAGTCAGTCCACCTAGGGAAACACAACCTTAATGAACAAACCCAAAAAGATAAAAAGCTATTGGAACAAAAATAACCATAGTGATGTTATATATTATTAGTCAATTAGAAAGAATGCAAACATTCAACCTGGGGCAAATTGGAAGGCAAATTGTGATACACCCACATAATGATACAGCATTATAATTAATAGATACCTAATTGGTACAGTATTAGAATTAATAGATACATAATGGATACAGTATTACAGTTAACATAGACAACATGAGAGCTCTGTTGACATACAAAGAATCTGAATATGAAATAATGTTAAAGGAAAAGAACCTGAAAAGCATTTATTCACACTGATTACACAATGTGAAAGCCTGCGAACATCATGAGGGAGTTAACAGAAACACAGCTATTTGACGTGCAGTGGGCTATTGCATCTTCTGCTGCCCTCTGGAAAAGCTGTATATGTGCACAGAAAACAGGATTATTGACTAAAACGGGCTAAGGGTAAGGGGCATGCATTCTCCTTCTGGTTGTCTCTGTGCTCACTTGGGCAAAGCGCTTGGCTCCTTTTCCTTTGTAAGTTTAGTTTCTGCCCTGTGAGTGTTCTCAACTCAAGAAGACAAGATTTATTTATTTGAGAGGCAAAGTTGCAGACAGAGAGAGGGAGAATCAGAGAGAGAGGTCTTCCATCCACTGATTCACTCCCCAAATGGCCACAACAGCCAGAGCTGGGCCAATCCAAAGCCAGGAGCCAGGAGCTTCTTCTGGGTCTCCTATGTGAATGCAGAGGCCCAAGGACTTGGGCATCTTCTACTGCTTTCCCAGGCCACAGCAGAGAGCTGGATCAGAAATGGAGCAGCTGGGACTCAAACCAGAGCCCCTGTGGGATGCCGGCGCCACAGGGGGAGGCTTAGCCCACTACACCACAGCACCAGCCCCCAGAGGAGCTTTTCTAAGATCTTCCCATTGGCAGCCCTGGCCTCTGCCTTCTACTTCTGCCACCCAACAGTCAGCTGGCAGAGAACACTCGGTCTCCTTTTACATCTAACTCATTAAAAAAAAAAAAAAAACAATCAAAACCTACAGCATATTGAAAAGTAGCTGGAGAATGGCTGTAGGCAGCAATGGGCACTTTAGGTGGCACCAAACTAAAGGCCTCTGGCTGTCATCCTGGCCCTTGCTTTGCCACTACCTTGCTGAATAGTCTTGGATAGGTCACTTCCAGACTTTAAGCAAGTCCAGCCCTCAGTTTGCTCATCTGTAAAATGGCAGCACTGGAGCCTTTGCTTTCTACAGTCCTTGAAGTGTTAACACTTCTACGCCTCTGCCTTTATGGGTCCAGTCCTAGGAAAAGCGCCCCTGCCCTGGAAGTGTCACCACCCTGAGTCTAAGATTCCACACCACCATCCGAAGCCGCAGAAGCCAGGGCAGCAACTGCAACCGGAAGGCAGGAGCAAGGGCCTTACAGGAGCTGATTAGAGGAAAAAGGAACGTTCTTCATGTTGGGGCCTTCCTTCTCAGACAGCCGGCAGCAGCTCAGTGCCTCTTGAAAGCGTTAAGAGCCAGAGTCCCAGCAAAGAGGTAGATCCACTTTTAAACAACTGATAGTCAATTTATTAAAATAATTGGCGTGGGCATCTGCTGTGGTGACTTCAACCTCGGCTCCAGGCTCAGTGCCATGGAAGTCATCCGCTTGCCAGCCTCCGGGGGCTGGGCGAGCTGCTGAGCCACGCCCCACAGCTTCACCACGAGATGTTTTACTTGCAATGATTTGCAGAGTCTGCGTAGGCACCTGAACCGGTCCTTTTGCTGTGGGCTCCTTGTCCTTCGCACCTCTGAGCAAGTCGGCAGCCCGGCTTCCTCACCAACTTGTTCCTCTACAAGGATGAACGGCGCTGAGTCAGGAACGTGAGTGGGCAGAGAACACTCCCCAGCGGGCCTCCAAGAGCAGTAGATGTTCTCTACAGGCTCCTGAGGGTCTTGCTTGGCCTTGGGTTTCTGGAAGGAGACAGTCTGCTCAGCTCTGAAACAGACAGATAGGAGTGGCCACGATCAGGCTTGGTGTCCACGTAGTCCATCGCCAGTCCAGTGTATTGGCGCAGCAGGTTCAGCCACCACTTGTGGCACCCACATCCCATACGGGAGCTCTGCTCTGAGTCCCGCCTGCTCTGCTTCTGATCCAGCTTCCTGCACAGGCACTGAGAAGGCACGGGAGGATGGCCCATGGACATGGGCCTTGTCAGCCATGTAGGACACCCAGGTGGAGCGCCTGGCCCCTGGCTTCAGCCTGACCCAGCCCTGGCTGTTGTAGCCATTGGAGGAGTGAACCAGTGGATGGAAGATCGATCTCTCTCTCTCTCTCTGCCTTTTAAATAAATAAACAGATGCTTAAACAACAAGTTTGTCATCATCTCAGCTGCCCAGAGAACCAAGCCAGCTGGACAGAATTGCTGTCGCAGGAGCTCGAGCCAACCGCAGAGAGGGCATTTGAAGCGGGTTGGACATTCTGCAGGTGTGTGGTGATCAAGGAGGGGGAGGGGGGAGAGAGAAATAGAAGCTGAGTAAGAAAAGTTGCTGGCTGTGGTATGCAGACAGGCCCTCACTGCCACTTCGGTCTCTAAATCTAATGAGCACATCTCTCTTTGCACAGCAGGAGGTGGATGGTGAGGGCGGGACTCAGGGGCTGGACGAGCAGAGGCGTTGATGATCTTTCCGCTGCTCCTGTGGCCAAGCTGCAGGAAACGAGCAGGTGAAGCTCTTTCCACCAAACACCACTAAGCAGGAGCCCTAAGCCAGGAGCGTCCTGTCTCCAGGAAAGATCTTGTGGGAACAGTGAGTAGAGCACCTTTTATGGGGAGCTGCATAAATTAGCTTGCACTGAGTTAACAGCCATTTATTTCGCTCCCAGTTCTGTGGCCCGGCGAGGCGGTGCTTCTGGTCTGGACCAGCTTGGCTGAGCTCCGCTGGGCTCTTGTGCATCTGAAGTCAGCTGGCAGGATGGCTGGCTACTGCCTGATGGAGGGTGGCCCCGCTCGCATGTCTGGCGGCCAGCAGGCTGTTAGCAAGAGTTATGGCTGACTGGGCCACACGCCTCTCATCACCCAGCGAGCTAGCGCAGGTTTGTTCTCATGGTAGCAGATCTCTAAGAGTAAGGAGAAAGGAAGTTGCAAAGTCCCTAGTGGCTAGGCTTGGAACCTGTCTATTGTCACTTCTAATGCCTTCTATTAATCAGAGCAAGATCCAGGGTCAGCTGGGATGACCAACTGTCCCAGTTTGCCCCAGACTGAGATTTCCCAGGACATAAGACTTTCAGTACAAAAGCTGGTAAAGTTCTAGACAAACTGGGGTAGACTTAGGGAGTGGGCATCTTGGTTAGACATTTCTCCCAAGAAGATACACAAATGGCCAACAAGCACGTGCACCGACGCTCAACGTCACTAATCGGTAGGGAGATGCAATTCAGAGCCACAGTGAAATGTCACATCATCATCATTAGGTTGGTTATTGCAAACAAAAAGAGAAGAAAAGCAAAGAGCCAGCGCTGATGAGGATATGGAAAAACTGGGACCCTTCTGCGTTGCTAATGGGAAGGCAAAATTGTGTAACCACTGCGGAAAACAGTGTGGCCATTCCTCAAAACACTAAACAAATGTTTTAAGACTCAGCAATTCCAGCTCCATAAACCCCTTCTGGGTTTTGAGGTTGCAAGAATGGAAAGCAGGAAGGCAAACAGGTATCTGTACACTTGCATCCACAGCAGCATCACCCACAACAGCAAAAAGCTGGAAGCAACCCGAGCATCCGCTTGCAGACGGACTGTGGATTAACGGAATGGAGTGAGCACACGAGTCGGAGTATCGCCCAGCCTTCCAAGGAGGAGTTCTGATGCCATGCCGAGAGAAACAGGCCAGAGACAAAGGGCAAAAACTGTGTCATCCCACTTACACGAAGATCTAAAGCAGACAAATCCCGACAGCAAGGAAGCAGAATGGTGGCTGGGGCGGGGGTGGGAATGGAAATTTGGTGTTTAAAGGGGACGGAGTCTCAGTTCTGCAAGCTGGGAAGCTCTGGTGATGGTGGCACAACGGTGTGAATGCAGTGAATGCCACAGAACTGTACATTCTGAAATGGTTAAAGTGGTGGAAATTTGTTAGATAGATATTACCACAATTAAAATTTTAAAAAGAGGAATGAGAAAACATGCTCCCTTATTGATGAGAGGCGCTGAAGCTATTGTCAATATTTTTGCCACCTGCCACAGGGGTGAGCCAAGTGAAAATAACTCAGAGCCCTAAAGGAATCGCTGTGACGTAAGAAGGGGTCAGGGCCACCATTTCCTGCCCCCGGCAAAGGGCTGAGTGCAGAACAGGCCGGCAACAGACGACCTGCCTGAGGCAGCCCAGGGGCCAGGCTGCCCCTTCTGGTCCCACCCCGCTTGCTGCTTCTGCAACTCTGCCTTGATGGGAAACTGTGTGCTTCCTTCTCTAACCTGTGACGGGAGCCATGGTGGCCGGAGGACAGAGCAGAGGCACCAGGAAGCGTGTGCAGCGGGCCAGGGTGGAGGCAGAGCATCCATCGCTGTAGGAAGCCATGGAGCAGAGGACCATGAGGAGCCCAGGACGCTGAGGCTGGAGGGGACGGGAGAACGCCGCGTCCACCACTGCCACCAGGAAGAGGAGCCCCGGAAGCTTCAGGGACTTGTTCGGGGCCACCCGGGAAGCTGGAAGCGGCAGGGCTTGCTTTTGGGACACAGTTTTCTCATTTCTCTCTCTCTTTTAGAGAGTTAATTTTTTTTTTATCTGAAAGGTGGGTTGAGGGGGCATTCCATCCAGTGAAATGTCCACAACAGCCTGGGCTGAAGCCAGGAGCCAGGAACTCCATCCGGGTCTCCCACCGAATGGCAGGGGCCCAAGCACTTAGGCCCTCTTCTGCTGCCTTCCAAGGCGCATCAGCAGGGAGCTGGATTGGAAGCAAAGCAGCCAGGACTCAAACCAGCGCTCTGATACGGGATGCTAGTGTCACAAGCGGCAGCTTGAGTCTCTTAACTTTCCCATCTCTCAGCTGGTGCTCTGTCTTCCACAGCCGGTGGCTTCCAAGTTGCCTGGAACCTCTCCCACAGCAGGCATCGGAGGAGGGTGTACGAAAGCCGTACCCCGGCGAGGCTCCTTCCCCCGGGAGCTGACAGTGCTGCTGCAACAACCATGCCCGTGGCACGCAGGCACAGGTCTTCCAGCGTTCCTCTCAGAAAGACTGGCAGAGGGTGCCCCGTCCTCCCAGCCGCCCTTTGATTCTATTCTGTTTCCCTGTCAATTTTCCCACTCAGCAGTGTGGGGAGAAGTTATTTTTAGATGTTGCAGGAAGCCCAGGCCAGACCACTTCTTTCATCCCAGATCAGTGACTAAGATTTAACCTGCTCTGCATTTTCTGCTTATGACGAAACGGTCAACAGCAGGTGGGCACCGTTCGTCTCGGGGAGGCTGAGGCGAGGGGACTGAGGAAGTCTGAGGCCCATAAGCCTCTCCTTCCTGGTGGAGAGGGAAGCTCCCTAGGAGAGCCCCAGTGCAGAAGCGTCTGGCAAATTGATTAAGTGATCTGATTGTCTTTTCCAGCTGGGAAGGCTTCCATAACTGAAAAGTAGTAAGAAGCCCGCGGCGCTCAGCTGCAGCTAGGACTCATGCGGTGCTGTAGAATCCTACGATGGGGATCGCATGCTTTCACCAAGCGCCTGCTACCGACAGATGGCTGAGAGATCAAGCGGACGAGGGAAGGGCTCGGGCACCACTAGGCGCTTGGTGTCTAGCACCCACGTGGCAGAGGCTGGGACCAGAGTGCCCACGGAATCTAGAAATGCCAGCCAGACTCCTATCACCTTCCCCCCACCGCACCTGTCAGAGCACGACTACAGAACGCAGCCAAGACTAACTCAAGAGGTCAGCTCAGGCCACATGGTTGGGGGCCAAGCCAAGAAGCTGGGAGACAGAGGAGCCAGGAGTGGGGCGCGGCTGCCCAGGGAGCTGCGGAGTAAGTGGGGCGACACGTGGGATTGGTTAGGATTTGGGTGCAGCTACGTGGGATAGACTCAGCATATCGGAGGCTCCACAAGACACAAGTGTGAGTCTCAAGTGAAAGCTGAGCCGGGAAAATGGCTCAGTGAAGTCACTGGAGGAGGCTTGGCTTCTCTCTCTTGTTCCACGCCTCTGGGCAGCCGTTCTCATTTACACTGTCTCATGTGTGTCCCCACCACATCCACATTCCAACCAGCAGAAAGGGGAAAAGGAGACAGGGGAGGGAGGCTCCTGCCCTTTAAAAGCAAAGAGCCTGGGGCCGGTGCAGTCAGAGCAAGTAAAGCCACTGCCTACAGTGCTGGCAACCCATAAGGGTGCCGGTTCGAGTCCCGGCTGCTCCACTTCTGATCCAGCTCTCTGCTAATGCACCTGGGAAAGCAGCAGAGGATGCCCCAAGTGCTTGGGCCCCTGCACCCAGATGGGAGGCTCAGAGGAAGCTCCTAGCTCCTGGCATTGGATGGACCCAACTCTGACTGTTGAACCAAATTTTGGGGGTGAATCAGTGGATGGAAGATCTCTCTCTCTCTCTCTAACTGCCTTTGAAATAAATAAATCTAAAAAAAAAAAAAAAAGACCTTGCACTCACCATTTCTACCCACATCCCATTGGCCAGACTCCATCACATGTTCACACCTAGCTACAAAAGAGGCTGGGGGTGTAGTCTTTATTCAGAGTGCACATGGGATGCCGGCACCACGGCTGGCAGTCCCACACACTATGCCACAGTGCCAAACAAAGAGCATCCAAGGATGTCAGCTACATCACTAAAAGGGCAGCAGGAGTGAATCCGGGATGATGGAAGCCACTGCCAGTGCTGGAAAAGCAGGGCAGACAGGAGGGGATGTGCCTCCCCTGGCCTCTCGGGGCCCATGCAACAGTCCTTCAACCGTGAGATAGAGAGGAAGAGGAGGAGGGGTAAGGTGAAGCTGGGCGCTGGACTCTGGGTGACCTCACCTCTCCCCAGGAAGGCGCTCCCTGATCTCACATAAGCAGGTGACACTGTGTACTCCACAGTAGACACAGTGAAGTGATAGCCTTGCTCTCATTTATCTGGGAGTGAGCAAGGCTCTGCCTTCTCATGTCCGCTAGGGGCTTCCGCCCTGTCTCCCTGAGCTTGGGCTCCAGTGCTCTGACAGTGAGCCTTAACCAGAAGCTCTGGTTCCCAGGAGGTATGGGGGGGGGGGGGGGGAGATGGGGAGAGCACGGGAGCCAGGCTGGCATCACCCTGCATATGTAACAGAGCCGGGAGAGTTGTGAAACCCAGGAGGTTGTGCTAGGCTGTTCTGCAGTAAATACTTCTTCTCCTGCTATTCAACAACAACGAGCCACAGCCAAGGATTGCCAGCTCTGAGGCACTCCTATGTCTCTGGGCATGGTGCTAAGGATGCATGCCAACCCATGGCAGCACACACATGCATGTGCGCATATACACACACACTCGCTGTCACGCCTTCCTCTCACTACAGACACAGGCCTCCTTTGTGTTTCAATTGGTGACAGTTTAGGATTGCAGCTGGCTACAGAGAAACGTACAGTCCCAGGCTTGAGTCAAAACAACACAAAACCCTCCTGACATCAAGGTGGGGCTCAGAGAGCTTGGCTGCGGTCGGTGCAACACAGGAGGGAAGGGTTGTCGTGGCCTGCACATTGCAAATGGGCCCATGTATGGAGTTAGCATAAGAAGGCTCACGCGGTGTTTAGTGGCATTTAAGCCAGTGGAATCCCTAGAAGGAAAGAGGTTGGTGATCCTGTTTTTTATTTTGTTTTGTTTTGTTTTGTTTTGTTTTTTGACAGGCAGAGTGGACAGAGAGAGAGACAGAGAGAAAGGTCTTCCTTTGCTGTTGGTTCACCCTCCAATGGCTGCTGCGGCCAGCGCGCTGCGGCCAGCGCACTGCGCTGATCCAATGGCAGGAGCCAGGTACTTATCCTGGTCTCCCATGGGGTGCAGGGCCCAAGCACTTGGGCCATCCTCCACTGCACTCCCTGGCCACAGCAGAGAGCTGGCCTGGAAGAGGGGCAACCGGGACAGAATCCGGCGCCCCAACCGGGACTAGAACCCGGTGTGCCGGCGCCACTAAGCAGAGGATTAGCCTGTTGAGCCACGGCGCCGGTCTGTTTTTTTTTTTTAATATTTATTTATTTATTTATTTGAAAGTCAGAGTTACACAGAGAGAAAAAGAGAGACAGAGAGAGCGAGAGAGAGAGGTCTACCACCCGCTGGTTCACTCCCCAATTGACTGCAACTGCTGGAGCTATGCCAATCCAAAGCCAAGAGCCAGGAGCTTCTTCCTCTGGGTCTTCCATGCAGGTGCAGGAGCCCAAGGACTTGGGCCATCTTCCACTGCTTTCCCAGGCCACAGCAAAGCTGGATCAGAAGTGGAGCCACTGGGACTCAAACCAGCGCCCACATGGGGTGCCGGCACCAGAGCCAGCAGCCCCACCCGCTATGCCACAGCACTGACCCTGTGATCCTGTTTTAAAGCAGAATAAAATACAAAGCACATTCAGAGAAAAGGAGAATTCTGTTCAAAGAACAGAAGCTCCTTGGCCCAGAAGACACCCTGGAGGACAGAACGGCCATCGCCGCATACCCCAAGGGTTGTCATAGGGATGGGGAGCATCTTGTCTCTTGTGGCCCCAAGGAGAAAGTTACACTCGCCTCATTTTGCTTCAGAGTGGCATTGTCTGACAATGGCAGGGTCTCTCAGGAGCCGCTGGCTTCTCCACGGCTGCAGTTTCGGGAAGAGGCAGAGTGAATCCGGAGGTGAGGTTTTGCAGGAATTCACACACTGGGTAAGGACAGGCATAGGAGATCTCTCCAATTTCTGCCAACTTTGAGGTTTTATGATTTCATGTGTTACAATTTTTTAAGATTTTATTTATTTATTTGAGAGGCAGAGTGAGAGAGAGAGAGAGAGAGAGAGAGAGAGAGAGAGAGAGAAATCTTCCATCTGCTGGTTCATTCCCCAAATGGCCGCAACAGCCAAAGCTGAGCCGATCTGAAGCCAGGAGCCAGGAGCCAGGAGCTTCTTCTCCTATGTGGGTGCAGGGGCCCAAGGACTTGGACCATCCTCTACTGCTTTCCCAGGTCACAGCAGAGAGCTGGATCAGAAGAGGAGCCGCCTGGACAGGAACCATGCTACGGCTGGTGCCACAGGTAGAAGCTTAGCCTTCTATGCCATGGTGCTGGCCCCCACAATTTAAAATTTTTTTTTGTTTTGTTTATTTGAGAGGCAGAGAGTGAGAGAGATACAGAGACAGAGAGCTCCCATCCTCTGGTTCCCTCCTCCAAATGGCCCCATGCTGGGGGCTGAAGCCAGGAGTGGGATCCCAGTCTAGATCTTCCACACGGTTGCAGGGCTCCAGCTATCGGAGTCGTCACCTGCTTCTTCCAATGCTGTGCATTAACAGAAAGCTGGAGTCAGGAGTGGAGCCAGAGGCAAACCCAGGCACTCCCATATGGCACACAGGTATCCCAACCAGTGTCTTAAGTGCTAGGCCAAAAGCTCGCCCTCTGTGTTGTTTCTTAATTAAACTTTTTTAGTTTTGAGATAGCCGTAGATCCATATGCAGGAGTAGGAAACGGCATAGAGAATGCTGTGCGCCTTATGGTGAGATTTGCAGAAAGCAGGACAGCCTCACAGTCAGGATCCGACCACTTCAACAAGGCGTGCCTTCCTGTGCCTCTGTGGTCTCTACGCTTGAGGAACTGCCAGCCTCCTGGGGGAAAAGACACAGGTAGAACAAAAAAAGTGCAATGGAACCAAAAAATCAGGGTTCAGAATAACCCATAGAGGGGCCTGCATTGTGGCGCAGCAGGTTGAGCTTGTGACACAGGCATCCCACATGGGTGCTGGTTTGTGCCCCAGCTGCTCCACTTCCGATCCAGCTCCCTGCTAATGTGCCTGGGGAAGCAGCAGAAGATGGCCCAAGTCCTTGAGCCCCTGTACCCAAGTGGGAGACCTGAATGGGGTTCCAAGTTCCTGACTTTGGCCCAGCACAGCCCTTGCTATTGTGGCTATTTGGGAAGTGAATAAGAAGGTGGAAGATCAATCTTTCTCTCTCTCTCTCTCTCTCTCTCTATATATATATCACTCTGCCTTTCAAATATATATCTCCACTCGACTGGTTTTATATATAATATAAAGGCAATAGAGTGGGACCACCCAATGCTATAGATGACCAGAAGACAGAGAGATCAGGTCTGCCTAGGAACATCCTGAGAGGCTTCCCTGGGGAGGTGGCCTTGAATGGGGCCCTGAAGTAGGCATTCTTGGTACAGGATTTGTGGCCATCCAGGCTTGCTAAGAGCTAGGAGATAAGTCTCCTGTGAACGACTTTCTCTTGTCCTAGATCTGGTGTGCCAAGGAAACATGTGTGGAAGCCCAGGGAACCACTGGCAGCCTCTGGGCTGTGCCTCCTCCAGTCCTTGCCTCTTTCCTGGGAGGAGGTGCTTGTATACTAGCTGCTTGCATCTGCTGGGTGAAGAAATGAATGAGCAGGTCACTGCCCACTGCCCCAGTACTGCCCTCCTGGCCCCTTAGCAACAGTGTAGGAGGCAAGGCATTGGCTTAATTTGGGTGATTGCTTAAAACACTGGTGGTTTCCTAGTGCTATTGGCCGAGGTCACCAGTGTCCCACAAACTGCCCCCTGCCCAAGGACAAGTTAATTTTGCCTCCCAGGGCCAATGTTGTGTCCCGGCAGGTTAAGCCTCTACCTGCAATGCCAGCATCCCAGATGAGCAGCCAGCATGAGACCGAGCTGCTCCACTTCCAATCCAGCTCCCTGCTATCGCACCTGGGAAAGCAGCAGAAGATGGCCCAAGTCCTTGAGCCCCTGAACCCATGTGGGAGACCCAGATGGAGTGCCAGGCTCCTGGGCATCAGCCTGGCCTAGTCCTGGCTCTGTGGCCATTTGGGGATTGAACCAACAGATGGAAGAGCTCTCTTGCTCGCTCGCTCTCTCTTTCCCTCTCCTGTGTGTGACTGTTTTCAAATGAATAAAATCTTAAAAACAAACAAAAACAATATAATGATAAAAAATTTTGCTCTCCACTGGGGAACAAGTTCTACACCCCGTCCCTGGCACACCACTGTTCACAGGAATCTCAGAACCCACGATTGCTCACCTTTCCCTTAAGTGTTCCAAGAACCAAGCCTGCGTAGCGAGTTTCTGCACCTGGTGACCTTGGCCCGTGACCTTGGCCCCCGTTTCACCTGGGGCTTGGTGGGCTGAGAGAGGAACGTGTTTCTGGGAGACTGGGAGGTGGAACTTCAAACCTTGGGGACCATCTGACCCCACCCCCTTATTTCACAGACTGGAGAAGGGAGCCCAGGAAGGTGCGGGTCTTGCCGCCGGGTGTTCCTGGGGAACAGCGACTGGCTCTGGCCTCCTGGCTCTTCTTCTGAGGCTCACTCCGAGGCACTTGGCTGTTTCCTCCTCCAGCAAAGCCAGCCAGCCCCTGTCAAAGGCTTCCCCTGGCCATGCGCCCAATACTTATGACAACACAGCGGAGGAATTGGGTGTACTTGCTTTCTCTTTGCACACAGGAGCATAAGAAAGATCAAAGCATTTATAATTTGATGATGTTCCTAAATGTGAGTTCAAATTGCTGAGCGAAACAGCCAGCAATTGTTGGAGAGGGCTTTCCGGAGCAATTATCAAGATGGAATGAGACTGTCCTTGCCTCTGGCTCCTTCCCCTCCCCCCACCCAATGCCTGCAAACAGCAGCAGAGGGGACCCAACAAAGAAAATCCTGAGAGATCATTGCTAATTACAGGTGCGTACCTGCCGAAAGTTGTTTTGTTTTTGCTTTGCCCATTAATTAAATCAAGCCCAGGTGTCTTGCAGGTGTGTTGGCTGCTGGCTATCATAAGAAATTAATAGAACCCAGCAAATGAGTAAGGGAAAAAGCATCAAGTTTCAGGGGTCAGGGCTGCTGCTTCTCTCAGCAGAAATTACTGTGCAGAGGGAAAGCGCTCCCCAAGCTCAAGTGGCCTGGCCGGTCAGGGCACTGAGAAGCTGCTCCCAGGTTAACCAGCCCAAGACTAGCGAGCAGGCACAGCCCCTTAGACAGGGAGATCGGGCTAAGCCCTCAGATGTTCTTCTAAAGGAAATTGGTTTAGGGCGTGGTTGTTTGTGACCTGGGAACAAAGGCTGCCGAAGGGGCCTGAGCAGCAGCTGGGAGTCAGTGGTGACCGGGCGCTGGCCTCCTGCCTGCCCGTGCTGCCTCTACTTCCCCGCCATGGTCGGAGCAGGGGAGGGAGACGACACAGCCACACAGCTGGTGCTCACACACAGCGCAGGGCCCAGCTCTGCCCTCGGCCCTGCCCCCTAAGCAGGACTTGGGGTTCAAACACAGACCTCCGCTTTACTGTGGCTCAGGGTGCTTGACCCCATCAGCCTGGCCAGGCGGGGTCTCCTGGAGGGCCCAGGATCAGCGCTGAGGCCAGGATGAAGGGGGAGGCAGGGCTGGCAGGGGCAGCGCAAAACCAAAGGTCAGTTATTCCCGTCAAGGGACGTGTTGGTTCTGGTGAGTCCTGCACGGCGCTGGAGCGTGCACCACAGCCCTGAGCTCACACTCGCAAGCTAATCGGTTCCAAATGCTGCGCACAGATCCGCCTGCCACGGAGCTGCCTCTGACTCACCAGGCCCAGACTCCCTGCTGGAGGAGACGGGGATGGGCAGCCCTGGGTCTCGCCCACGCGCTGTTTGGAGGCAGGCACACACTCTCTTGGTGACTGTCCCAGAACAGGAACACACACTCATTTGTGTCCCTTGAATTCCTTTCTGGAGAGCCCAGGACGCGGCCGCCCCTCCCCCACAGTGAGTTCCACCACACTGTCCTGGCTTCAGAGAGCTGGTGGAGATGACTAAGCTGAATGGGGCAGCCAGCAGCCCTGTCATGTCATCCCCCCGGAAGCCAGCGCAGCGCTGAAGGTAGGAATTTGACCTGTTCATGTGCTTGCTTGGGTCCGCCTGCCCCTTCCCAAGCCCACTCCCCAGTAGGCCGCTGGCCCCATGACACTTCCATCTGCATCCTCTTGGTGCCTTCCAAAGCAGAGGGACTTAGAGCCTGGGACACCTCTTTGAATCAGGCTCAGGAGAGGCGCCTAGTTGGGGAGGGGGCCAGGGCCAGGGCTAGGTAGGCAAGCAAGGCGCCAGGGGCGCACCAGCCAAGGAGGTACACTCAGGTGCCCACCTGTACCTGTGTGGCTGTGACGTGAGTGCCTTTGGAAACGGCCCCGCAGGTGCCTCCCTTGCCTTACCCTCATCCTTGCCCTGTTGGAGGATCTTTCGATTCCTGGAGGAGTCGATTCACTGCCCTGATTTATCAGCCTGAGAGCTTTTTCAAAAGCTATGAACAGGGGCCAGTGCCGTGGCTCACTTGGTTAATCCTTTGCCTGCGGCGCCGGCATCCCATATGGGCACTGGATTCTGTCCCAGTTGCTCCTCTTCCAGGCCAGCTCTCTGCTGTGGCCCGGGAAGGCAGTGGAGGATGGTCCAAGTGCTTGGGCCCTGTACCTCATGGGAGACCAGGAGAAACACCTGGCTCCTGCCTTCAGATTGGCGCAGCGCCGGCCGTAGCAGCCATTTGGGGAGTGAACCAACAGAAGGAAGACCTTTCTCTCTCTCTCTCTCTCTCTCTCTCTGTCTAACTCTGCCTGTCAAATTAAAAAAAAAAAAAAAGCTATGAACACCAGACCAACTAAACCTGAAGCTTGCTTAGCTAGCGTTTAGCCTGGTGGTTAAGACACCCACATCCCACATCGGAGTACCTGGGGTCAAGTCCCAGATCTAGCTCCTGATTCCAGCTTCCTGCTAATGCAAACCCTGGGAGACAGCAGTGGTATCTCAAGTCACTAGATCCCTGCCATCCATATGGGAGAGCTGGATTGAGTCCCCTGTTTGAGCCCTCTGTCCCCTGTTGCAGGCATTTGAGATTGAACTAGTAGATGGGAGAAC